>NC_139515.1:77739252-78071752 GCF_947247035.1 Vipera ursinii | reverse complement strand
TTTAGTGTAATATGCCAGGGGGGAGCAGCACAGTTCAATGAAAGCTCAATGTATCCAAGGCAAGAACTGCTGACTGCCTAAAGCAGGGGTAGGCAACCTTGGCTCTTTTATGACTCATGGACTTCAACTCTGGGAGTTGAAGTCCACGAGTCATAAAAGAGCCAAGGTTGCCTACCCCTGGCCTAAAGGACAAAAGAAAGAAAACAGAGAACAGGAAGAATGGAATGGAGTTTATTAGAAAGCTCAAATGGCTGGCTAATTTACAGAACTGAAGCATTCCACAAAGCAGCAATCTGTTGCAAACAGTACCAAATCAAAAGATGTGGAAGTTACCTGCCATCATGGCTACAAGACTGGCTTTGTAGACATTTGTAAGCGATCCCAGCTCTCCTGTTCCCAAGATAGTTTTCATATGAACGTTGCCGCAGGCCTTGCGGAATTGACGGATTTCTTCATAAAGGTCTGCGAGGAATAATAAATAAATAAATAAATAAACATGGGGGGGTTAAATCATGTTAGCATCCTTTAATAGAAGAGGATATATGTAGTTCGGGGTTGAACAATCTAGGTCTGGTTGTTTGCATGCAGAGGTTTCATTACCTAAGTAGGTAACATCAATAACGTTACCTAGGTGGGTAATGAAACTTCTGCAAGCAAATAATCAATCTCAGAGAGCACCAAGGACTTTCACTTTATTATCATCAGATTTCCAGTTTGGATTTAAACAGTGAAAAATGAACAAATGCAGATTAAACTTTTCCTGCCAATTGCTGATCAAAATAATAAGGAAACAATTGGGACTCTTGCAAAAAGTTCTGGACTGCTACCACCATTTTGTTTTCTAAAAATATTTAAGGGGTCTATTTGCAAATAAAGATGAAGTTAAATGCTGGTCCTACGTGCCATGCCAGTGTCCATGATGATGATGATGATGATGATGATGATGATGATGATGATGATGATAATAATAATAATAATAATAATAATAATAATAATAATAATAATAATAATAATAAAAGGCAGGGTGGGTGTCAGACCTCCCACAAGTTAAACCTCTAAATAGAAATGATCCTTGCCCCCCTTTGTTGAAAAAGGTACAGTTTATTAAAGGTCACATGTATTGCAGTATTGTAAAACCAAAATTGAGCAAAATCCCTCCCTTAACTGTCTCTCATTGCCCAACCCATTGTAACCAATCAGGTTCTAGCAAGATGTTTTCTTAATAGTCAGTCCAAGCAAAGTTTGGTATGTGGCTCCTTCCAGCTGGGTGACCTTGAGGCAACATCTCAAGGAGATGCAGCCCTTACTTTCATTTTCCCCCAAGCCTTCCCCACTTCCTTCCCCCTCCCCACAGTTCATGTCAGTCTGTCATTGCACAGCACAGTGGGAAACCTGTTGAAGCAATCTCTTTGAAGGCCCAACAGTATTCATAGGAAGCCCAACCAAGGTAACAAAATCCTTTTTCTAATGTTTTATTACATGTTGATCATTTCAGTGAAAGCCTCATTATCCCAGAAGACTAACAAGTATATTAGAGACTGAATAGCTCTTCCATTTTCAAGGGCAGTGTATCATTGAATATGCTGGGAGGGCTTCGATTGAACTTTGGCAACAGGGATCATAGGACTTCCCTGATCTTCAAGTATCTTTGGATCCAAGTCCAGATTCCAAGATTTATACAGCTTTTATCCTTTCCTATTGCTTATGACATACTCTTAGAGAAAAAAAACTCACAAGAATTTTAGTAGGGTCCCCCCCCCAAAGTATGAATAAAAAAAGCTGTGCATCAAAAAAAAAGACTTTTGTAACTCCAATGCAAGGACTCCATTCCTAAATGAAAAAAGGGATACAGTACTCACAATAACTTGCTTTTATATTCCAGTCCATTAAGAGAACACTTAAAATAACTGTTAAAGCCCAAGCTTAGACAAATTATAGTTATACAGATACACTACAATAGGTAACAGCAGATTTAACTTAAAGATGAGCATAATTGGACATACGTTAGAGTACTTAACATTTTCAGTGATTTTAGAGTTGCATTCAGTGCTGAAAGACTGTTCTGTGAGCCCAACGGCTTTCCATCAAACATAACCCTCAACTTTGCCACAAGCTCTTTATAGAGCTTTTTTTTTAAAAAAAATGGAGAGTGCTGAAGGAGGGAGAGGAACATTCAAGGCCATTCCTTTCAAAATGCACCTGATCACTTCTCTAATTCACAATCCATCACAAATCAACTTTTAATTGGACTATCTCAACTACAAATACGTAGACACGGTTAACTTGGAAGCAAAGAAAATACAACAGATGTGTCCAGAATCTTTTTTCTTTACACTAAAGAAAGTCCTTGACTTGCGTTTAGTGACCGTTCAAAGTTACGGCACTGAAAAAAAAGTGACTTATGGCAGTTTTTCACACTTACGACCATTGCAGCATCCGCAGGGTCATGAGATCAAAATTCAGATGTTTGGCAACTGGCTCATATTGATGACGATTGTGGTGTCCCGGGGTCATGCGATCACCTTTTGTGATCTTTCAGTAAGCCAAGTCAAGGGGGAAGCCAGATTCACTTAACTGTGTTACTATCTTAACAAGTGCAATGATACACTTAACAACTGTAGCAAGAAAGGTTGTAAAGAGGGGCAAAACTCACTTAACATTTGTGTCGATTAGCAACAGAAATTTTGGGCTCAGCTGTGGTCATAGGTTGAGGGCTACCCATATAGTATCCTTCAAATGCCAGCTCAAACTCGCCATTCCTGTGAAAACCATTAAATACAATGTCAGTTGTACTCTATCTAAATTTAAGTACACCAAGGAAAGAATGACATTGTCTTCAGTTTTCTATTTATTTATTTTTAGACATTACATTTATATGCCACCCATCTCACTGTTGATTCTGAGCAGCTTATTGCCTTCATTTGCCCTCTCTTCCCTGGCATCATTTGTCCTATTTTAAATTTTAAATTGTAATTTCCCTAGTCTTCTTGTTCTTTGCAAGCTGCCAGGCCCACCATTGGTGTTCTATCATGGGCAACCAGCAGCCACAAGCAGTATTGGGGGGGGGTCTGAGATCTCGTTTTTGCAGTCCTTGGAAGATCTCCAACTATGTGACAGCAGTTTCCAGCTTCTTTAAGGTGAGAAACACATAAAAGTTGTAACGTAAGCCCTAAAAAAAGTATAGTTAAAAAACAAAAAAAAACGCACTTTCATCTTCTCCAAATTGTGTTGGTATGACTGTAACCCCTCTGGAGTTTTCAGTCCTGTCTTAAGTGGCCACCAAAGAATTGCCACACTTGATCTGTATGGACAGTTCTGACCACCGCCTCTCAACTGGGAAAAATAATCAGAAATGGGCAACATACAGGACTGAATTAAGTTCTATTGCCTATTCACAAGATGGCTGCCATGAGACACCAGCTAGTCTGTTCACAAAATTGTTGCTTACCATGACCAGTCACAAAGCATACATTTACTAGAATAAAAATGGTGAGATATTTCTGGCTATCTCTTCTGATCCAGTTCCTGGGACTGGAGCTCCAAATGTCAAACTTTTTTGGCCAACTGGATACCTGTCCAAATACAGCAGTGGGGTGTAGCCATCCATCATTCTATTGGGCCCATATGGCTGAATGCTTAGATATGGGAGAGATACGGGGGACAGGGGGAGGGGAGTCAGATTCAAGTCACTCTCAAGTCACCATATCACAAAACAAATGTTGAGAGTTTGGAAAAAATCCAGAGAACAGCAAAGGCCTGGAGACTAAAACATACGAAGAATGGCTATGGGACTTGGGTTTGGCTAGTCTAAAGAAAAGAAGAAATAGGGGAGACATGATAGCATTGTTCCAGTATCTGAGGGGCTGCCACAAGGCAGAGAGGGTCAAGTTGTTCACCAAAGCGCCAGAGGAAAGGATGAGAAACAACGGTTGGAAACAGACCAAAGAGAGAAGCAACCTGGAATTAAGGAGAAACTTATCACTTTAATATTTCAACCTAAAATCTCTTCATTTCATATTTTATTTTTATCTATTAGCAAATAATTTATCCTCATCATTCAATTTTAATCCCCAAGTCCATTAAGAGCTATCAGAAATAATATATCTTAAACAAGTAAATCAATTCCATATTTTTTTCATTTATTTCACACACTAATTTATCATTTTCTCTAAAAATACAAAAAAAATCTCTTCCTCTCATGTCTTATCTCATATTGATAAACAAATCTTTAAGGCCTCATCATTCAAGGTTAATCAGAAAAAAATTCTATTAAGAGCTACCAGAAACAACACCATATTGAAATTTAATCCCATCAAATCAAGTCCCACAAATTAATTTCTTATCTTTTCTTCATACCTCTTAGAAACTTTTCCACAAGTTTAACACTTTCCTGCCATTTTAATACCACACCTTATCACTTTCTCTAAAAATACAACAAAAAAATTCTTCTCTTATCATATCTTATCTATAGACAAATCTTTAAAGCCTCATCATTTAATCCTGGTCAAGAAAAACTCATTAAAAGCTCCTTAGAAAAACCCCCATCAAATACATTTTAACCTTGATCGAAGAAAGCAACTTTATATATCTTATTTTTACTTTTAAAAATCTTGACGGTTATTCCTTTTAAGTAGGTTCCAGAAATGATTTTTTTTATTCCCTTTTAATCTTTTCTCAGGAACTAAGGCTGAGAATTTTTAATTTTAATTTTAACTGGGGTTTTTATTTTCTCTCAGGGTTTCATTTAATCTTTTTTAATTGTTTTAACTTTTGTATTGATTTTCTTTTAAATATCCTGTAAACCGCCCTGAGTCCTTCGGGAAAGGGCGGTATATAAATCTAAATAATAAATAAATAAATAAACTCCCTCAGAGATGTAAAACATTTCTTTCTAAGTCCAAAATAAAACAGTTATCCTAGTCATTCTTCTGAATTGAAATCTTCACATTCAAAGTCACTCTTCCCATTTACTACTTGTGTGTCTGTTTTAGCTATTAAAAAATTAATTGATTTCATTTATGAATCCTGTATAACATCTTTGTCATTCTTGTATCCTGCCCATTTTAAATCCCTGTGCAAAACAGCCTAATTCTCACTTATATCCTCTCCTCTCTTGAACCCATTTTTAGAGTAAGAAACAATTTTAAAAAGAAACTTCTGAATACTGCCAAATATCCTTGTATTTTTCCAGAGTTAAAATACTTTTCTCCATTCTGTATCAGCAGATCTTCTCCTTTAATTATAATCTTTAAATTTTTTTGTGGTTGCTTCTAGTAGTCAGCCTTCAAAATGTCCTTTTACACTGTTTTTCTCTAATCCACAACATTTTCTCAGGGAAAGATTTCTTACATGTAAACTCAAAATCTTCATATACGTACTTTTAGTAAGATTCTAAACAAACTACAGAAAGTATTCTTATTTTTTCAAAGTGTTGCATCCAGTCTTTTTAAAAAGTTTCCCATTCTAATCACCCTTTTGCCGCTTATTTCCAAATAAAAAATGTTTTCTTTAACTTTTAAACTTACGTAAATTCTATTTTAATGTGAGTTGGAGGACAACCACCCAGTGTGATAAAACGTGTCATTCTGAAGGTTCTATAAATAAAATTATTATTATTATTATTATTATTATTATTATTATTATTATTATTATTATTATTATTATTATTATTATTATCCAAAAAGCAATTTAGAAGCCATTTCCAGTGAAAATTATCAAGAAAGGAAGAGGGAAAATCCAGTATCTCTTTTAGGGCTCCGAATCACAGCTTGGACAAAATTCATTCACCAGAAAAAGCAAACAGTTATGTTGAGAAATCACTTTGCCTCTTTCAAATCAGACTCAGTTGGGGCAATTCCATCAAGCAAGCTGAACTACGGTAGTCCTCAACTTACAAAGTTCGTTTAGTGACCGTTTGAAGTTACAATGGCACTAAAAAAAGTATGACCGTTTTCAATCCTTATGGGCTGTTGCAGCATCCCCATGGTCAGCTGATGAAAATTCAGATGCTTGGCACAACTGACTCATATTTATGACGGTTACGGTGTCCCAGGGTCATGTGATCACCTTTTGTGATCTTCTGACAAGCAAAGTCAATAGGGAAGCCAGATTCGCTTAACAACCCTGTTACTAACTTAACAACTGCAGTGATTCACTTAACAACTGTGGAGAGAGAAAAGTAGTAAAATGGGGCAAAACTCATTTAACAAATGTCTCCCTTAGCAACAAAAACTTTGGCTCAGCCCTCTTTCTTCGCTTGCCTTCTTCTAAATATTACCTTGAAAGCAAGAACTGCACTTTGCAACCTACTCTGAAAGTTTTTTTGGCCACAAATATAATAAAATAAAATAAAATAAAAAGCTGTTATGAAAGAGGTGGAGGTTATCATCACTATATCATTCAGCCAAAACAATGTGGGAGGGGGGGAGTTGTTTTTTAATGCAAGGATGTTAATTGCATCCCTTTTTTTTCCCCTCTACCCAGAATCCAATTGTTGGGAGCTCTGTCAGCACTTAAAGGCAAACCATTCAAAGTACATTAAGGAAAACCCAATTACAGGGAAAAGATATCTCCTGTGGCATTAAAATCTACTAATTAATAGCATTCTAGGGAGACAACTAGCCATAGCAATCTAAACAGTAACACATGTGCCTTGAAACTCTGTGAAAACCAATTAGAAAATACAGATTTTGTTGTCAAGAATCCAGCACACCTTTTTTTAAAACGACACACCACCTAAACCAAAAAAACCTCTTTGAATTCTTTTTAACAATTGTGTTGCAAAGAATTAGAACAGTAGCACCCCACTAGTTTTCTTTTCACACACACACACACACACACACACACACACCGGCTCTTAATTTAGAGAAAAGTGTGGATGGATTGAATTTTCACAATACAGCTTTGCAGAAAATGTCGATTCTATTTTTTACACACACACACACACACACACACACACACACACACACACACACACACACACACGAGGTATTTGCAAAATTTGTGGCAGCTGTAAACACATTTAGGTTTTTTTTATTTAAAAAAGGCAACCACCTGCAAGCGTGCAAAAAAAGAGTTTCAAAATTTCTGAAGAATCGCTTGGAAATTCTGAACACGCTGAATATGGTTGCAAACTCTTAGCCAACTACAACTACAGCAAAATGTTTGCGTTCTTTTCCTAAGAGCCCAGAAGTCTCTCTTTGTGCCCAAAATGTAGCCACTAGCTAAGAAAATAAGACTCTTCTCAAAGCAGGCAAATGAAAGGTAACTAAATCTCCACTACGAAGTTGCTGACTATCTATGTTAGTCCATCTTTGGGTATATATTATAGGCGATGGCATGTAGAGGTGTTCATGCTTAGCAACCATTCAAAATTACAATGGCACTGAACAGTGACTTCTGACTACTCCTCACACTTACGGCCATCAGAAACATCCCCACGGTCATGTGATCACAATTCAGGCACTTGACAACTGGCACAAAATTATGACAATCACAGGGTCCTGCGGTTCCATGATCCAAATGATCTTGCACTTAACTGTGGGTGATTTGTTTAACAACCACAACTGGAACGACCATCGTAAGCTTGTGTGGTGATGTGATTATTTTCCCCCCTTTATGACAGTGTCATTTAGAGATGGAGTTCCCAGTCCTAATTAAGGTTGTTAACCGAGGACTACCTGCATGGAATTCTGATCATGTCTGGCAACCAGCAACTGAACAAATGGTTTAAAATGAGTTGAGAATTAAAAACTTAAATATATATATTTTTTCACCTTAGAGACTTAGGACCCAGTTAAAAATGAAGGGTGGGAAGTTTATACTTTCAAGATCACTGCAGATGGGGACTGTAGCCAAGAAATTAAAAGACGCTTGTTCCTCGGGAGCAAAGCCATGGCAAATCTAGACAGCACACTAAAAAGCAGAGACATCACCCTGTCAACAAAAGTGTGTATAGTCAAGGCTATGGTCTTCCCAGTTGCAATGTATGGCTGTGAAAGTTGGACCATAAGAAAGGCTGAGCGCCAAAGAATTGAGGCCTTTGAACTATGGTGCTGGAGAAGACTCCTGCGAATCCCTTGGACTGCAAGGCGATCAAACTGGTCAGTCCTAGAGGAGATCAACCCTGACTGCTCTTTAGAAGGCCAGATCCTGAAGCTAAAACTCAAATACTTTGGCCACCTAATGAGAAGGAAGGACTCACTGGAGAAGAGCCTAATGCTGGGAAAGATTGAGGGCAAGAGAAGAAGGGGACGACAGAGAATGAGGTGGCTGGATGGAGTCACTGAAGCAGTAGGTGTGAGCTTAAATGGACTCCAGAAGATGGTAGAGGACAGGAAAGCCTGGAGGAACGTTGTCCATAGGGTCGCGATGGGTCGGACACGACTTCGCAGCTAACAACAACAACAAGCCTTACAGTAAAGTAGATTTAGCTCATCTAGCTAAATTTTTCTGACTGATTTATCCAGCAGGGCTGACACGGGGGTGGGAGGTGGAGGCAATCTATCCTAGAACTTTGATTTTAAGACTATGCAAATGCTCACCTTCCCATTGGCCCGTCAGTACTAAGGTTCGGTTAATGACAACATCAATCTCTCTGGCCCCTTCTTCCACAGCTAGCTGGATCTCCGCTAAACGAATTTTCAGAGCTGTCTGTCCTGCCGGGAATCCAGTTGCCACTAAGAAACAGAAAAACAAAATCCATTAAAAACATGAGGGATATTAAAATAGTGTGGCAATATACCATAACAGGACCTAGATATAGGACTTCTATTAGACCTCTCAGCAACTTTTGATTCCATCAGTCATGGTCACAATCAGGTGTCAGTCCTCCTTGTCCAAACTGTAAGTGGTATGGATGTTTTAGTGTTTGGAGTCTCTGTGAGGATCCAAATGGAGCAAACCAAGGCCAAGTTAAATTTGTCGAAGACTGAATTACTGATGAGTAAGCATCCAATAGCATTGGCTCCAGTCCATAAAGAAAAATGTACATCACTGCTGTTTCATGCAGCTGCTAGTGTAGGCAGGCTTGCTGAGAGGTCCCACCCACCCCTGGGAGGTTTGTGAGATGGGGGCAAAATGACAAGCCATAGATAGATGAGAGACAGAGAGACAAAGAGAGAGAGAGAAGGACAGAGACACAGAGAGGGAGAAAGAGAGAGAGAGGGAGAGAGAGAGAGTTGTGATTCAGTGTCAGCCTGTGCTCCCAGCAGCTGAGTCCGATGAATCTGAGGAGGAGGAGGGGTTTTGAGAGCCTTTGGTGTCAGAGGGAGGCTCTGATGCACTGCAGGACACTCAGCCTGGCCCCTCCAGTCATGTTCCTCATGAGGCTCAGCTGTGTGAGTACGAGGTGTTGGACTCAGAAGAGTCACAGCTGAATCTGTTCAGAGACGCTAGAAGCAGAAGGCAATCCAGCAGAGCAGAGCAGAGCAAATCAATGAGGCAACTCAGTGAGAGGAGGAGAAGGCAGTGAGAAGCCATGCCTTGGGGCTGATAATAAAAGGGGAAGGTGTGGGCGGGGCTGGTTGCTGAAGGCAACCGTTTGGAGACATTCTAAGGGAATCCTGGTCTGTTCCTGATACTTCTGTTTAACTCTTGTTGACTCTTGTTTGATATTTTGATTCATTTATTGAAGGAAATATTCTGTTGCTTTTTTGTTTGAACTGTAAATAAATTTGGGTTGGGTTTTTCCAGCCTATTGACTGTAAAAAGGAAAAAAGGGGTTGTCCCCGACACGCAAACAGGGCTGGTCGTAGGCTGGAACAGAACAGAGACAGAGACACAGAGAGAGAGAGAGAGAGAGAGAGAGAGGGAGGGAGAGAGAGAGAAAGACAGAGAAAGTCAGACAGAGAGACAAAGAGACAGAGAGTGAAACAGAGAGAGAGAAAGACAGACAGACAGACAGACTCACTTTCCCTGTGATTTTTTCTTTGAGAATTGTGGGGGTTAAGAAAAGAAGTTAAATACAGGTAGTCCTTGCATAACAGCGGCGTTTTTTAGTGACTATTTGAAGTTATGACAGCACTGAAAAACTAACTTTACAATTGATCTTCATGTGGCTCTTGCCCACTAACCTTACAACTTACAACCACCACAGTCTCCCATAATCCTTCGACCACCATTTGTGTGTTTCACAGTCGGCTTCCAACAAACAAAGTCAAAGGAGAAGCCAGTAGTAAAATCACAAGTAGTAAGGTCTTGCTTAATGACCACAGGTGATTTGTTTAACAACCGCAGCAGAAGTGAGGTTTTATGCCTGTCACAGTCATGTGGTATCTCATTTTACAACCACGTTGCTTTGCTACTGAGTTGCTCATCCCAATTGTGGCTGTTAAGTGAGGAATGCCTGCATGTGCTTTCTTTGGGGTTCTTTTCCTTGTTAAATTAATCGCTCCTGCGACCCATGGTGGACTTTCTGAATCACTTTGGATCTAAACAGAAGCAGACTGAAGTAGCAACACTGCACAAGTACATCTCATTTCATTTCACGTCATTGATTTTGATCATGGACTTTTAGGGCTCAACTTTTCTTTTTAATTCAGAACTGTATCAAGGTTAGCTTCTAGTAACATATGGCATCCCATATGGCATACATGGCACATATGGGACTGTTCATCAGTCAAGAACAAGACAGAATCTTTTGATTTTTTTTCTTCTTTTTATGACCCTGTGATCCTTTGATTTGGGGTGGAATCAGAGCGACTGAATGGAGCTGAGCATTTGCTGGCCGGATGCCCTCCCTGACGCCTATGCAGAGTTCGCAGCAGATATTTTCTCTTTGTGCTCTGATAGAGAAATATCTTTTGCTGCCTAGGATTGAACTCTCCACCTTCTGAGTGGGAGGCGAGCGTCTTCACCTCTAGGCCACCATGCCACTCAAGCCAGAATCTTTAAGGAACCAAATAAATAAAATTAGCATACAATTCTGAATCTCCCCTTCTGAAATTCAGGCAGAGAGCTTACCTGAAGCTACTGGGATGTGGCAGCCAGCAGATTTGAGAGCCTTAACTGCATCAGTCACTCTAGCCGGATAGACACAAACTGCTGCTGTGGTAATGCCTGGAAAGGAACCATCGTCAAAGCTCTGTTATCTTCAATGAAGGAGAATATTTGTAGCTCAGAGTTGAAATGAGGGGTCCTTAGTGAGCTCTGAATTTGGAGGTTTTCTTGCAGACATTTCATTACTCAAGTTGGTAACTTCATCAGCACCCAAGCACTGCTTGAGCACTGTTGATGTTACCTAGTTTGGGTAATGAAACATCTGCAAGAAAACCACCAAGCTCAGCGAGCACTAAGGATCCCTCCGTTACCTTCATGTGGCTCTTGTCCACTAACCTAATTCCCTCCAATGGAGCCTTCCCTAATTTTGCTCTCTGCATAGATGGACTTCAACCACCCAAATCCCCAGCCATGTAGGGTTTATGAGAGTCCATGATCGACCAATCTAGCTTGGGAAGGAGTCCCTAGCATTTAATTTGCCTTCCTGAAGAAAGCCTTCAAAGTCCTCTCCCAAATGTTTGCAGAGGCAACAAGTTAAACACTATTTTGGAAGAATTTTGAAGGA
The DNA here is from genome assembly GCF_947247035.1 of Vipera ursinii. Classification (NCBI taxonomy): domain Eukaryota; kingdom Metazoa; phylum Chordata; class Lepidosauria; order Squamata; family Viperidae; genus Vipera; species Vipera ursinii. The sequence continues at coordinate 78,060,189 of NC_139515.1, read as the reverse complement.
GATCTTTCAGACGTTCCCGCCAAAAACAGAAAAAAAAAGTTATGTGTATCTGTTCAAGATGCAAGTCAGTCATTGGAATATTAACTCACATGACTAGGTTTTCCTATCATGGCCATAATGTAAGCTAAAATCCAATGATAATTTCCATGACTTTAGAGGCATAAAGAACAATGGACATTTCTGGAATACTGCAGCCAATTTTGGTCACCATATCACAAAAAAGATGTTGAGACTTTGGAAAAAAAAATCAGAGAAGAGCAACTAAGATGATCAAGGGCCTGGAGACTAAAACATACAAAGAACGGCTACAGGACTTGGGTATGGCTAGTCTAAAGAAAAGAAGAAATAGGGGAGACATGATAGCAGTGTTCCAGGATCTGAGGGGCTGCCACAAGGAAGAGGGGGGCAGGTTGTTCACCAAAGCACCAGATGGAAGGAGGAGAAGGTTGGAAACCGATCAAAGAGAGAAGCAACCTGGAATTAAGGAGAAACTTCCTGACAGTGAGGACAAATCAACCAGTGGAACAGCTTACCCCCCCAGAAATCGTGGGTGCTCCATCACTGGAGATTTTTAAGAAGAGACTAGACATTCATCTGTCTGAGACGGTATATGTTCTCCTGCTTGAGCAGAGGGCTGGACTAGAAGACCCCCAAGGTCCCTTCCAGCTCTATTCTATTCTATTCTATTCTATTCTATTCTATTCTATTCTATTCTATTCTATTCTATTCTATTCTATTCTATTCTATTCTATTCTATTCTAATTCTATTCTATTCGACTCTACTCTATTCCATTCCATTCCACTCCACTCCACTCCACTCCACTCCTCTATTCCATCATGTTATTCTATTCTATTCTATTCTATTCTATTCTATTCTGCAATATCCTTAATATTTGAGAATTATCAGGACCTCAAGCGCTGTGAATAATTTTTCATGCTTGGGGAATGGCTTGAAGAGCGATTAAGCCACACTGGTAGGATTGATCCACTCTAAACCTGTGCAAGGCAGTTCTAATGTTCCTTAATGTGATTTGCATTACTGAGAAGTGGTTTGCTTTTTCTCACAGCCTCCACTTAGCCTCGTCCAGCACTTGAAAATGTTGGAGGAAGCTACAGGGGAAGAAAAAAAAAAGCAAAACAAAGCAATTCTCCTGCCATTTTGTTTTGTTTTGTTTTTCAAGAGGACTTTCGATCCACTTGGGTCAATTGTTCTGGTGCTGTTGTATTGCAATATACTTCTCCATGTTTTTCCCCCTCTTTTCTTCCATTTTCACGCTGCATATCACATTGCTAACACAGCTATATCTACTCAGCTTGTTTCTCTGTTTGACGAAGGACAAGAACATTAAAAATGATCAGTACGCCTTACTCAGATAGAACCAAGGTTTCGTAACCACAAGATACCTTTATCATGCATTTTCAAGGCTTGTAACAAATCCTCTCGGATGGGATGTTTGGCTTTGTAGCACAATCTGCAAACATTGGATGGGGTGTCATCTCCAGAAAGGGTGGTGAGGTCTATGCAGGTGACGGCTCTCAAAAGCCAAGCTGCCTTTATTTTAAAAACACACACACCAAAATTATCAAAATAATGTCCTTACAACTGAGCTACACAGTTGGTACAGATAGTCCTTGACTTACATCCGTTCATTCACTGAACATTCGAAGTTACAACCGGACTAAAAAATGTGACTTACAACCATTGTTCACACTTAAGGCTTGCTGCAAAATCCCCATGGTCATGTGATCAAAATTCAGATGTTTGGCAACTGGCATGACCTCTTTTAAATAGTGCATTCATGTGCAGCATCCTGGGGTCATGTGATCACCTTTTGCAATCTTCTGACAAGTAAAGTCAACGGAGAAGCCAGATTCACTTAGCATCCATGTTACTAACTTAACAACTGCAGTGATTCACTTAACAACCGTGGCAAGAAAGATTGTAAAATGGAGTAAAACTGACTTAACAACTCTCTTGCTTAGCAATGTAGATGTGGGGCCCGTTTGTATGCGCAATTCGAGGACTACCTGTAATTGTGGTTGGATCCTTGATTAGAGTAACCACAGATGACCAATAGATGGCAGCTAAGAGTTTTCTATGTGTTTTGCTGCCATCTGGTGGTAGTGTTAAGTTTTCTCACAGGACAGATAAACCAGAGAAAGAACCATAGGGTGCATGGTGGCTTCCCTTTTTTATATCTCCAGAATACCACAACTGTAAGTTGAAATGATTCAGTCTTTCATGGTCAAGGGTAGACACAAACATGGATCACCTCAGTCCTAGTCCAATAGCAGCCTCTAGTCCAGAGGTGTCAAACTCGCCACGTTACGTGATGTGACGTATCGTGACTTTTTCCCCATTGCCGGAGCTGGGGTGGGCATGATTTCAGCATGAAGCATCCGGCCTGCGGGCTAATAGTTTGACACCCCTGCTCTAGTCTATCATATTTCTCCTTCTTCTAATCTGCCTGCTTTTGATTTTAAACATCACAAATTAAGTAGCAACTACTGGTTTTACATAAACAATAGTCAAATTAGTTAAGAAAACCAAGATCATGGCATCCGGCCCTCCCAATTCCTGACAAATAGATGGGGAAGAAATGGAGATAGTGACAGATTTTATTTTTCTGGGCTCCAAGATCACCGCAGATGGCGACTGCAGCCAAGAAATTAAAAGACGCTTGCTCCTGGGGAGGAAAGCCATGGCAAATCTAGACAGCATACTAAAAAGCAAAGACATCACCCTGTCAACAAAAGTGCATATAGTCAAGGCTATGGTCTTCCCAGTTGCAATGTATGGCAGTGAAAGCTGGACCATAAAAAAGGTTGAGCACCAAAAAATTGAGGCCTTTGAACTATGGTGCTGGAGTAGACTCCTGCGAGTCCCTTGGACTGCAAGGTGATCAAACTGGTCAGTCCTAGAGGAGATCAACCCTGACTGCTCTTTAGAAGGCCAGATCCTGAAGCTAAAACTCAAATACTTTGGCCACCTAATGAGAAGGAAGGACTCACTGGAGAAGAGCCAAATGCTGGGAAAGGTTGAGGGCAAGAGAAGAAGGGGACGACAGAGAATGAGGTGGCTGGATGGAGTCACTGAAGCAGTAGGCGTGAGCCTAAATGGACTCCAGAAGATGGTAGAAGACAGGAAGGCCTGGAGGAACGTTGTCCATGGGGTTGCGATGGGTCGGACACGATTTTGCAACTAACAACAACAACAATGTATCTGCCAACATCATTTGGTACCTTGCATATTTACTAGCACCAAAACATTACTGAAAGCAGAAAAAGAGATTTTAACTTATTCTCCTACTCCACTCCATTATTAAAAGTATGCAACTCTTTTTTCTGTTTTGATTTAAAGCAAGTTTTTTTAGTGTAGAAAAGGGATTTACTTGAATCCCCATGTTATTTATAAGAAAGGATTAGGAATTAAATATGTATTAGCAAATGTAAACTCAGACAGCACGTTGGTTGAAAAATTATTACTGTATGTATGGGAAAAATTAATAAAAACTTTTACAAAAAAAAGAAATAGAAAAGAATGTACAATTAGCAGCTAGGAGGGGAAATCTAGTCTCCTTGTTTGCAAAATGTGAAGACAAATACAATTCCAAGAATCAGTCTGAACTGAAGAGGCAGTAGGATAAATAGTTTTTTAAAAATCATTTGGAAAGTTGTTTTTATCAATGGGGTCCTGCCCTGAAAACCTAACTGGGTAAAGCTAATCCTTGATTTATGACCACATTTGGGTGCAGAATTTCTGTTGCTAGGTAAAGCAGTTGTTAAATGAGGACCCAGATTGTTGGGGGCAATTAAGCTGACTTTGTAATAATGCCACTTGGGGTGTGTGTGAAAGCCCTAATAAGCAGGCATATACATAGAATGAAGGCTACTGCTAAGCTTGTAAGCCGCCCTGAGTCTTCGGAGAAGGGCGGGATATAAATGGAATTAAAATAAAAAAAATAAAATAAAATAAAAAATAAGTGCATCAGTCCCAATTTTAGGACAGTTTTGTCACTGTTATTAAATGAATCACTAGAGTTGTTAAGTGAATCATGTGGTCATTAAGTGAATCCAGCCTCTCTCATTGACTTTGCCTGTCAGAAACCAACTTGGAAGGTTGTAAAAGGCAATCGCATGATGCTGCAAGAGTTGTACGTACACGCCTGTTGCCAAGTGTCTGAATTTTTTTTCCAGTGCCATTGTAATTTCAAATAGTCACTGAACGAATGGTCGTTAACTTGAGGACTACATATATTTCCTGAAAAATGTCATCTTTATTCACAGCATTTGGAAGTGAGGCAATTCCAACTTGTCCAGCAAGACATCTATCTTAAAACTGTCAACTTCCATCCTGAAAGTCCAGGATGATTCTCATTTCTGAAAAGCTTACTGTTTATTGATATATTATTGGTATAAGCGAGGTATTCAATAAACAGTAAGCTTTTCAGAAATGAAAATTTTCTTGGATTTTTATTAGGCTACTTCAGCTGGAAGTTGACATTAAACTAACTCTAAAATCCCAAGGCATCAGACCCTAGCATATAACAATAACTACCCCCAACCAGATATCCATGTATCTCATATAAACAAGTCCTCTTTGTTATGAAACCCATCTGCTATCTTCTTCACACCTGCTAGAATGTCCTTGAAAGGTTTCCATTCTGCCGACTTTCAGCAAGCTTCCGTAGAACTGGAAAGGTTTCATTTCTCTAACTAACCCAGAGGTAGGCAACGTTGGCTCTTTTATGACTCGTGGACTTCAACTCCCAGAATTCCTGAGCCAGCCATGCTCGCTCAGGAATTCTGGGAGTTGAAGTCCACGAGTCATAAAAGAGCCAAGGTTGTCTACCTTTGAACTAACCCTTTCGAAAACAACACCTTCCCCCCATTCTAATGGCAAGATAAAAACATACAGGTACATAGCTGCCAAATTTTCACTCTTGACGTAAACATTTGTATTTTAGGTGGGTTTTGTTGTTTTTTGGCCTTCCAAGTCTGAAATTGAGTTGGATAAACAGATCATTTTTTATTGGCCCACTGTCACTATTGAGTTTTGATGACAAAAGCATCAAACATCATGCTAAAATTCATGGGAAAAGATTGTCTCTTTTGGAAACCCAACAGTGGGGACCTTCTCACCTGCCAATTCTTTTTCATGGTCCGATGCATTTGAATTTGCCCTGCCCGCTTTAGAACAGCTGGATGATTCACCCGAACTCGTGCAAGCCATGTGAGATCTAGAGGGAAAAAAAATCCATTTACTTCCATCGCCATTTACATTCAAAATCAATTTTGGGAAGAAGAGAATCTGCAGGGGAGATGGGAGGAGCAGTGTTAGACATTGGTCCAACATTGGACTAATAATTGTTTAGGCCTTCTTCTTTCATATTACCAGCAACCATCACCTGTGGAATTTAACTTTTGTTGGAGGTGATCAGACAGGGGAAAGCTAAAACATGATAAAAATGAATTTTAAAAGTTCTTTGTTTTATACAATTTTCATCATCACTCCATCATCATCACAGAAAAACAGAGTTGGAAGGGACCTTGGAGGTCTTCTAGTCCATACCCTGTTCAAACAGGAGACCCTACTATTTCAGACAAATACAGGGAGTGCAGAATTATTAGGCAAGTTGTATTTTTGAGGATTAATTTTATTATTGAACAACAACCATGTTCTCAATGAACCCAAAAAACTCATTAATATCAAAGCTGAATATTTTTGGAAGTAGTTTTTAGTTTGTTTTTAGTTATAGCTATTTTAGGGGGATATCTGTGTGTGCAGGTGACTATTACTGTGCATAATTATTAGGCAACTTAACAAAAAACAAATATATACCCTTTTCAATTATTTATTTTTACCAGTGAAACCAATATAACATCTCAACATTTACAAATATACATTTCTGACATTCAAAAACATAACAAAAACAAATCAGTGACCAATATAGCCACCTTTCTTTGCAAGGACACTCAAAAGCCTGCCATCCATGGATTCTGTCAGTGTTTTGATCTGTTCACCATCAACATTGCGTGCAGCAGCAACCACAGCCTCCCAGACACTGTTCAGAGAGGTGTACTGTTTTCCCTCCTTGTAAATCTCACATTTGATGATGGACCACAGGTTCTCAATGGGGTTCAGATCAGGTGAACAAGGAGGCCATGTCATTAGATTTCCTTCTTTTATACCCTTTCTTGCCAGCCACGCTGTGGAGTACTTGGACGTGTGTGATGGAGCATTGTCCTGCATGAAAATCATGTTTTTCTTGAAGGATGCAGACTTCTTCCTATACCACTGCTTGAAGAAGGTGTCTTCCAGAAACTGGCAGTAGGACTGGGAGTTGAGCTTGACTCCATCCTCAACCCGAAAAGGCCCCACAAGCTCATCTTTGATGATCCCAGCCCAAACCAGTACTCCACCTCCACCTTGCTGGTGTCTGAGTCGGACTGGAGCTCTCTGCCCTTTACCAATCCAGCCACGGGCCCATCCATCTGGCCCATCAAGACTCACTCTCATTTCATCAGTCCATAAAACCTTAGAAAAATCAGTCTTGAGATATTTCTTGGCCCAGTCTTGACGTTTCAGCTTGTGTGTCTTGTTCAGTGGTGGTCGTCTTTCAGCCTTTCTTACCTTGGCCATGTCTCTGAGTATTGCACACATTGTGCTTTTGGGCACTCCAGTGATGTTGCAGCTCTGAAATATGGCCAAACTGGTGGCAAGTGGCATCTTGGCAGCTGCACGCTTGACTTTTCTCAGTTCATGGGCAGTTATTTTGCGCCTTGGTTTCTCCACACGCTTCTTGCGACCCTGTTGACTATTTTGAATGAAACGCTTGATTGTTCGATGATCACGCTTCAGAAGCTTTGCAATTTTAAGAGTGCTGCATCCCTCTGCAAGATATCTCACTATTTTTTGACTTTTCTGAGCCTGTCAAGTCCTTCTTTTGACCCATTTTGCCAAAGGAAAGGAAGTTGCCTAATAATTATGTACACCTGATACAGGGTGTTGATGTCATTAGACCACACCCCTTCTCATTACAGAGATGCACATCACCTAATATGCTTAATTGGTAGTAGGCTTTCGAGCCTATACAGCTTGGAGTAAGACAACATGCATAAAGAGGATGATGTGGTCAAAATACTCATTTGCCTAATAATTCTGCACTCCCTGTAGTTGTCCAATCTCTTCCTAAAAGCCTTCAGTGATGAAGCACTCACAATTTCCCAAGGCATGTTGTTCCAATGGTTAATTGTTCTGTCGGGAAATTTCTCCTTAGTTCTAGGTTGCTTCTCTCCTTGATTAGTTTCCATCCATTGCTTCCTGTCCTGCCTTCAGGTGCTTTGACCCCCTCTTCTTTGTGGCAGCCCCTCAAATATTGGAAGACTGCTATCATGTCATCTTTAGTCTTCTTTTCACTAGACTAGACAATTCCTGCAACCGTTCTTGGTATGTTTCAGCCTCCAGTCCCCTAATCTTCTCTGCTTCTCTTCTCTTTACTCTTTCTAGAGCCTCAACATCTTTTTTACATCATGGTGACCATCAAACAATAACTCAGCCTTTTTAGGATAAGGTCTAACGCAGAGGCCCCCAACCTTTTGGGCACCAGGGACCGGTTTCATGGAGAGAGGTTTTTCCACAGACCGGAGACTGTGTGGTTTTGTGTGCTGCCTGCATCCCACAGATGGGGCTTTGCTTATTTGTGTGGACCGGTTGCTGGCATGCCGCGGCCCAGTACCATGGATTGTGGACCCCTAGTCTAGCACACAAGTTCTAGACTCATACATCACAATTAGTGGATTAATGAAGCTGGAGTTCTACAAAGGTTATCTGGACCACATAAGGTGTGAGGTCATCAATTTGTCATCAGATTGGTTGGTGGTGGGAAGGACTACGAGTCAGAAGACACAGGATGGGAAGGACTGGAGACTGAAAGTTGTACTGTTCTAGTTTCCTGCTGATCTGAGTGAGAGAAGGGCTGGGGGGAGGGGCTAAAGGGGAGTAGGTTCTAAAATTGGCATTGGTAGTTGAAAATTCAGCACAACTTTGTGTTGCTTGGTTGGTCAGCTGGGAAATAGCACAAAATGTGACAGCAGCACTTTGGTGGTGCAGTTACTCCTCGACTTACAACCATAATTGGGCCCAAAATTTATGTTGCTAAGCAAGACAGTTGTTAAGTGAGTTTTGCTCCATTTCCTTCTGGCCACAGCTGTTAAGTGATTCACTGCAGCTGTTAGTGAATCTGTCAGACACCTGGTTGTTAAGTGAATCTGGCTTCCCCATTGAGTTTGCTTGTCAGAAGTTCGCAAAAGGCGATCACAGGACCCCGGGACACACTGCAACTGTCATTAATACGAACCAGTTGCCAAGCATCCAAATTTTGATTATGCGAACATGGGGATGCTGCAAAGGTCATGTGTGAAAAACAGTCACAAGTAACTTCATTCAGTGCCTTTGTAACTTCGATGGTTAGTAAATGAATGGTTGTAAGTCGAGGACTATATGTATTGCCTAGAATGAGACAGAGTTCTCCTTTTGTATACTAATTCCCCTTCCTAGGTCCTGTGCTCATCCCGGATTCCAGATCTCTGGATTCTCGGTGCCCCTGATCCCTGGATCTTTCTGATGAGGTCAGTCTGTAATAAGTTCTCCTTATCCACATGATGCTCTAGAGAATTCAGTAAGTTGAAGTCCATGGATCTTAAAGTTGCTGAGGCTGAGAAACAATGCTGTAGATGACCCACCGTAATTGAAAATGGAGGGCCTGTGAATATTTATTATTTTTATTCTTATCCATTTACATCCCAATGACCTTAGCCCAGCTCCACCTTCTCTTTCTCAGTCCCTCTTCATAGGGTTGCTATTTGGGGGGGGGGGGTAAATGGCGATACAAGCACCATGCATGCCATCCTAAGCTCCTGAAGGAAAGACAGAATATTAATAAATATTCCACTGGCTCTAAAAAGGAAAACTGGATTGCACATCTGGGAAAGAAGAGGTCTGAATCATCTTGAATGTCTGCTGAAAGACAAAGACGTTTCAATTCATTAAACCTGGGAGTGTTAATAATACCATTTTTAATATGTCATCTGTTCCAATCAAATATTCATGGGGCTTCAGGGATCAAAGTAATTAAAGTAGTTAAACTACAGATAATTAGCCAACTTTCTTTAATCCTCCCTCTGGGGGGAAGGGGGATGGAAATACGCTTTGTTTCATCTGAAGATATGTTCCAAAGCTTTGCCTTCAAAACTGCATTCAGTCGTTTCTTTGGAAATTGCAATTTTGCTGGATTCCAGGACACTCAGTATATTTGGCTTAGGGTACAACGGCATATTTGGTGCTAAGCCAAAACCAAAATCATGCTAGAATAGCGCATTTCAAGGCTACACTTCGTGTAGGAGGGCCGAGTTAAATGGGTCATTAGTTTGGAGTCGTTGCGTTCCCATTTAAGTCCAGCCTCCCATGAATTCCATTGAGCCTTATCTAGAAAAAAAATTGTCTTGACCATTAAAAAATCAAATTCTTAGGTATAGGTAGCACATAATTTTTTTTTAGTGCTTTGAACATTACTCCTGTTCTTGGATACTTTCTGGAGATCAGATCCAAGGCCCTAAAAAGACATTTATTTTCTTAGGCAGTCTAAAACAGCATTTCACTTAGAAATGTTCCCAAGAAACACCTCCCCAAAGTATTAAGCGGAAAATGCCAGCAGATCATAAATTCCTCTACAGGTAGTGCTCAACATATGATTGTAATGAAGCCTGCAATCCTAAAGTGAATCCATTGTTCATTATGGGCTATTTTTGCCCCAAATGGAAAGTAAATGTGTTTTTGGCAAATACAGTCACAGGCCTGCAGGTTGCTACAAACAGCCGTAAATGAGGGCTAGTTGCCAAGCGCCCAAACTGAGGTCACATGATCATGGAAGGAGGACAGCCATCAGAACTTCAGAACCAAGTCGTAGGTACTGGGGAGGGGGTTGTCTGTTGTAACCTCAAATGGACTCCAAAGGACCAGTCATACTAGTCCATACCATAGCCACAATGAAAGGAAAAATGACTTTTCAATTGCAGGCCCAGGTCCTCTGAAATACCTTGGCTGCCAATGTTTGCTAACAGCAGGGATTATATTTCCTTTCACACAACCCTCCAACTGTCTTTTGTTAATACTGGTTTTATCAGCTGATATGAGATTTGTCAAGTATGATTTAGCACCCTTTAGCTGCGTTAGACTGCAGTCACTCCAGTGATCTCAATGGCTCTGAAAACTTGACATTCAGTGGTTATTTATTTATTTATTTATTTTATTGTTAGTTGTTAGTCCCCATAGGTTTCTGAGCTGTCTGGATTTTTTCTGCTGGGAATAAAAGATGGGTTTTCAATGTTGTTTCCTTCTTTTTAAAGTATACACCTCAGGTTTGGGGAGGGGGATGTCTAAATACCAATAATTACCAGGGCCATCATAAATTCATCTTGGATTGAGGCCTTAAAACGGGAGTCTTCAAACTTGGCCCTTTTATGACTTGTGGACTTTAACTCCCAAAATTCCTCAGCCAGGCCTGGCTGAGGAATTCTGGGAGTTGAAGTCCACAAGTCATAAAAGGGCCAAGTTTGAAGACCCCCTGCCTTAAAAACATGCCCCTTCCAGCAGATGCTTGACCCAGGATGAATTGTGAATCCAGTGAAGTGTTTGAATTTAAGTTTTTATCTTCCCCTGCACTGTTGTTTGAGTGACTTTATGTTTCTAACACTCCTATAAGTTCCTTTTGATAGAAGTAAATGAAAGGTCTCCAAATTTTAATATTGAAAGAGAAATTTAAAACTGAATATGCTGCAATGGAAATTTACTAGGTGGATGGAGATGAGAACCAGGAAAGGAGAGCAAAAAGAAAGGATGCTAAATGAAACATGTAGGCAAAAATTAGTGGGAAAGGAAGAAGACAAGCTATCAATACATCTGTAAGAGAAGATAAGTAGCAAAACAGAAAAGAACCTATTTGTTTCTTAAGAGGTCACAAAAAGGGGGCTAGAACTCAAGCAACTGAGCATGTGCAATTAGTTGATTAATATTCACTGACACACCTTGCATAAATTATCTCTTAATTTTAATGTACATGGGATGTATGATTTAGTATGTAGCAGGAAATAGGTAGGAGGCGGTCGGAAAGAGTGTAACCTCATAGTACCTCAGCCAATGGGGAAAGAGGAGGGATGTGGCGGCCAGGACAGGGCTGTATAAAAATGGGAATATTTTGGGTTGAAACTTTGGAGCGAACCAAGATTTGATAGCTTCTCTCCCCGCTTATTGCAATAAACGAAACAGGGCCTTCACTGTGTCTTGGCTGGTTATTGGTCAGGCGAGCTTGTCTCTGGTCATGAAGGAAAGCGGCCAGGAGCGCATAACACTTTGTTGTTGTTGTTAGCTGCGAAGTCGTGTCCGACCCATCGCGACCCTATGGACAACATTCCTCCAGGCCTTCCTGTCCTCTACCATCTTCTGGAGTCCATTTAAGCTCACGCCTACTGCTTCAGTGACTCCATCCAGCCACCTCATTCTCTGTCGTCCCCTTCTTCTATTGCCCTCGATCTTTCCCAGCATTAGACTCTTCTCCAGTGAGTCCTTCCTTCTCATTAGGTGGCCAAAGTATTTGAGTTTTAGCTTCAGGATCTGGCCTTCTAAAGAGCAGTCAGGGTTGATCTCCTCTAGGACTGACCGGTTTGATCGCCCTGCAGTCCAAGGGACTCGCAGGAGTCTTCTCCAGCACCACAGTTCAAAGGCCTCAATTCTTTGGCGCTCAGCCTTTCTTATGGTCCAACTTTCACTGCCATACATTGCAACTGCGAAGACCATAGCCTTGACTATACGCACTTTTGTTGACAGGGTGATGTCTCTGCTTTTTAGTGTTCTGTCTAGATTTGCCATGGCTTTCCTCCCAAGGAGCAAGCGTCTTTTAATTTCTTGGCTATAGTCCCCATCTGCAGTGATCTTGGAGCCCAGGAAAATAAAATCTGTCACTACCTCCATTTCTTCCCCATCTATTTGCCAGGAATTAAGAGGGCCAGATGCCATGATCTTGGTTTTCTTAATGTTAAGTTTCAACCCAAGTTTTGCACTCTCCTTCTTTACCTGCAACAAGAGGCTCTTTAGTTCTTCTTCACTTTCTGCCATTAGAGTGGTATCATCTGCGTATCTTAGGTTGTTGATATTTCTTCCGGCAATCTTAATTCCAACTTTTGATTCATCTAGCCCTGCCTTTCTCATGATGTGCTCTGCATATAAGTTAAATAGGCAGGGCGACAGTATACAGCCTTGCTGGACTCCTTTCCCAATTTTGAACCAATCAGTGGTTCCGTGTCCAGTTCTCACTGTTGCTTCTTGACCCGCATATAGGTTTCTCAAGAGACAAATAAGACAAATAACACTTTGGATCACTGCTAATCCTTATAAATCAGTGTTTTTCAAACTTGGCAAGTGCAAGATATATGGATTTCAACTCCCAGAAATCCTGTGTCAGCCATTCCCCAGCTAGCTAGATAACTAGCTGGGGAATTCTGGGAACTGAAGTCCATACATCTTAAAGCTTCAAGGTTTGAAACCCAACCCCACCCCCCACACTATAAATTAAGTAAATGAATAAACAAACTTCTCACACTTATACGCTTGTTTCTTCTTGCAGAATGTGAACCCTGCAACATTTGCAGCATTTTCAAATCCCTACCACCCAGCGTGTCCATGAAACTCATCCCAGGTGGGAGGGCACCGCCAATTTCTTTATATTGACACCAGCCAGAAAAACCAAGGCAGGAACGGGGCGGCGGGAAGGCAATTATTTATTGTGTGCGGTACGTGTAAGGAAAGGAACTGCTCTCATCCCAAAGGTGCTTTTTCCTAAAGGCCACTGGATTTTCTCGATATATTTTTTTTTCCTTTGAAAACTTCTCATCCAAGAAATCAAGAAACTCCAGTGGCCTTTCGGGGGGAAAAAAAAAGCACCTTTGGAACAACCACGACCTGGATGATCCAGAATCTCCATAGACGTGAAGGAACTGCTCTTATTTGCCCCCCCCCAAAAAAAAAAACTGGCAGGCTTTCGTTCAAAGCACCCCTTCTTTTTTTTCCCCAGCCTACTCCCGCCCGCTCCGCCCGCCACCATTTGTCCGGACTCGCCCTCAGCTTGCCCGAGGTCCGCCGCGGCCGCCGGGCTTACCTAGCTCGGTGCCCTGGTTGCTAGCAGCCATGATCGGCGGAGAAGCGAAAGTCGATGCTCTTCCAGGGCAAGGCGCTTTCGGCGCTTCCTGGTTACGCCCTTTCCCTCCTTCCCTCCCCGCGTTTTCCTCCTCCTCCTCCCGCCGCCTCCCCTCCAGGAGGGACCCCGGGGCAGAGAAACGCCAAGCCGGTTCGCATCTCTTTGGGGCGATCCGCTTGCAAACGGCAAACAAAAAGCAGGCCCGCGCTTCTGCAGATTGTAAAGGCAAAGCGGATCCCCGCGCCCGGTAGTGAGCAAACAAAAAGACAGGCAAAGGGCTTGGTATTATTATTATTAGTAGTAGCAGTGGTGGTGGTGGTGGTAGTAATAGTAGTAGTATTTGTATTTTTTTTTTATTATTATTATTATTATTATTATTATTATTATTATTATTATTATTATTATTATTATTATTAATTATTATTATTATTATTATTATTATTATTATTATTATTATTATTATTATTATTATTATTAATTTTAATTCCATTTATATCCCGCCCTTCTCCAAAGACTCAGGGCAGCTTACAAGCTTAGCAGTAGCCTTCATTCTATGTATATGCCTGCTTATTAGAGCTTTCACACACACCCCAAGCGGCATTATTACAAAGTCAGCTTAATTGCCCCCAACAATCTGGGTCCTCATTTTACCTACCTCGGAAGGATGGAAGGCTGAGTCAACCTTGAGCCTGGTGGGATGCGAACCTGCACTAATTGCAGGCAGCTGGTGTTACTTAAGGAGGCATTAGCCCACTGCTCCACCAAGGAGCAGTGGACTATTATTATTATTATTATTATTATTATTATTATTATTATTATTATTATTATTATTATTAATTTTAATTCCATTTATATCCCGCCCTTCTCCAAAGACTCAGGGCGGCTTACAAGCTTAGCAGTAGCCTTCATTCTATGTATATGCCTGCTTATTAGAGCTTTCACACACACCCCAAGCGGCATTATTACAAAGTCAGCTTAATTGCCCCCAACAATCTGGGTCCTCATTTTACCTACCTCGGAAGGATGGAAGGCTGAGTCAACCTTGAGCCTGGTGGGATGCGAACCTGCACTAATTGCAGGCAGCTGGGGTTATTTAAGGAGGCATTAGCCCACTGCTCCACCAAGGAGCAGTGGATTATTATTATTATTATTATTATTATTATTATTATTATTATTATTATTATATTATTATTATATGCATGCATGGCCCTGTCCATAGTATGCTTAATAGTTCGTATTAACTCGTATTTGTATTCGTTGGGACCGCAAAAATAAAATGATTGATGCGCTCACGCTGCTTTTTGGTTCATAAATTGCAATGGCCCCTATTAGTACTGTAGTGATTGAGCCTCTCATGATTTTACGACCAGGAGGCTCTCTCTTCATTAATGATTTACAGTTATATCATCCAGCTAAATCAACGCTGCAGACTGGACAGTGTTAAAAACAGCTTCTCGGTGTACAATTACCACAGGTCTAAATGGGGCCCTTGTTGATCGTGGAGTTGAAGGGCTAAAGGCCTCTCTTCCCTTCCTCTCCCCCCCCCCCACCAATAAGGTCAGCATATTGCACTGCTGATAGAGGGAAGAGTCCATCATGTTGCCTTCTCGGAGAAAAGGTAGGAAATGAATGTCACATTTGGAATCTGGCAAGGAAGCTAAAGAGCAATTCAGAATTTATTGGGTTTTTGACAAAGCAGCCTCTGGCGTACAAAACTTTTAGGCAGGGCTCAGAGCCCTGTCATTTTCTCCCTGCCGAAGTGTTAAGAACCACGGATTTTCAATTGTTTTTAAAGCTGTGTCAACAGCATCGGCCACTATTCTTGAAGTCAAAGGTTTTCTTCTCCTAGTCAACAGAATTGCTTCGGGAAGCCCGCCTTCCTTTGAAAGTCATAATAAAAGTCATAATAAAAGGTCCTGACTTTCACTAGAGGTGTCATTTGAGTTCTACCTGATGACAGATGTTAACTTCTCGGGATCCACCTACGTTTTTTCAAATACTTTCTGGGCTTAAATGTGGTGAAGGTAAACGTGCGAAGAAAGTAACAAGGGGAATTGCAAATTTTGAAAGGCAAAACTGATTATAGGATGTCTTAAGTTTACGGCAAAATAGTTTGAATTGCAAGCAAGGGTTACTAACACTCCATAACCCTCTATCAGCTGAGAACAAAAGGCCAGCCGTCAGGGAATGGAGGTTAGTGACTCAGAAACAAATGGTGCCAACGAACCTGCAGTTTCTTTTATTGCTCCCAAGATGAAGCACCAAAGGTCACTTGTCACTGTATAAATGCAAGATATTTCAGAATGTGGTAAATTTGAAGGCTGTGCGTGGGTCTAGACATGCATAGAGTCCTCAACTTAAGGCCACACAACTGGGAACAGAAATTCTGTTGCTAACCAAGACCGTCATTGTGTCATGCCCAATTTTACTTTTTTTGCCATGATTGTCAATCACCATAGCTGTTAAATCAGGGGTCCTCAGAAATCTGGGAACTGTAGCCCACAAGTCTTAAAAGTGACCAAAGTCGAGGACCCTTGTGTTAAACGAATCGTGATTGTTATGCAAATCGGGCTTCCCCCATTGCTTGTTGGAAGCCAGCTGGGAAGGTCACAAGTGGCAGTCAAAAGTGACCCTGGGACACTGCAACTGTAGTAAATGTGTGTGTCATTTGCCAAGCGCTCAAATTCAGATCACAAGACAATGGGGATGCTGCATTAAGAGTAAGGGCCAGGGTTAGAGGTCACTTTTTCAGTGCCGTTGTAATTCTGAATGGTTGCTAAATGAGTGGTCATTAAGTCGAGGACCACCCATTAAATGTTATCCTTGAACATTTCAGTAGGTAGAAAGCACAGAGACTTGGAAAGTCCTTTTCTTATAGGAAAATGAACATTCTAGGTTTTTTCTTGTTGTTGTTAGCTGCGAAGTCGTGTCCGACCCATCGCGACCCTATGGACAACATTCCTCCAGGCCTTCCTGTCCTCTACCATCTTCTGGAGTCCATTTAAGCTCACGCCTACTGCTTCAGTGACTCCATCCAGCCACCTCATTCTCTGTCGTCCCCTTCTTCTCTTGCCCTAGTTTTTTCTACTATTCAGCTATTTTACAACCATATACATGTACTGGCATATAGATGGAGGGTTCAAGCAAAAACGACTGCCAGAAACAAATGCAAAAAAGATGGGGCACCAAGATACAGGGGGGAAAAATACGGCATTTATAAGCAACCAAGAGAACTAGGACTCTAAAATCTGCTGATTCATAGAATACTGTTCCAGTTTTGTTTGAGGGCAGGTAAAGTTAACGCTCTCAAACCTTCCCACTGGAAGACCATCTACAAAAAAAAACCCAGTATTGAAGGCTAGGCTACAATTATTCTTCCCGTCTTATTTGCTTTTGATCTTGTAAGCTGTTGTCAAAATGCGGCAATAGTGTCACATTCCTAAATGCACGATCCTATATAACTCTAGACTCAAGGGGCACACTTTCGTCTTCTCCACATCCTTTTCCGCTAAAGATGGGAGATGTATTTTTTTTAACAAATTCATAATAACTGCATTAATAGTTCTTTTACTACCTCCAAAGAATCAGTGTGTCACAGAGCTGGCCTTAATTTTCAGCTCCCCTTGTAGTACAGAATGCTCTAATCTTCCTCAACATTGTACCAGGTGAACTGCATCTTTTCAGATCGCCAGCCAAAACGCCTGATGGATATGGGTGTAAGACAATTTACTGCAACTCAAAAGATACCTAAAGAGGAAGAAGGCGGGCAAGGTTGTTCTACACTACAGTAATGGGCTTATATTCCTTTTATGCTGGATACAGTGCATTCTGAACCCATGCTACCGTTTATAAACTTCAGTGGCTAACCTTACATTTATTCTTCAGTTAATACAGATGATTCTTTAAACCACCATTTTATTCCTATGCAGCATATGAATTATTTGATGTATACATACAGTTCAGTTTTGGGAAAAAAAAACATTAAAAATTATATAGAAATACTTAGCTGCTTCCATTTAAAAGACGTCCAGAAGAAATACAATGGCTAAGTAGGTATGTTTTTAACATAGTGTAAATTCAGATCGTGTATGAACAATTTTGACCAGAGGTGTGTTATCTTTAGAGTCTTTTGAAGTTTTATTGGAGAAGAACACACAAGCTTCAAGCAGTAGGGCATTCAGCCACCTATCATGCAAAAACCACCCGAAATCTTAGCCCCCCCCCTTTTTTTCCCAAAGCCCCAGGCTATTCAGTACTGTTCGGAAACAGATGAATTAACCTGGTACACTTTATAACATTTTCTAGGAGTGCTATCGTAGGAGCTTTTTATTTAGATGATTGGAAACAGAAGCAGTGGGGGGAGGGGCAAAAACCCCTAAACCACAAATATCTTATTTAACCAAATGACCCCCGCCTTTTGTCACCCTTCCCACTTTCAGAGAACATACTCTAACCAAGATACCATTACATTTCTCTTCAATAATAAAACACTACAATGACTTAATCAAGACTGGAGAAACAGGATCTTGGCGCCTGGTTATGTTCAGACTTACAAAAGGCAATGACGCTTAAAAGACAGCCAAACTGTTACTTTTTGTCTCTATTCATCTTTCTTGACAACCTGTTCCTACCCATTCTCATCAATTACTGCCCCCCCTATTTGCCTTCGATTCACTTTGCACCCTGGGAGGCTGTTGCATATGACTGCTCGTGTTTTTTTTCCGTTTTTTCTTTTTGGGATTGACGTGTTCCTGTGTTGTCCTTAACGGCTGTGACGCTCAAGCCTTAACCTCGGGAGTTGTGCTATAGATGGAATCTGTATTTTCAGAGCCAAGGTCTTCTGCCACGTTGAGCGTAAAGAAAGAAGAAGAAGAAAAACCCCCGTTAACTTTCAGCAGAGGTCGATTTAAAAATACGTGTTACTATGCCTGTATTCCACCATAACTCAGTTTTTATTCCAATCTACAGATCCGGCAGTCTATTGCTGCTGGAAATAGCATCTGGTCACAGTTGCCAAGCATCTGAATTTTCATCACGCAATCGTGGGGATGCTGGAAAGGTTGAAACTGAAAAACGGTCATAAGTCACTTTTTTCCAGTGCCACTGTAACTTTGAACGGTCGCTAAGCGAACTGTTGTAAGTAGAGGACTTCCTCTATTAAACTATTTTAATGTACACAAGATAGAAAACAATCACAGTTTCATAGTGCAGCCTCAGTTTTCATAGGCTGGACTTCAGCTGCCAGGGGAATTCTGGGAGTAAAAGTTCACCCATCTTAAAAAAGTTGCCACGTTTTCAGAAACACTATTTAATGCGATTCATATGGGGCTCTCTTACATCGCTTCAGTTCTTACTTGCTATATTATCCTACACACCTTAAGGTTAACCTCTGACTGTGGTTAGATTCTACCATTAGATCATTACCTAATTCTTCTTCTGCAGTTCCTGGAAGATTGACTTTAGCCTTAGCCAGCTCTCCACCTTCTTCTTCTGGAGAAAGAGAATTAGAAAGCACAAAGCCATTAATTAATTTTACGTCATTCAACTTGTCACTTTTGTACAAATTTACAAAACAAGCAGCATTGTGCCAGGCACCAAACATTTTACAGTGCTGTTTTGTATGTTTTTCTTCCAGATAAGGCTGCATGGTTTAAGCTGGGACGATCTATCTACTCTCTTGCATAGATATTACTATTATTATTATTTATTGGATTTATATACCGCCCTTCTCCCGAAGGACTCGGGGCGGTGTACAGGGCAATTAAAACACAATATACAATTTACACTATACAAAGTTAAAATAAATTCAATTAAATTAGCCCTAATAAGTAAAACACATTCTAAAAGTTTAAAAATTAAAAAAAAATTAAATCCCAATCCCTCAGTCCAGGCCGGCAAGCTCAAATAACCAAGTTTTCAGGTCGCGGCAAAAGGAGCGAAGGTCGGGAGCCATCCGGAGCTCAACGGGGAGTTGGTTCCATAGGGCAGGCGCGCCCACAGAGAATGCTCTCCCCCTGGGGGCCGCCAGTCGGCATTCCCTGACCGACGGCACCCTGAGGAGGCCCTCTCTGTGGCAGCGCACAGGACGATGGGAGGTTGACGCCGGCAGAAGGTGCTCCCGTAAATAATGATATGTATTATCTATGTTACAATTACTAGCCTTAGAAAATCAAAAGTTTTCAATTTCAGGGGGTCCACGGCAGTCAGTGGGAGAGAGCTCTACCTCCTTCTGATAGCCTTCGGTCTACCCCATGCTTGACGCCTGAAGGATCACTAACCCCAACGGGGCCAGATGAAGTGGTACAATACAGGATTAGCATTTTAACGGCAAAGTTTTAATCAAAACACACGGGCCAATCTTTTACTGATACACAATCTGATCGGATGTCGGTGAGTTACTGAGCAGCAAAGCCAAAGAAGATGCAGGTTAAAGTCCTGGACTTTTGACCACATTTGGAACTGGAATTTCAGTTGCTGAGCGAGGCAAGTTGTTACCTGTGCCCAATTTTATGACCTTCTTGCCACGGTCGTTAAGCAAATGTGGCTTCCCTCACTGACTCTGCTTATCGAAAGCCAACTGGGAAGGCTGCACACAGCAATCCTGACCCCTGCAGCTGGGATAAATACGTGCCAGTTGCCCGGGGCCCAAATTTTGATCACAGGGACTGCAGGGACAAAGGCAATGGTGGTTAAGTGTAGAGCCACTTTTTTTCAGCACCAAACTTCAAACGGTCGCCAAATGAACGGTGGTTAAGTCAAAGACTACCTGTGCTTCCTACAATTCTGTTAACAATTATCTCATAAATCAGAGAACAAACAAGTCAGTGAAGGCTTTGGTCTTGACAGAAAAGACGCTTCTTACCAGGAATCACACATTTCCAGAGACCATATGTTTTCCCGACTGTCGTCTGCCACAGCCTCAGTGTTCCATCCTCTGAGCCGCTAGAGTACAACTCTCCATCTGGGCTAAATCTGACACAGTGAATCGGCCCAAAGTGCCCCTTGTAGGATTCTGCAAAGAAATTGTAACACATCAATAATGCAAGGGAAAGCACGGATACAAACAGATTCAGCTCAAGCTTTTAAGGACATAACAAAGAGAGAGCTTGGCCTGCAATGGGGCTTCGAGGGGATAAGGACGGCCACTGAGGCTCTTGACCGGGTTGTACCCCTGCGGCCCCTGACCCGGTGCAGATCCCGTCGAGCTCCATGGTTCTCTGCGGAGCTCCGGGAGATGAAGCGTCGGAGACGGGGCCTAGAGAGCGGTTGGAGGTCCAGCCGATCCGAATCCGACCGATTGCGACTAAGAGCCTACATTAGGTCTTATCTCGCTGCGATAAGGGAGGCGAGGTCTAACCACTTCGCCACCCTTATCGCGTCCGCAGATAATCGCCCGGCCGCCCTGTTTAGGGTGACTCGCTCCCTCCTAAATCAGGAGGTGAGGGAGGATCCCTTGCAGGGTCGTGCCGAGGAGTTTAATCAACATCTGTCGGACAAAATCGCTCGGATTCGGACCGGTTTGGACTCTGACTGGGCAGAGTCTGACGATCAGGACACGGGCGGTCTTGTCGATATCACCTGGGAGGAGTTTGATTCTGTGACTCCGGAGGAAGTGGACAGGATCATGGGGAGGCTGAGCACCACCACATGTTTATTGGACCCGTGCCCTTCCTGGCTGGTCTATGCAGCCCGGGAGAGGACACGCAGCTGGTTCCAGGCAGTTATATCGGCTTCTCTGAGTGAGGGTAGCTTCCCCGCCGTCTTGAAAGAGGCGGTGGTGAGGCCTCTCCTCAAGAAGCCTGCCTTGGACCCAGCTGTATTGAACAACTTTCGTCCTGTCTCCAACCTTCGCTTTCTTGCGAAGGTTGTTGAGAGTGTGGTGGCGCATCAGCTCCCTCTGGTCCCGGATGAAGCGGATTATCTGGACCCGTACCAATCGGGTTTCAGGCCCGGGCACAGCACGGAGACGGCATTGGTCACGCTGGTGAATGATCTCTGGAGGGCTCGGGACAGGGGATATTCCTCTGTTCTAGTCCTATTAGACCTCTCGGCGGCTTTCGATACCATCGACCATGGTATCTTGCTGCGGCGTCTCAGGGGACTGGGAGTGGGAGGCACAGTCTTACAGTGGTTCTCCTCCTATCTCCAGGGACGTTCGCAGTCGGTGTTGGCAGGGGGGCAGAGGTCGACCGCGAGGTCTCTCATTTGTGGAGTTCCTCAGGGGTCGGTCCTCTCGCCTCTCCTGTTCAACATCTACATCAAACCGCTGGGTGAGATCATTCGTGGCTTTGGAGTTGGGTATCATCAGTACGCTGATGATACCCAACTTTTCCTTTCGACCCCAAACCACCCCAGTGATGCCCTCAACGTGATGTCCCATTGCCTGGAGGCGGTTCGGGTCTGGATGGGGAGGAACAGACTTCAACTCAACCCCGACAAGACTGAGTGGCTTTGCATACCTTCATCCCGGGTTTATTCGGACATTCCACCTCTGTCTATGGCGGGTGAACTATTACCCCCCGTAGATAGGGCTCGCAACTTGGGAGTCCTCCTAGATTCACGGCTCACCTTGGAAGACCATATAGGAGCTGTGACTAGGGGGGCCTTCGCCCAGGTTCGCCTGGTGCGCCAGTTGCGGCCCTATCTTAGCCAGGATGATTTGTGCACGGTCACTCATGCGCTCGTGTCCTCTCGTCTGGACTACTGCAACGCTCTCTACATGGGGCTGCCCTTGAGGACCACCCGGAAGCTCCAACTGGTACAGAATGCAGCCGCGAGAGTTGTGTTGGGAGTCTCCCGATACTCCCGCGTTACACCTCTGCTCCGTGAGCTGCATTGGTTGCCAGTTGTCTTCCGGGTGAGATTCAAGGTACTGGTAACGGTGTTTAAAGCCCTCCATGGCATGGGGCCGGAGTACCTTAGGGAACATCTGCTGCCGGCATCAAGCTCCCTGCGCCCTGTGCGTTCCCACAGAGAGGGCCTCCTCAGGGTGCCACCAATCAGAGAATGTCGATTGGTGGCCCCCAGGGGGAGATCCTTCTCTGTGGGCGCTCCGGAGCTGTGG
Organism: Vipera ursinii; assembly: GCF_947247035.1. Classification (NCBI taxonomy): domain Eukaryota; kingdom Metazoa; phylum Chordata; class Lepidosauria; order Squamata; family Viperidae; genus Vipera; species Vipera ursinii. The sequence continues at coordinate 78,037,875 of NC_139515.1, read as the reverse complement.
AATCAGCTACCGGTAGAGCTCCGGATGGCGCCCGATCTTCGCTCCTTTCGTCGCGATCTCAAGACGTTTTTGTTTGTACAAGCCGGCCTAGCCTGATGGGGATTGGTGGGGTTTTTTATTTTTGGTGTCTTAATTTTAACTTGGTGTTTTAGAATTCTATTCCAATTGTTTTAACTTGGGCAATCATTTAATCTCTTTTTAATGTTTGTATTTAGTATTTTATTCTGCCCTGTGAACTGCCCTGAGTCCTCAGGGAGAAGGGCGGTATACAAATATTATTAAATTAAATATAAAAAATTAAATTAATTCTGCCTTCTTTTATTGAAACGACGTTAAGAAGGCCTCAAATTTTAGAAGCACCACTTGTCGTATGTAATGAAAAGGTCCTCTGAATGCCCTGGAGGTGAACTTGCCACCAGAAAAGAGATAAAATTTGGGGGTATTGCAGACTTATATGGATAAGACTTTTATTGTTAAAAGTGAAGACAAAAACAGCATCAGCTCACACTCAGCATTATTTCTATCCCTGTTAAGGGACTTTTATCTTAAACTGAAAAATTCCCAGAGGGTCACTGCAGGGATAAGGAACTCAAAGTTCAATATCAATGTCTCCCTGATCTAAAGAGCCAGCATAGTGTAGAGTGGTTTAAGGTGTTGGACTAGAAGTAGGAAGACTCAGGTTGAAATTCACCCTCAGCCACCAAAACTCTTGAGGAAATTTGGGCCAACCGTTCTCACTCAGCCCAGCCTATTTTACAGGGTTTGCTGCTGTAGGGAAAAACAGCATATATGTCTTCTTGAGTTCCTAAACAAAGAGTGGGATGTGACCCTAATGAATAAGTTACCTGTTACCTCTATGCCCAAGTGGGTCACAGAATCAAAGGGCCAAGGACTAATGATTAACGAGTGACAAATATTTTCTGGCATGGAAGTAGTACAAGGAAATTTGCAATTTTTCCAGCAAAACTACAAAGAGAACTTTGGCAAAAGCTATGGGAAGTAAAAAAAAAACAACTTTCTGTATTAAACCTACTATGTTTTGGTTTTATTGGCTGTGAAGGACTATTAGTATGGATCTAGTCCAGTCAAAATGAACTAGCTACCCCTATACTCTTGACCTTTGAACTTTTGCATGATCCAAGACTCAGCTTTACCAATAGCTTTTAAATACTGAACACATTTCAGCTTTTTAAGGTGCCATTTTTCATTTGGTTTTGCTCCAGCTGTCTATTAATATCCCTTCTCCTGAAATTTTGCCCAAACATTTCATACCTAACGGCAGGAGTTCTGAATTGCCTTATCTTTCCTGCCACAGAGAATATATTTTTGCCCCTTTAATTGCACCCAATTCTTGCAACAAACAACACAGAAAAAATGGTGAGTTATCAGCTAGCTATAAGAAAAAAAGGTATTAGTCTTACTCTTGTCTATTCTTTAATTTTCTATATTTCAGCTGTAGAAAGACATGAGCACAGAGTATTCTGCTAATTACAATTGGGTCTACGTGCAAGCATATAACAGTCTGCAATATGAGCAATGCACAAAAAATGACCTGAACACAATCACATATAAACACAGGCAGTCAAGGATCATCTTCTGTTTAAACCCACAACTCAAGGTCCAATGGAATGAAATATGAGTACAACACCAACTTGATAATTATGAGTTAGGATTGTTACCACTGCTGTGCTAATTCCCCCAAAACAAGCTGGTTGTGCGGGTTTTTTTAACAGCCATGAAATTCAGACAAACATGCTCTGAAGGTCATTTAAATATATTACATACCTAATTCTTCACCGGTATTATAATCATATTTATAAAGTTTAAAATCTTCACCACCAGCAACTAAACATTCCTTCTCCGGATGGAGAGATGCAGAATTGATTGTTGCAGGTGCCTCAAATGATTTAATCTGTTCCAGTCTATGGAGAGAAAACAAAAAATGCTAAAATTAATTTTAAAAAATAAATAAAAATCCTGTATCAAACAAAACACTAAAACATGTCAAAGAAGACAACACAATAAGGAGGGATTCTTATTTAAATTCACCTATCGGAAAGATGAGTGCCCGTTAACAAAAAGAGATCCATTTTTAGAAAGTTATTATTCTCATTTTTGAAATATATTTTGCATACTAAAAATAGGGCGCACGTGAAAGTAGACCGAAAGAAACTTCTGTAAGTCATAAAAACATTTGAGATTATAGTTATCATTTACAATCAGATACAGGGATTTTCCCTTAGATGCAGATACACACACACACACACGCACACACACCCCAGCAAAATGCCAGGGATAGCAGTGGTAACATAGTTCCTTTTGCACTGTAGCCTAGACAACAGAGGATGAATGCAACTATTACATAGACCAGGAAGCAACTATTACAGCAAAGAGAAACCAACTTTTTTTAGCCAAAAAAAATGCCCTGAAGGTCATTTAAATACATCACATGCCTAATTCTTCATTGGTATTATAAGCCTATTTATAAATTTTAAAACCTTCACCACCAGCAACTAAACATTCTCTCTTTTTTAGCAAAAACAAGTAGGTTTGAATACATATACTAATGTAAGTATAGAAATTATTTAGACTGGTGTCATGATACGTACGCTGTCTCTTTAGGCTATTCTACGCTTGACCAGTTTGTCTATTTGGCCTGATCAATGAAACACACGTTAAAAACAAACATACGTTTCTGCGCTGTGAAAGGCAATGGTCCGGCCATAGGTGATGACTATTATCTCCCCTTCACGCACGTATTCCATGCTACTCACGGACATGGCAACGTTGATCGCCTTCACTTCTGTCAGTGTATTTCTGTCCCAGAGTCTGAAGTGGAGAGACAAGAGTAAAAATTATTTAGTTCATCACTGCAAAACGCCAAACACTCCTGGATAAAATGTTCTTCGCTACCATGGTAATCTCTCAACCTGCTTACAGTACAGTTCAAGCCAGTGATGGGATTCAAATACCTGAACAACTAGTTATCTGTGTTGATGCAGGCCTGAGCCTCCAAGGCCTAGAATGGACTTCCGGAAGTAACATCCATGCACTTCCTGTGGGCCGTTCAAGACCTGGGAGGCCTCCTCCAAGCCTCAGAGGCCTAGTACAGACTTCTGGAAGTGACATCCATGAACTTCCTATGGGCCGTTCTAGGCCTGGCAGACTTCCTCTAGGCCTCTGAGGCCTAGAACTGACTTCCAGAAGCAGCACAGGTTCAGCCGGTTCTCCAAACTCTACAAGAGGGCTTTTCAACCAGTGGTACGGGTACCACCTGTGGTACATTGGCATCTGGCAAGTGGTACACGACCATCCTAGAAAAGTGGTAGTGCGGGAGGGGAATGAGCTGAACTGGTGGCAGCACCGCACAAGCCTGAGCGAGAGATGGCTGGAGCTGCAGAGCTGTTAGGGGTCAGCAGAAGCACCAGGATCAGTGCCAGGATCCAGCTGGAGCTCAGTGCTGATCCTGGTGCTTCTGCTGAGCCCAGAAGAAGCGCCAATCAGCTGGAATGTTGCAGCATCTCCAGGGTCTTGTGTTTTACATTCAGATGCTTGGCAACTGATTCATATTTATGACGGTCACAGTGTCCCAGGGTCATGTGAAGTGACCAAAACCTGCTGCAACCACCCGGGGGGGGGGGAAATAAAAATCAAACACCCCCCACCCCACCCCTGCTGCCAATCCTCAACAGAAATGCTCACAACAATGAAAACCTCGGACTGGAGGAAGAGCGCTGCCGGGCGGGCAGGGCAGGTGTCTTGCTCGGCTGTGGCTTGGGGGACACTTTTTTCAGTACCATTGTAACTTTAAACAGTCACTAAGTGAACTGTTGTAAGTCGAGAACTACCTGTACTTCATCACTTTTTTTTTTTGGCCATCAAGTTTTTGACACCTTGCTAGGCGACTGGTGGTACTCGGATGTTGCCATATCCTAAAAGTGGTACAATGGGTGAAAAGGTTGAAAAGCCTTGCTCTACAAAATTTAGCTACCAGTTCTTCTGAACTGGTGCGAACCAGCTGAATCCCACCACTGGTTCAAGCATATCATCAAGTGGTGTTTTTTTTTTAAATTGTCATTGCTGTTACACAAAAAGAAAAGCATTTTATATCTACTTTAGTTATGCATTCACCTGCTTTGTGAATGAACGCAAAACCCACTGAATGTGAAGAGTGAGAAAACAAGACGTATTTAACCTAAGAAATCATACGTGTTGAAAGTCATTCTAATGTCGGATTGGTAATGGAAGAGCAACAAAGTCTTAAAGGGTAAATCACTTTATTATTTAACTTGTCATCAGCAAAAGTTCCTGAAGCTATGCACGCAATCCCTTCAGTGCCTGACAAGATGACAGTCCTCAACTTACAACCATTCGTAAAGTATCCATTTGAAGTTTCCACAGCACTGAAAAAAGTGACTTACAACCAGTCCTCACACTTACGGCCACAGCACCATTGCCACAGTCACATAATCAAAATTCAGGCACTGGCAACCAGCAAGTACTTACAATGGCTGCAGAGTGCTGGGATCATGTGATCTCCATTTGTGACCTTCCCAGTCAGCTTTCGAGAAGCCAAGTCAATGGGGGAGGCTGGATTCCCGTAGCAACTGTGTGATTCACTTAACAATTGCAATGATTTGCTTAACAACCAGGGTAAAAAAGTTGTAAAATTGATTGTGACTCTCTTAACAACAGAAATACTGGTTCTAATTGTGGTTGTAAGTTGAGGACTTCCTATATGACCCGCTCAGAGTCACCTTGTAGTAGAGATGGCGGCATAGAAATTTAATAAGTAAATAAAATGATCAACAGTACTTTCCCAGCAGTCTTAACCAGGAGTCTTAGCTCAGCGTTTCTCAACCGTGGCAATTTGCAAGATGTATGGACTACTACTCCCCAGAATTTGCCAGCCAGCTAATACTAATACTCTGAAACTTGGCTTATAAGCATGGCTGGCAAGGAATTCTGGCAGTTGAAATCCACACATTTTAAATGCCGTGAGATTTGAGAAGCACTGCAATAGATCAGGAGCAGCTTGTCTCCCAACCGGTAAAAACCGCAACATGGTAAGACTTGCTTCTTAAAATTAGATTGCTGAATGCAATTTGGGAGCAAACTAAGAAAGGAAAATGAAAAGAGCTGAGGTCAGCTGTTCTAAAGAAAACACATTGCAGCTTGAACATGTGCAAACACCGTCTTTCTTAAAATTAAATACAGTATGCAACTTTTCCCCGACTCCCAGACACTCTTTTGCACTTGGCTCTAACTGAGGAATACCGGAATCCAAGTAAAAATTAAATTGAACCTGAATCACCATACTTGCGAGACCACCTGCTGCCAATGTCAACCTCCCATTGCCTGGTTCGCTCCCACAGAGTCGGCCTCCTCGGTGCCGTCAGCCAGGCAATGCCAGCTGGCGACCCTCAGGGGGAGAGCCTTCTCTGTGGGTGCACCGACCCTCTGGAATGAACTGCCCCCGGAGCTGCGGATGGCCCCTGACCTTCGATCCTTCCACCGTGACCTAAAGACCTGGTTATTCCAACAAGCGGGTCTGGACTGATCATGGTTTTTTAAATTTGGTTTTTTATTGGTTTAAATTGTTCTTATTTCTTATATTGTTTAATCCTCTTTTAATTTTTGAATTTATATCTTTTAACTTTTTATTGTTGTGAGCCGCCCTGAGTCCTCAGGGAGAAGGGCAGCATATAAATTTAATAAACCATAAACCATAGGTAGTCCTCGCTTAAGAGACCGATTACTTAGCAACCATGTGAAGTTACAATGCATCTCCCCAGAATTACTTAGGATCTGTCTCTGCTGTTTCCACATGCCCACCCCTACCGTCATGTGATCGTATTTTGGATGCTTGGCAACCAATTCACATTTACAGCTATTTGCAGCATCCTGCAACATGACTTTTGGGAGTTTTTTTGGCCAGGTTCCAGCGTTTAGTTCTAGTTTTTGGCACAGAACAGTCATTGAATAAAATGTATTCATTTAACAACTGCTGCAACTAAGGTTGTAAAATTGGTCACATATGGCAGGGGTCCTCAACCTTGGCAACCTTAAGACTTGTGAGGACCCCTAACATAAGGTCACATAAAAAGAACCATCACGACTTACAACATAATTCCAGCCTCAGTTACGATCATAAGTTGAGGACTACCTATAGTGAAAGACATTTACTTGCATAGTAAAGTCCAATGCGTGGAAAGCTAAGCATAAATGCTCAAATTCAAAATGTAGTTTTATATTGAAGATGAAAGCCACACAGCTCCACCATCCATTTCTTATACAGCACTTAGGGATGCTACATAGCACTAAGGGACGCTACATAGCACTAAGGGACGTTACATAGCACTAAAGGATGTTATATAGCACTAAGGGGAGAGGCACTGATTACTTCTTACCTGACTGTTTTGTCATCTGCTGAAAGGATCTGTGTATCATCACTGCTCCACAGAGCCTTTTTAATACCAGACGTGTGACCACTGACCACCTCAGGTTCTAAAAAGTAGAGGAAATATTTTGGATTTTAAAAAAAAAATCTTTTCTTTCGCTAAGATTGTATTTCCTACTACATTTGTGATTGATAAATAAAAATTATGGAAGTAATTATTGTATATTAGAGACTACAGTGCATGTTCAGATATTTCAGGGTGTTGCCATGCATATAATGAAAATTACAAAACAGACATAATACAGTTGGAAGGGACCTTGGAGGTCTTCTAGTCCAGCCCCGTTCCAAGCAGGAGAACCTATACTGTCACAAACAGGTGAATGTCCAGTCTCTTCTTGTAAATTTCCAGTGATGGAGCGTCCATGATTTCTGGGGGCAAGCTGTTCCTCGGGTTGATTGTCCTGTCAGGAAGTTTCTCCTTAATTCCAGCTTGCTTCTCTCTTTGATCAGTTTCCAACCCTTGTTTCTTGTCCTTCCCTCTGGCGCTTTGGTGAACAACTTGGCCCTCTCTGCCTTGTGGCAGCCCCTCAGATACTGGAACACTGCATCATGTCTTCCCTATTTCTTCTTTTCTTTAGACTAGCCAAACCCGAGTCCCGTAGCTGTTCTTTATATGTTTTAGTCTCCAGATCAAGAATATATCACATTTCTCCTTGCTTCCAAAAGAGGTGATTTCATGGGGCTAAATTCATTTGTCAACCTTGGCCTTAAAAAGTCCTCCTTAAATGACCATATCCATTTTCCCTGCTTACTTTAACAAGGGAGAAACTATTTCTGCTAATTTTATTCCCTCCCTTGCCTATTCCACTGAGTAGGGCCATGGACTCCTGTACGAAGATCCCACTTTGGTGACAGAATGATAAAAAGAGACAATCCAATTTATTTACAAAATTAACAAAATCAGCTGTTCAAAGCAGGGGTTTTTGCAATAAAGTTCAAGATCATATTCTGTCCTTTACTGCATTTTGGTATGGCGAAAAAGAAGACTTTACACACATTTTGTTGGAATCTGTGGTTTTTCTTAATCACAGTTTTCTTATTCTGGCCAGTTACAAATAACAAAAAAAAAATTAAAACCAGGGGGGAAAAGTCAGCTTACCAGGCCTTCAAATTAGCACAGCAATATTAGCAACGTCTAATAATTCATTTTACTGATTCATACAAATAAACAAAAAAAACCTCACCTGCCTCTGGCTTGCTTAAATCATAGATACGTAACAATTTATCTTGTCCACCTGTCAACAAGTAATTGCTGTCCTAGAAGAGAAAATTAGCATAGTCATTTATTAAGACAGTAATATGCCGGACCTTTTTAAACCGTATTAGTTTTTTTTTAAAAAAAATCAGTAAAATTAGCAATATGTCGATTATCTTCAGAAAAGCAAAGGCAGATTCCAAATCTCGAAAATCGAGAGACAAAATGACATTTGTAGTTGGTTTTTTTACCTGAGTGAAGTCCACAGATTTGACAATATGCTTGTGAGCCAGAGTGAGGAGTTCATCTCCCGAAACACCATCCCACACTTTGCTGAAACAAAAGAGGACTCAGCTAATGACATGGTATTTGCAGCAAACTCCTGGTATAGATTTCCTTTATCTTAGCTTCCTTGCTATTGTTTGAACTTAATGATTTGATAAAAGCTCTAAAGTGGCTGGAAGTATTTCCGTATGCAACAACTCTCACTTACGCAGTAAAATCTGCAGCTGCTGTAGCGGCTTTAGTGGCATCCTCATTCAACGTGGCCCCCCAGACTGCTCCTTTGTGACCAAGAAATGTTCCAATCCAGTCTCCTGTGTCGCCCTGTCGAAGCATAGGTTTACCATCTGGGTGGGGGGGAGGGGGAGGGAAGGAAAATAGTAAGACAATCTCAATCATGCAGCATGTATTTGTTTATAGATAAATGTAAACGCAGGAAGAGGCTATGGACCATCAAGGCAATCCTGGACCAACCACAGTTGGGACCAGAATTCCCATCACTAAGCAAGGCAATTAAATGAGTTGCACCTGATTTTTATGAATGTTTTGCCATACTTGCCAAGTGAATCACTGCAGTTGTTAAGTGAACCCTGTAGTCATTAAGCGAATCTGGCTTCCCCTACTGACTGGGAAGGTCACAAATGGCAATCATGTGACCCTGGGACACTGCAACCATCGTAAATAGTTCCTGGTTGCCAAGCAACAGAATTTTGATCGTGTGACTGTGGGGATGCTACTACAGTTGTAAATGTGTGGACCAGTCATAAGTCACTTTTTTCAGGGCCATTGTTGATCACTAAACAAATGGTTGTAAGTCAAGGACTACCAGTGGTAAAAAGTCCCATGTACACAAATAAGGAATTCTAATGTTTGACAAAGTCTTATAAAAACTGCCTTGGGTCATTTTTCAGCTGTGATCCAAGAACTTCAGCATATGGCAGCTTGTCTGCTTATTGCATATCCACACAACCACTCTTCACTCAGGGATGGGCACTTGAACCTCCAACAGTTGATTAAGCTAAGCATTCCTAAATTGGAAAAAATAATCCCTTATTATCGTTATTATATATGCTATTGAAGGACAAAATGCAAATACACTTTTGATATATGACGGGCTATTACACATGCCAGCAAATACTACTGATCCTTTTAATCTAACTGCTATGACCATTAAATTTGTTTTTTTATAGAAGCCTAAATAACCCACCAACATAAATATATAAAAACAATATTGTAACAAAATGTTTAATTGTAAATGGTTTCAAAATCAAACCCTTTTGCAGATTCCTTTAAATAAGTTAAATACTGAAGATAAAAACCCAATTAACTACCTTGGCAGGTTGATTTCTCTTTCTCTAACATCAAATTTGTACACGTGAGCAATTTAGGCAGTTAAATGAATGTTTGTGGCATAAGTAATCTCACAATACAGTTTTGAAAGTTTTAAGTTCATTGATATGAAGTAACTCATTTTTCTGATATCCCCACTCTCCTCCATGTTAAACTGAATATTTCCTCTCAGGAACTGACCCATTCAAACCCCGTTTAGCTACCACAGCAATCAACCTACTGTACATCACATACACCTTCACAACATAGCCATCACGTGTGAATAGAAAAGTAACATGAATATCATTTGGCAATTGAATTGAATACATCCTTTGGCCAAGCGTGATTAGACACACAAGGAATTTGTCTCCAATACAGAAGCACTCAATGTACTTGCAAACAGAGAGAATAATAATACATACACCAGCCACTTATTTTCACCATGTAAAACTGATAAAAGTGACTAACAACGAATATTAGCATAATCATCACATTATATATTCACATAAGATTTGAGTTTATATTGTCCCCTATCAGTTTACAGGAATGTCTAATACTGCCTTATTTCAAAAAAACAACAACCCCAACTTACAGTCAGTCACAAGGGAGTATGAGAGAGAGAGAGAGAGAGGGAGGGGGGGAGGGGGAGAGAGAGGGAGAGAGGGAGAGAGAGAGAGAGAGAGAGAGAGAGAGAGAGAGAGAGAGAGAGAGAGAGAGAGAGAGAGAGAGAGAGAGGACAGAGTGGACACACTTCAGCACAGCTAAACAGCACCTTCTATACCAGGAGTAGGCAACCTTGGCTCTTTTATGACTCGTGGACTTCAACTCCCAGAATTCCTGAGCCAGCATGGCTAAGCATGGAAACCTCTCCCTTTCCCCTCAGCATGGCTGGCTCAGGAATTCTGGGAGTTGAAGTCCACGAGTCACAAAACAGCCAAGGTTGTCTACCCCTGTTCTGTATGGATCCCCCTCGCAGTCACTGTTGACTGGGGGGAAAAAAATATAAGTTAGTCCTCAATTTGCAACCACAATTAAGCCCCAAATTTCTATTGCTAAGTGAGACCGTTAAGTGAATTTTGTCTTTTATGACTTTTCTGGTCACAGTTGTTAAAGTGAATCACTGCAGTTATGTGAAGCTGGCTTCCACATCGACTTTGCTTGTCGGAAGGTCACAAAAGGTGAACGTATGACCCCAGGGCACCGCAAAAAGCCCTAACATAAAAGCCCTAACAAGCAGACATATACATAGAATGAAGGCTACTGCTAAGCTTGTAAGCCGCCCTGAGTCTTCGGAGAAGGGCGGGATATAAATGTAATAAAAATAAAATAAAATAAATAAATAAATAAAATAAAAATATGAGTCATTTGCCAAATTTTGATCACGGTTTTTCCAAAAGGCAACTGGATTTTATTGGGGCTTTTTTTCCCCTCCTTGGAAAAAAAAAACCACGTTTCGCTTCTCATCCAAGAAGTTTCTTTACTGGAGAACTGGATGAAAAGCAAAACGTTTTTCAAAAGGGGGGGGGGGTGGTTAAAAAAAACCCCGAAGGAAGTTCAGTTGCCTTTTGGGGGGGAAAAAAAGCACCTTTGGGGTCCCAAAGATGCTTTTCCAGGAAGCAAGTGGTCTTTTTCTTGTTTTTCCTTTGAAGACGTTTCGCTTCTCCTCCAGGAAGCTTCTTCCGCTCGTCACCTCTGGGGTACAGCCCCCTTACGGCCCAGGCCGAGCACCCCTGCTGACCCCCAAAGCAAAGCCCCGATCCTAGGAAAGAGGCAGCCCGACAGGCTCGGATGAGCCCCGTTGAGGAGAGCGGGGGACGGGGGTTGAGAGGAGGCGATCTCTGCAAAGGGGCTTCGGGCCAAGGCCGAGACGACCCTCCAGGCTCACCCTTGCAGGCGCTGATGAGGAAGTAGCCGTAGGGGGTGATGCCGCTGAAGGCCAGGTCCACCACGGGCCGCGTGTGGCCGGAGCACGTCAGCGGAGTCTGCTTCATCGCCATGGCGCCGGTCGGGAGAGAGCAGGGAGCCGCCGGGGGAGCAACGAAAGGGGGAGCCCGGGAGGGTGAAGGGGAGGCAGCGCTCGCCCACGGCCACGCGAAGGGCCTGGCTCCTGGCGACGGGACGGACGGCAGCCGCGGCCGGATATGGGAGGGGGAGAGGAAAGAATGGTCGTTGCCGGAAGCTTCCTCATCGCGAGAGCTCTTTCCGTCTCGGCTCTATGGTCGGGGAGGCACTTCCGGATTGGGATGCAATTGGCGCAAGGGTTGGTGACGTTCGCAAGGAACGCTACCATAGAGACTCCGGGAAAGGTCCGGTCTCGTTTACTTTTCCCACCCGTGGGCCCTTCCTTCCTTCCTTCCTTCCTTCCTTCCTTCCTTCCTTCCTTCCTTCCTTCCTTCCTTCCTTCCTTCCCAGGGCGCCTCTTCCGCGCAGGGCCTGAGCGCAGAAGGGAAATTCTTGCCGTACACTTGCTAAATCGTCCTATTCGACCCGTCAGTTGGTAGGTTTCCCCCTTTAAAAGAGGGAGAGGAAGAAAATGCGAAACGAAAGAACGCCGCGCTTCTTTCGGGAAATGGGTTTTAAAAGGGGACTGTCTCTTTAAGAGGAGGGACCTTTTCCGGCCCTGCCCCCGAGGGAGGCCAGGCTTGATCTCCCATTGGACAGAAGTTTAGTTTAGATTATTTTTTATTAATTTATTAAATTTATATGCTGCCCGTGGGAGTTTGCGTATATATTGTGTGTATACACACACACACACACACATACATACACACACACACACACACATTTTAATATAAATATTTATATACAATATTGTCTGTACATAAGGTGAAAACAGGCAGATACACACAGTCATAACATATAAAAGGAAAAAAGTAGTTTGGAATTGCCGCCTTCTTAGGGTTGAGAGAATCTGACTGGCCCAAGGCCTTGCAGCTGGCTTTGTACCTAAAATGGGACTAGAATTCCCAGTCTCCCAGTTTCTAACCTGGTGCTTTAAACAGTCTACCAAACTGCTCCCTGGAAGTACATATGTGATCTTAAAGAGAAATGCAGACGTTTTAATAATAGGACAATCGCTACAACCATCTCCTTAGGCAAATTACATTGGAAGATTTTCCTTCCATCTCATCAGGTATATGTAAAGTTGGTTGGGCAGAGAGACAGTGACTGGTACAAAGTCACTCAGGAAGTTTCCATAGCTAAAGGTTGACTTAACCCTGGGGCTTTCCAGTCCTACTTCAATGCCTTTAATCCAACACAATTCTAACTCTTCTGTGCATATTCATTATTTCTATGAAGAATAGAACAGTGTTCTACCGTTATAGAATTCGTTAAAACTCTTTTTAATTATGCAATGTTAATGTTACAGCCAGGGATGCGGTGGCTCAGTGGGTTAGGACGCTGAGCTTGTTGATCAGAAGGACGGCAGTTTGGCGGATCGAATCCCGAGTGCCGCGTAATAGAGTGAGCACCTGTTACTCATCCCAGCTTCTGCCAACCTAGCAGTTTGAAAGCACGTAAAAATGCAAGTAGAAAAATAGGGAACACTACGGTGGGAAGGTAACAGCGTTCCGTGCGCCTTTGGCGTCTAGTCATGCCGGCCACATGACCTCGGAGACGTCCTCGGACAAGCGCTGGCTCTTCGGCTTTCAAACGGAGATGAGCACCGGCCCCTAGAGTTGGAAACAACTAGCACACATGTGCGGGGGAACCTTTACCTTTACCTAATGTTACAGCCAGAACAATTTCCTTACTGATTATAGTAACAACAAAAAGGCAGTTTAGTTTTCCAGTATTTTGAAGGCATATAACGAATGAAGGCATACAGTATACTGAAGTCAAATACTTCGGATAAGCTTCTTATGTTGTATTGATTTAGGTCCCTAGAATGAGTAGACAGTAAATTCAAATTATCATTGTTAATTAATAGTTAATTGCACAAAGGTTCATTGTGAAAGTTTAGTAAGTGATTTTCCTGTATTCTTTATTATTAGATATGTCAGGGCTGCACGGCTCCAAAAAGATTCTGAGTGGTTTATAAACGATCAAATATGTATTGAAAAGACTATTAAAAACATAACAAAACTGCCCAAACAAGGCAACAAAAATAACATTAAGATAAACCCAACAAGTGCTCCACAAAAAAAATGTAACCCCAAGCCTCGGAGCAGAGCCATGTACTGTGGGACCTCCGGACCTGTTAGAGCCATATATATCTTTGGGAAATGGATTTTCTCAGAAATATTTGACCAAAACAAATGATTAATTTGGTGTTATCACCAAAGAAAATGACAATGTATTGTGACATCTGCATATTATCTTCTGGTCAGTTGTGACTAATTTGTGAAAACGTGTTTAAAAAGCATTCCACCAAGAGTGTTCAAGATCAAATCCAAAATGTTCCTTCCAGAGCCTGTGATTTTCAAGAAAACATTCTGGGCTTAATTTAAGGCTTGTATAAAATATTAAATATTATAAATGGTCATTTTGACCATTTATGGTCATATTTCGCCCCTTTGTTTTGTAGTAGAATTACTTTATTTATATGCATTTCATTTGCACATTACGTAGAAACAATTAGTTGTAGAACTGAATTTATCTTTAAATGTATCATTTATTGAGAGATGTTACTTAGTCTGTTTCAGAGTAGACACTTCCCTTCTATGCTGACCAGAATTAAGTATTAGACATGACAGAGTTCTAATTTCTGTCTAAGCAAGGATGAACTAATGTGAACACATTATTTTGAAATTCCATCTTCTTTCTGCCATGTCGTGTGATCAAACTCACTGGAAAAGGCAGTTATTCTCAGAATGGCCAGCACTAACAGGAAACAAAGCTGCCAAAAGCTATAATGGATAAAGGTAAAGGTAAAGGTTCCCCCGCACATGTGTGCTAGTCGTTTCCGACTCTAGGGGCCGGTGCTCATCTCCGTTTCATAGCCGAAGAGCCAGCGTTTGTCTGAGGACGTCTCCGTGGTCATGTGGCCGGCATGACTAGACGCCAAAGGCGCACGGAACGCTGTTACCTTCCCACCGTAGTGGTCCCTATTTTTCTACTTGCATTTTTACGTGCTTTCGAACTGCTAGGTTGGCAGAAGCTGGGACGAGTAACAGGCGCTCACTCTGTTACGCGGCACTCGGGATTCGACCCGCCAAACTGCTGACCTTCTGATCGACAAGCTCAGCGTCCTAACCCACTGAGCCACCGCGTGGATAAACACCAGCAAAGCTGACACCAGCTAAAATGTAACATAATTGAAATAAACCATACAAGATTAGAAAATTTGAAGAGAGTTGATCTATAGCAGGGGTCTTCAAACTCAGCCCTTTTACGACACATGGACTTCAACTCCTAGAATTCCTCAGCCAGCGTGCCTGGCTGAGGAATTCTGGGAGTTGAAGTCCATGAGTCGTAAAAGGCTGAGTTTGAAGACTCCTGATCTATAGAATAGCCTAGAATCACGATACCATGATCATCAGACACCAGATGGAATGGGGTTAAACGTGTCTACTACAACATTTCATTTTAGGAAATACTTCTATTTATTCTCATTATTATTAGTTTAGGCACTTGTATATCTTCAGAGAAAATTCCAAATAAAGGCAATAAGTACGTACAACTTTTAAAGTCTTTATATTTTTTTTCTTATCGTTCTCCATTTAAAATGTTCTTACCAGATTTTTGTGCAAGACGGTATTGCAAATATTTTTCTTTTAGTCATCTTAAAATTGTAACTTTAAGAAGCTATGGTCTGCTGCCTATTTGTCTGGAATTAATTAATTCGTTGTAATTTATGTTTGAATAGAGTTGAGTGGCAGTTTGCAATAAGAAATATTAAGCTTTCCTTTCCATTATCATCTACTATTTATTGTGTACATGTTGGAAGCATTTTCTTTCCAGTGCCCTCTTGAGCTTCTTGGCAAAAGTAATCTATTTTTTGCTCATTTGAAGGACCATCTCATCTGACCTGCTGCCGGCGTCGACTCCCCTCCGCCCTGTGCGCGCCCACAGAGAGGGCCTCCTCAGGGTGCCTCCTGTCAAGGAATGTCGACTGGCGGCCCCCAGGGGGAGGGCCTTCTCTGTGGGTGCTCCGGCGTTATGGAACCAACTGCCGGTTGAGCTCCGGATGGCATCAGACCTCCGATCCTTCCGTCGCGGGTTGAAGACCCATTTATTTGAACTAGCGGGTCTGGCCTGATGGGGGTACATGGATTTTTTATAGACTTGTTTTATTATTCTTGTTTTTACTTGGGCACTGATTTAATTGTCTTTTAATGTTTGTATTGTTATTTATATTTATGCCCTGTGAACCGCCCTGAGTCCCTTTGGGAGAAGGGCGGTATACAAATCTCAATCTCAATAAACTAAACTAATTAAGAGAACTGGGTTTTTTTATTTTTTATTTTGAAAGGCTCCTAAATTGATTGTGATGGAATGATTGGGTGGTTCAGCCCATGATAAAGGCAATTGAAATCCAAGGTTACCAGATTTGACTTTGTAGAAAACCTTGGAAGAAAGTTGGATTTGTAGAAAAAGTTGGACCGTGTTTAATGAAACAATATCCATGCAGCTTGAACAGCCGTGAAAATGTACAGACAAGCTGTGCTCTTGAGAAGCATTTCACTTTATTGTTCCCTGCTCTCAGTTTTTAATTTAATTTTTTTTATACAATTGGCCCATAAGTTGCCCTTTATGCAAAGCAAATCCAGTTGATATCCAGTTGGGGAGACATAAACATTCTAATCGTTAAAGGAAAGTCATAAATACCAGAAAGACATTGGAAATCTAGAGCTGGCAAAATCCTTGGAGATATCAGGGCTATTAACATTGAGCTATGCAGTAAACCCCACACCTATTTAGCTAATTTCAGCCTATTAAAATGATGCTATTACTGCTTAATTTGATAGGATTCCTCTTTGCAATTTTGCAAACAGCTGTCGAGATTTGGATCTAATTTGGCAGAGAGCGTGCCGCAAATGACTTGATACTGTAAGAGTGGGACCTGAATTTTAGTTGCAGTTCTGTTCTTACTTGGAAGTAAGTTCTTTCAGAGTTGGACCACTGAGCAAGGTCAAGAATCCATAATATAAAAGGCCTCCCAAATTCAGCCTTATTATTATTATTATTATTATTATTATTATTATTATTATTATTATTATTCTTCATCGCACAGTCAGCCCAGATGTTCAGACTGGATTTGGCATTTTTGTCTATCTATCGAGTCCTTACCAAAGACCTGGGATAGGCAGATGTGGATGTTTGATGGTGTTACAGATATCGTCACAGGATGGAAGCAGTTCCTAATAAGGCTGCCTTTTGCAATTGACTAATGGCGAATTTGTCAATGCCAATGGTGTTCAAGTGGTGCTCAAGTTGTTGCTGTTGTAGTTGTTGTTGTTATTTCTCCTTCTCCTCCTCTTCCTCTTTTTTCTTCGAGAAAACAAAAATGCTCAGTGTTATTCTACGTTTCCTCTGCAGTACATCCATGCTGATGAAAAAAGGTAATTCTGCTAGTAAGATGGAGGCAGGGAGAGAAAGAACATTAAGAGTAGAGGCTGGTATGTGCAGATAATGTGTGGGGTCCCAGAGTAAACTGTCCAGATGTATAACAAAGAGGAGGGCATCAAACTATTCTCCAACACACCAGAAGGCAGGACAAGAAACAATGGATGGAAACTAATTACGGACAGAAGCAACCTGGAATTAAGGATAAATTTCCTAACAGTAAGGACAATTAACTAGCAGAGCAGGTTTCCTTCAGATGTTGTGGCCGCTCCATCACTGGAGGTTTTTAAGAAGAGATTGGATAGTCACTTGTCTGAAATAGTATAGGACCGTTGTGGCGAACCTATGGCACGGGTGCCACAGGTGGCATGCAGAGCCCTCTCTGTGGGCACATGCACCGTCGCCCCAGTCCTAAGCCTTCAGTTGGGTTTTATAAAATCTTTTCGCTTTAGGCCTCTGCCGCTGTGTACAAAAAAAAAAGGATCAATCAATTTCAACTTCTCGAGGGAATTGATTAATTGAACTTTTTAATTTTTAGTCCCACCCAGTCTGCCATTACCACTACAGCCACGCCTACCCAATGGGCCACATTGACCCAATTGGCCAAACCCACCCAAAGGGCCATGCCCACCCAGCTCCCGACGATACATAAGTGGGTTTTGGGTTGCAGTTTGGGCACTTGGTCTCTAAAAGGTTCGCCATCACTGGTATAGGATCTCCTGCTTGAACAGGCTGGACTAGAAGACCTCCAAGGTCCCTTCCAACTTTATTCTGATTCTGATTCTGGATGCCTTACTGCAGCAGAAATTAGGATCATACCCCGTTCTATGAAAAGTTATTTACCTCCTTTGGAATTTTCTGAATGTTGCTGACATCTTTGATATTGTGTACTAGCTTCATGTGGGCTCTATTAATATACAAAGAGAAGCTAAGTACAGCAAATAAAGAGGAGAGGTAGTTTGGTGTAATAATTAAGGCAATACGCTAGGAACCTTGAGATTGGGAGTTTTAGTGCCCTCTTAGGCACAAAGACAAGCTGGTGATCTTCAGCCAGTCTTCTCTCTCAGGCCTTTGGAAGAAGGCAGTGGCAAATCACTTCTGAAACTCTTGCCTAGAAAATTGTAAGGATTTGTTGGAAGCAGTTACTAGGAGTCAAGGCTCACTGAAAGGCACACATACACATTCACAAGGGAATGAAGCTTGGCTTTTCTTGCTTTATTCATAAAGTCATCCAACAGTGAAAAAATAACTGCCTCTTTAATCTCAGTAACTCATTGCATCATCTTTAGCAGCAATAACTGCTATCAAACATCCCTTATAAAATAATCATCTTCCCATATCACTGTGGGAGAGGTTTGACCGATTTTTCCATTGCAATATAGTTCAAGTCAATAATATTTGAAGGTTTGCTAGTGTAAATTGCTTGTTTAGATCCTATTTTAGGTCTGGATTTTGAGTGGGCTACTCTAAAACAATGAGCTTTCTCTTCTTCATTTGGTCTCTTACATACTTGCTTGTATGCTTGGGATCACTGTCTTATTCCATGGTCTTACTGGCTCTTAGATTCAGCTGATAAAAGCATGGCCTGATGTTGGTTTGTAGAATTCTGATATAATGCAGAATTCATCCATCCTTCAATGATGAATCTAAGATACTAAGATTCCTCAAACAATACACAACAATCTTGATGCTAATCATTTGACATGTTGTGTTGGTTTCCTCCAGAAATAGCATATCCATATAGCCCTAAAAATTCCATTTCTGTCTCATGATGTATTTCATCCAGGCACGAAATTTGGGAAAGAGGGAGACAGCAAAAACACGATTTGGAATGATCAGATTTATGAATTTCTATCAGAATCAGCTCTTCCCAATCCAGTCCTTTTAATCCCACCAGGAATTGTCAAGGGTTATCAAGGTTTCTGGACCATGGGCCTGGAATCTTCCTTTACTTGAAACTTAACAAAGGTCATCCATCCTACCACAGATCCATCATGTGGATTCACACCTCATCCTACTTAAGAGTAGGGCTACATCTTGCCAGAGGTTATCTCAATTGATTTAAATAGTTTCTTCCTGTTAAAGTTATCCTTGGTGAGGCTTATCTTCCTTCTGCTTTAATCAATGGAGTATCCATCCCCCTTGTTTGTCTTCTGTGACTTTTGTCTGATGGAATTGCAGCCAGAGCCCAACTCTCCATTTTTTCCTGGTAAATCAAAATATTGGTGTATTCATTCTAAGAACTCCTCTCTCCTTCAACGTAGCTTTTCAAATACCCGAAACTCTCAATTTAATCGACTCAAGTGGAAAATGTGCATCTGTTACCTTAACAGCATCAATGAGTAAAGCAAAGCTAAGTATGCACTGCCCCCTCTGTTCCTGCAACTGAAAAATTCACAGTATGGTATATACAACCGTCTCCTTTGCTCATTTCCCCCATAATCTTCCAAATCTTTCTCTTCTTCCATTTTAATCCCATTAATGCCTTTACCCTCTAAGGTCTCAGCATAGTGCATCCCACCAACCCATCTGCCACCAATCTTCACCAACCCCTTCACTTCCCCATAGCCACAGCCAATGTTCACTATTACATTTTGTTCCTATGGAAATTACTGTTCGGAGAAACTGCAGAGAAGCATTTAGGGGGATGATGGTGGTGGGGGATGATGATGGTGGTGGTGGTGACGATGATGATGATGTTAAAGTTGATGCCTTCCAATCAGTCTTGACTCCTGATGGCTGCCTGGACTAGTCCCTGCATTTTTCTTGGCAAGGTTTCAGAAGTGGTTTGCCATTGCCTCCTTCCGATACCTGAGAGAGAGTGACTGGCTCAAGGACATCCCATCAGCTTCAGGCCTAAAGTGGGACTAGAACTCCTGATCCCCCATTTTCTAGCCTGATGTCAACGCTGCTAACATTGGATGTTCTTGCTCTGACAATATATGAAGATGCAGCCATTTTCCCCTTAATGTGTGTTACTTTCAGAGTTAGAATTAGATGATATTGGGAGGGGGGGAGGAAGAATGTGTATGGGAATTAGTTAGACATAACAACATTGTAGTAGAGAGTTTTTCAAGGTTGTTTGAAATAAGATGATAAGAACTGGAGGGTTGGAGAACTGGTGGGAAGGTCTGCATTTCAAAGTAATTGGAGAATCCGATTTATTACTGTTAATTAGAGGAGGGAATTGTGCTTTGATACCATGTGTTTAGGGGAGGGGAATTCAGATTTTGGCTTTGACCATGTACTTGCTGATGCCATGCTACTCGAATAAAGATTCTTTAAGGTAAACAATGCCTTGAAGTTCTTTGAAGAGTTTCATCTGTCGGAAACATGACACTTGATGCTTTAAAGTGCTACACCAAATTGGCTCTCTAGTTACAATATTCGTAATATTCTTGAATTTCCACATTTTGCCACTAGATGGAGATATTTATTTTTTTTGTCTTGTTGGCCACCAACTATAACGAGCTTGGGAGTTTTTTCTCTGCTGAACAGGTCCAATAATATGGTTCTTTGTTTGGTTAAACCTTTGTACCCACTGAGATGCAAGACAGATACAAACAGAGAACTCCTGGGTCCAGGTTAGGGAGACAGAGAGAATATTGTTCTTTTTGCTTCTTTGCTTCCTTGTTCTTAGAGCAAGGGGTGCTTTTCATCCAAAGAGGGGAAAAATGGATACGTAAGCTTTTATTCAGTTTGCACAGTTGGAAATGCAATTCCTGGAATGTTGGCCTGGGAATGCCAATGGCCAAGCTATCTGGGAATTTGGGTAGATGTGAATGGGGAAGGCTGGCACAGAGCATTCACAGGGAGGAATTCGTTAAATATGTTGACCCCAAACTGAAAAGTGAGGATTTTATCATAGAATCGATGATGATGATGATGATGATGATGATGATGATGATGGTGTCCATTCAGTTATAAAAGGAACTCCCTAAAACCATGTCTATCTTAGGACTTGTCTTTCCAGTGGTGATTAGCACTGGATACTCACAAGATAATTGCACTAGAAAGCCTGAGCTATTTGCTTCAGAGATTCTGCATCATTAATCTCTGTGATGGGCAAGGGCAGCTGCCGTAGCAAGAAGCTTTAACAGACATATGGTCCTTATGCCTCACTGATACTAGCTATAGATAAGGTGATGCAACAGCATCTTGAGTTTTGCCTGATTGTACCTCTTTGCAAAGCACGCTCCTATGCAGAGGAAACTGAAATAGGAGAAAAGACAAGGCTTTCATCTTGGTATCTTGTGCAACTTGGCCTCTTGCAAGCAGATAATTTTTATTCAGCCAGGATGGTGGGGAGGTAGTTTCTCTACAGTGTGAAGTCATGCATTTGTTCTTCCTCTTGACTATCAAGATTTTATAGGTCACATCAAATTATTCAGGGCATACTAATTTGTTTTTACATTCCTCCAGTTTTATCACTGGAGTTCATTTCACTTGCTTGCCTACTTTAGGCAGGCATAGAGAATGCTAGAGGTTTCCATCAGCTGATGTAGGAGAACAGCAGGCAGAGCTGGGGGGGGCAGAGTAAAGTGTGCCATCAGCTTAGAATTGTTACATCGCCATAAACAGCCGAAAGCCAACTCCTCCTGAATTCTGTTGACTCTTATCTGGTGCCAGCTTAAAACTGAACTTTAGTTAATCAAATTCTTGTGTATAGGCTTGAGCAATACATTTTTTGAACTGCAACAGCATATGATCCTGAACCTTTGCAGCTGACAGATGGCTCCATTCTCAGCTACAAGCACTATCAAATAATGATATGTCTTTTATCTGTTTGCCTATACTACATAAATGCATAATGTAGCTGTCCATTTTCATTTTAGTATACTCTGTAGCCTCAAGCTGGGTAACAAATGCTAGCATACATTTCACTATATTTCACAAGGAAACAACAACTGCTAACGACTTAATAGCCAGCCATTAGGACTCAATCATCATTTAAAAAGCCACACACAACAGGCACCATGTAAATACCATACACAGAATAACCCAAAGCACACATGCTGGTAGAAAAATGTTACCTGAGGATTGGCTCCAGCAGGAGGGCAAAAGCTTGGAAGACTAAATCTCTGCTCCCAGTGATGGCCCCAGATTGGCTCCTGCAACATTATCCTAGTAAGTAACATTATCCTCGTAACATATCCTAGTAAACCCTAGTAAGACCACATCTGGAATACTGCAGCCAATTTTTTTTATTATTAAATTTATATACCGCCCTTTCCCGAAGGACTCAGGGCGGTTTACAGGGCATTTAAAACAACCAATACAAAAGTTAAAAACAAATTTAAAAAGATTAAATCATCCCTAGAATTAAAAACCCCAGAATCTAGGAGGACTCCCAAGTTGCGAGCCCTATCTACAGGAGGTAATAACTCACCCCCCATAGTGAGGGGTGGGATATCCTGAATATCCCGAGATGCCGGTACGCACAGCCACTCAGTCTTGTCAGGGTTGAGTCGAAGCTTGTTCCTCCCCATCCAGACCCGGACCGCCTCACCAAAGCACCAGAGGGAAGGACGAGAAACAATGGTTGGAAACTGATCAAGGAGAGAAGCAACCTGGAATTAAGGAGAAACTTCCTGACGGTGAGGACAATCAACCAGTGGAACAGCTTGCCTCCAGAAATCATGGGCGCTCCATCACTGGAGATTTTTAAGAAGAGACTAAACAATCACCTGTCTGAGACGGTATAGGTTCTCCTGCTTGAGCAGGGGGCTGGACTAGAAGACCTTCAAGGTCCCTTCCAGCTCTATTCTATTCTATCGTGGGACATTTATATTCACCTTCATTCATATATTTTGCTATGTCTGGAATGACTAGATATTGTTCAATAACATCTGAAGGATCACAGGATCACAGATTCCTTATCCTAGCTCAAGGAACATTGTATTGCAAAATATTGAAGCAAAACATGTCTGGGCAAAATGTATTTCAAACAAAGCCAAAAGAAATGTGCTATTGTAGGACTATTGTAATTGCTGATATAGTCTCTAAATGCATATCACTTATATAGTAGAGTGCACATATTTTATGTTTTGCTTTCTAGTAATCACTACTTCTGGTTTAGGGGAAGAGTGGAAAATGTGTTTCAGTCATCGACACATATTATTAAAATATGACATGGAAAGTTAACAGGTTGAAGACACAGTACAAGTCCATTCTTGTGACAAATCTAGAGAGATCCAAAAGGAATAGTAATTCTTCTGGGACTTGGAGTATGAGTACAGGATTGCACAAGAAGAAGAACTGAAATAAGTAAAACAGACTGAAACCATTAATCAACACTGAGGCTTTGTTTATCTTTCGTCATGGACTTCCACGGTGGGAAGAGAATAATGTTATATAAAACAGTTGCAGAGTTATGCGAACTTGACAGAGCATTCATAACTCAACATTCTTCAACTTACCCTACTCTCCAGTTGTGACTCATTGCGATCCTTTTAATTCTCAGTCAAAAATATGTTGGGAATGAAAAGGATTGGAGTCCAGCACATTATACCAAGTTAGAGCATGGTAGATTTAGCAGATAGAAAGTATCGGGTCTTTTAGAGTCTCAGGACCAGTGATAGGCTGAAGTCCATGGAGAAAGTTGAGAAATAGGCATTCTGGCCTTTTTTTTTATACTTCTCTCTGTGGCAGCTGATTCCAACTGCTGCTTCGCCAGTTAACAAATTTACTTTATACATTCGGTCATCAGTGCGTGCACTCTGGTGATCCAGTCAACTGGGCAGAGCAATTTTCTTACTCCGCTCGATCACTGCAAAGGAGGTTAGAAGATTGTCAGTTCTCTACCCAAGCAAATGTTGGAGGAGAAAAATCTTGCCAGCCCATCATCATTGGTGCCACCATTCAAAGAGTTGGGCTGGAGCTTACACATCCCGCCTCTTTCTGTCCCCTTTTCACTTCTTCATGCAACCAGAATCAAGGTATAAAAACAGTCTTTGCAGGTGAATGGTGACAGATCTGGAATCCACTATTCCATATCTTATACTTTTGAATTATTGGAGAACACTTTGCCTTGAACTTCTGTTTCGTATCTTTTCAAATGTTTGGAGAATAGGAACTTGATGGCTTTCTCAAGGCTGAGCTTCATGCCTCTGGCAGTCCCTGAGTTAAAAAAATAATCTTTTCCCAAGCAGAGGTTTACAGAATTGTCTTTAGCAAGATTTGGTAAGATGAAAAACTAGTGGTACAAGACTCCCAGCAAGGGAACTAATTTTCAGTTTAGAACCAATCCATCAGTGTACAAGTAGTCCTTAACTTACAACCATTTGTAAGTCAATGCTGAAAAGTTTTTTCTTTTAATTTAAAGAGGTTATTTCATTATATATCTGTAACTGTACTGAAGGTCAAAAGTTACATTTTTTGTATCCCATTTTCCCTTTTGTGTCCCCTTTTAAAATCCTTTTTGTTTTCATTACTTTGTATTTTATCTTTCATTGAAACTTAATAAAGTTGGTTTAAATTTTAAAAAATGCTCCATACAAAACAGGCCGATATACTAGATCCTTGCCTTGGCAAACCATAAGCAGATCTACTTGAAACAAACTTTGATTGCTTGAAGATAGCCCTAAAACCATGGGCATATTCTAATCTAAACAGGAAGCTGGAGGAAAAAAATCATATTGTGCTTTTACTGGAAGAAGAATGTCATTGTATGAGGAACAAGCTCTCACCTGCACAAACAATCTTGAAAAAGCCATGCTTGTTTTATTTTGTTTAGCAAGAGTTGTGTTCCTTTTTTACGTGCTCAAAGGGAACAAGGGATCTTTATATTTCGTGTACTCTAAAGACCTGTAGCTTTCCTTGATTTCTCAGTGGAATATTATTTAAGGTATTACAGATAGTCCTCAACCTAAACTGTAATTGGGATTGGAGCTTCCATTTCTAAAGCAATGCAGTCATTAAGTGAATCACCCCTGATTTTATGACCTTTTTTGCTGCAGTCTTTAAGCAAATTGTTTGGTCATTAAGCAAATCACACAATTGTTAAGTGAATCTGGCTTCCCCCACTGAGTATGGTTGTCATAAGCCCCCTGGGAGGGATTGCAAGTGGCAATCACATGACCCCAGGAAGCTGCAATCATCATAATTAATGCTGGTTGTCAAGCACCCGCCTTTTGATCAGGTGACTACAGAAATGTAATTCCGAGGACTGATGGTAAGTCCCTTTTTTCAGCGACATAACTTCAAATGGTCATTAAACAAATGACCATAAGCTAAAGCCAAAGCCAGTTGTATTAATCAACTGATTGCAAAAAAAAAATCTACCCAAATACAGAGAAAATTAGTGTTCCGAGATCCAGGGAGTCCTCGACGTACGCCCAAAATTACCGTTGCTAAGTGAACTTCAGTTGTTAGTGAATTTTGCCCCACTTTACGACCTGTCTTGCCAAGGTTGTTAAGTAAGTAGGACGGCTGTTAAGGGAGTCTGGCTTCCCCATTGATTTGCTTGTCAGAAGTTCTCCAAACGGGATCATGTGACCCCTGGACATGATGATCGTCATAAGTATCAGTCGGTTGCCAAGCACCTGAATTTTTATCACATGGTCATAGTGTGAAAAACGATCATAAGTCACTTTTTTCAGTACAGCTGTAACCTTAAATGGTCATTAAATGAACTGTTGTAAGTTGAGGACTACCTGTACTTGCTATGAGCAGGGATTTATTACACACCGACCTGATGTTTCATCACTTGAATATGATGAATCGACTCTCATTTCTCTTTTCAGCAACAAATTAAAAGGCTGCATCTGTATTTCTTTCAAACCACAGGATTTGACCATCTATTCAGTCACATCCTGAATTCTTAGTCATGCAAATGCGGAGAAACCTTAAACCAAGGAGGGGCATGTTTACACTTAGGGCTGCACTGTACATACACATTTATAAATATGTAAGTTCCATGTGTAAGCAACAAGTGGCAATGCAAACATCTGTGCAAGGTTCAGAGATCACCTGATGTCTAGCATGAATCTGATCGCCAGTTGAATTACAGGCAGAATTTAGAGCAGGGGTCTTCAAACTTGGCCCTTTTATGACTTGTGGACTTCAACTCCCAGAATTCCTCAGCCAGCAAAGCTGGCTGAGGAATTCTGGGAGTTGAAGTCCACAAGTCATAAAAGAGCCAAGTTTGAAGACCCCTGATTTAGAGTATCGGTATTGAGTCTCAAAGCTGCTTTTTCAAGAGGCAACTGGACTTTCTTGCTTTTCTTTGGAGACTTTTCGCTTCTCATCCATGAAGCTTCTTCAGCTCTGAACTGTCCAGTTACCTTTTGAAAAAGCCCCTTTGGGACAACCATGACAACAATTGAATTCTGAAGAAGAACTGAAGAAGCTTCTTGGCTGAGAAGCAAAACGTCTTCAAAAAAAAGCAAGAAAGTCCAGTTGCCTCTTGAAAAAGCACCTTTGGGACAACCATGACCTGTCCTGGATGCCTGAGAATCTCCGCAGACATATTGGTATTGAGCTTTAAGTATTGCTAGATGGCAGCATGGAGCTAAGCTTGGCTGATCTCAAAAAATAAAATAAAAAAGCAAGATAGATCTGTTTAATACTGGGAAATAGATGTGAGATTGGGAAGTCTACATATGTGTGTGTGTGTAGATACACATACACACACACACACACACACACAGACACCCACATATGTGTGTGTTATATACAGTATGGTTGCAGAACCAAACTAAAACTACATAGAAGGGAAGTCACCAACAGTTAAATTCAATTTGAAGGAGACTCTTTTCCTGATCCTGAAAGTCCTAAACTGGTTAAGGCCTGAGTATTTGATGGACAGGGACGCGGTGGCTCAATGGGTTAGGACGCTGAGCTTGTCGATCAGATGGTCGGCAGTTTGGCGGGTCGAATCCCGAGTGCCGCGTAACAGAGTGAGCGCCTGTTACTCGTCCCAGCTTCTGCCAACCTAGCAGTTTGAAAGCACGTAAAAATGCAAGTAGAAAAATAGGGACCACTACAGTGGGAAGGTAACAGTATTCCGTGCGCCTTTGGCGTCTAGTCATGCCAGCCACATGACCACGGAGATGTCCTCGGACAAGCGCTGGCTCTTTGGCTTTGAAATGGAGATGAGCACCGGCCCCTAGAGTTGGAAACGACTAGCACGCATGTGCGGGGGAACCTTTACCTTTACCTTTATTTGATGGACTGCTTCTCCCATTATGAACTGCCCCAGCCATGAAGATCTACAAGTGAGACCCTCCTGAAGATGCTCCCCCAGTGGCAGAATCTCATCTTGCTGGAACATACTTACATACATACATACATACATACACATACATACATATACTGTATTCCCTCAGACTTGTTCCTTGCTCCTTATTTGCTTAATATTTAGCAAATCCTCCCAAATCCCAATCTCATTTTTCAAGTTTTTAAACATTTAAATGATTTCATTGCTTTAGGTTGGGTTTTTTTCATATTGTGTTTTTAAATGTTTCTCAATTTCCTAGTCCAGCCAATGGTCCACTTTCCCTGGTGGCCTGTTTTCCCAATGTTAATCAGGTCCAACTTTGCTTAGTTTTTCAGATCAAATGAGGTCAGTTAAGTATTGCCGCCAGTATAGGCTATTTTTAATTTTAATTACAACCACATCAAATTTTGCCTCATTCTACTCTCTTTTCTTTCTCTTGGTTCCCCTACAGTATTTAGGATAAGATCAAGCCATGTGCTATACTTTTTTTTCCCTATGCTCTAGCAGTGATTATGCGTTTGTTATTCTGTTTCCTGTATTTTTCCTCTGAGTGCTTATTCTATTTTTAAAAAGAGATGGGTCAGGAGCAGAAAAAATAGTATATCAATATTATCTTTGCAACATTAGATTTTCAGAATTGTTTCTTAAGGATTTAAGAGCTAATTTCATAAACTGCTTCCTTTCTTTAGTTAAAACTATTTAGGGCCATGGAAAGAATGCATTGTGGTTACGATGTTGAAATCTGTTTAATAGCCAACTTGTCTTAAACTGATAAGTTAAAAAGTAAACAGTTCCAAAAACATCTCTAGAGACTGTCCATTTTCAGTACTTGACTTTTTTGGTGGTTGGTTTTGGTGTGTGTGTGTGTGTTGTTGTTGTTGTTGTTGGATACCAGTGTTTGGTGATGAATTTTTAGGGGATTAAAAGTTTCCCATGATTTTAGTGTCACAAGAGTTTGAAAATCACAGGCCTGGAATGGACATAAGTGCAATCAATGCCCATCCTAGCTGAAAACATTTTTCTTGCAAGTGTCTGTGATAATCTAAGAGTTTTCAGATATTCACTGATTGCTGTAATCAAGCAATTTTTTTTCCTGCAAGGAAGATGGTGCCATCTGATTTTGAGCAGCAGTCAGGACTGTGATGTGCCGTAAGAGCTGAAGAAGCTATTGGTTGAAAGACCTGCTGCTGAGGTGACTGATCAAGCTGGGATCTCTCTTCCCATGGACTATTTTTCATCTGTCACAGCCAGATCCAGCTTGTCCAGGTTCCTCTGCAGCGGTTAACATCAGAATACACAGTACTTCCCAGGAATTCAGTGCAAACTGAAAGGCTGGAGGCTTTCAGATTGGAGAACTGTCCCTTTAAGATTGAGACTCCATTGTTCAGAAAAAAAGGTGGAACCAGGAAAGGATATCTGGCCCACTAGATCAGGAGTTTCCAAACTTGGCAACTTGAAGACTTGTGGACTTCAACCCCCAGAATTCCCCTGCACTAGATAGAAGGCAGCAGGTAAGTTCTTGGAGCTGTCCAGGGTCCTGATGTCCTCCCACTTTGTAATGTGGTGAAAACATCAAGGCGAAAGGTAAGGAGATAACTCAAAAGGACAAGAGCAAAGGTGAGTCAGTTTTGAGGAATAGAGAATTGGCATGTTGAAATTCCTCCTCTGCAAGCTGAGTTGATCTCCATGTTTTGTTTTGTTTTTGCCTTTTCCAAAAAAAAAAATTGCCATTGGGTAAATACAGTAACTTGTGAATATGTGTTCTTTACATCTATTGTATTTTCTTTAAAAAAAATACTATATGGCAAGATCTCAGGCAGAGAAGCTTGGATCAAAGTTTTAATTCCTCATTCTCACTCTCCTCAGCAAATCTGCTATGGATCACTACAGTCTTCTAGGTCTTTTAGGTCAGGGGTGTCTAACTGGCAGCGCCCCCACCCCCGGGCAGATGCGTCACGTGCAGGCCACACCCACCCCAGCTCCAGAAAGGCAAAAAAGGCGTGATACGTCATGATACCTCACATGACACAATCGAGTTTGACACCTGTGTTTTAGATGATGATCCCTACAGTGATTTAGCTTTGACCTCCTCCCCAGAAATTTTCAACAACCCATTTTTCTGTCATGGGGAATTAAACACTGGGCATATACTTAAGCCACTGTTTGCTTTGCTTGTCTGTTTAGACTTAGGGTGATATCTAAATTCAGTCAGTACTGGTTTGTAAATTATAGTTTGGGGCTTGATGGGATGAGGCAACTCAGTTTTGGGTTTGTTCAGTAAAATGTGATTAAGCAAGCTGGGTATGATCTGTGAAACCATTTCTGACATGTTTCCTACAGTTAAGCAGCATTCCTGAGATCCACTGAACCACAAAGCAGCCAAAGATATTTAGCTTAGTATGCCCAGTGTGAATCCATCCCACAATCTTAGTCTACAGTTCTCTGGGTAATACGAACCATGGGTTATACAAAAATGGGTTAATTTTGTAAAGTTAATTATGGAAAACTGTGCTGTATGAATACAGCTGGTGACTATGCCCCAAGCATAGAAGAAAAACAAAACAATCCATTTGCATCCTGTAAAATCAGAGCCTGGGTCCCTCTGAATTTGACAAGACTTATTTTTAACAGATCGTGACATAAACTGCTCTGGATTTCTTTCTGTCTAAATGGTTATTCGTTTCCTCCTCCTGCATTCTTCCAACTTCATAATCTCTGGGGGGTTATGTTTCATATTTTAGAGTTGCTTTCATTAAAGATAGTTTTGTGTTTTACGCCTGGCAATTCACCGCTATACAGATATCATCAGAATGACAGCTGTGATGATTAAAAAACAAATCAGAAACAAGAGGCTGCCTTCTCGGACTGAGAGGGCAGCAGGAACTTAATATACGTATATTAAATGTGACAGAACCCCAGCCAAACCGTGGAGTGGGAGGCTTCACCTTCTCTGGCTTGGAGTTCTTTCCATGGCAAAAGCAATTTTCAATTAACTCTTGTTTTATGATTTGATTTGTTTGATTTGGAAAGGAATGCCGAATGCGTCCTAAAAACTGAACGGGAAGCGAATGGAAGGGAGGGCAGGTGTTGAATAATTCGACAGCCTTCTTCAGTTTAGCCCAGGTAAAAGAGACACAGGGAAACTGCAGGTGATGCCTTTTTTTTGCTTTGCTCATTGAAGCAAAATGCTTACGAAGAAGAGGAATAGCCCTGAATGTGTCTGGTTTGGATATGATCAGCAGGAGCCTCCTTGCAATCTGCCTGCCCCATCTTCTGTCTGAGCATCTTCAAGGCTCTCTGTTAAGGACGTTAGAGCAATTCCAGACAACGGGGAAATAGGAACCCAAAGCAGGGCTGGGCTGAAGTTTCAGCATCTTCCAGAGATCTTTATCTTTATTAGACTTATATACCGCCCTTCTCCCGTAGGACTCAGGGCGGTTCACAAGGTTTTTAAAATAACAATACAATTACAAAAATTAAGAACAGTTAAAATGATTACATTTAGTTAGACCTTGAATAAATATAAAACCCCAATTAAAATCCAATTAAAACCCCAATTAATACTCTCAGTCCAGGCCAGAAAGCTCAAAGAGCCAAGTCTTCAGGTCCCGGCGGAATGAGCGAAGGTCAGGGGCAGTCCTAAGCTCTACGGGCAGCTGGTTCCAAAGGGCAGGCGCACCCACAGAGAAGGCCCTCCCCCTGGGTGTTATCCGCTGGCAATCTTTTACCGGCGGTACCCTGAGAAGACCCTTCCTCTGAGAGTGCACAGGACGAAGGGAGCTTGATGCCGGCAGCAGGTGTTCCCTCAGATATCCCGGACCCAAGCCATTTAGGGCTTTATAGGTCATCACCTATAAAGATGCCTTCTTAGGTGGGCAAATTGGCACACAACTACTGGAACCACAGAATTCTGTAAAACATAAGTCATGTTTGTTTATAAATGGTTATTAATGCATGGTTAGGGGGCACAGTGGTCTAGTGGCTAAGACTCTGGGCTTGTCAACCAGAAGGTTGGCAGTTCAAGACCCAAGTACCACATTACAGGGTGAGCTCCCATTCGTGCCCCAGCTCCTGCCAACCTAGCAACTCGAAAGCATGCAAATGCAAGTAGATAAATAGGCATCACTATAAATGGGTGAGAAGGTAAGAGTGTTTCATGCACCTTGGCATATAGTCATGCTGGCCACATGAGCATGGAAGCATCTTTGGACAATGCAGGCTCCCTCGGCTAAGAAATGGAGATAACACCCCCTAGAGTCAGACATGACTGGACAAGGGAAATATTTACATTTTTACCTTTTTTTAAGGCATGGTTGGGTTCATGCTTGTTGGGTTCACGTAGCATACTAAAGCTCAAACAAGCAAGCCACACACTGTGTACTATGCTAAGCTGTGGTTTACATCAATTACAAATAAACCACAATTAGGGTTTCATGACACACTTAGGCCATAGCTAACAAATTACAATGATGGGGTTCATGCAACATAATCAGTCAAACAAAGTAAGTCAGTTATGTTTTAGTACAGTGTATGAACAGAGTGGCCATAGAGGTATCAGTCAGACTTTCTTGAGTTTCAGATGGCTGAAACCTATCATTAATACTCCAAAAATATTATGTAATATCATGTAATATCACTAGAGCATGAACTTTGTAACAGTCTTGAGTTTCAAATAAGGCTGATACTTAATCATTAATATTCCAAAATATTGTGTAATATCGTAATATTACCATGGCACGAGCTTCAT
The DNA here is from genome assembly GCF_947247035.1 of Vipera ursinii. Classification (NCBI taxonomy): domain Eukaryota; kingdom Metazoa; phylum Chordata; class Lepidosauria; order Squamata; family Viperidae; genus Vipera; species Vipera ursinii. Next base: position 78,006,134 of record NC_139515.1, on the reverse strand, counting down.
AATTGGTTTAAAACTATACATGTTATGATTCCTGTTTCATTTGCTTGTACTGCACTTGGGTATAAACACTTATCAAATAAAAATAAGATACTATTGCTTTGAGTCAACCAGGCCGGGCATTTTTCCTTATTTTGAAGATATGATGTTCTATTTACACAGCTAGGAATTCACCTTCGGACTTTCTGCAGGCAAAGGAAATGATTTCCCATTAAGCTGTGAACAGATCTATTAAAGGAAATAGCCACTGGAGGTGCTGTTATTGTACTGATAACTACTTCAACGAACATTTGTGGATTTATCTGTTGGGACTTTCCAGCAATTGTAGAACAAGGGACCCAATTAGGCTGAAGGTGTGTCGTTCAACCAGTCCAGACTATTTTTTTTATATCTCCTAGACTTGTACACGGGTCACCTTTTTTGCAGGAGCTGCACTGGCTGCCAATCTGCTTCCAGGTACAATTCAAAGTGCCGATTGTCACTTTTAAAGCCCTGCATGATGACTTGAGGACAGGCCAAGGGAAGGACTGCCTCTTCCTTACTGCATCCACCTGACCCACATGGATAGGAAAGCCGGGCATGTTGCAGATCCCATCCATTAGGGATGTACAGGTAGTTCTCGAATTAGAACCACTCATTTACGGACCAAAGTCACAACAGCACTGGAAAAAGTGGCTTACACCACCGTTCACACTTTACAAGTGTTGCAACATCCATACGGTTACATGATAAAAATTCGGATGCTTGGCAACGGGTTCATCTTTATGAGGTTGCAATGTTCTGGGCCTCATGTGACCCCCTTTTGCAATCTTCTGAGGAGCAAAGTCAATGCCAGATTCACTAAACAACCATACTACTAACAACTGCAGTGATTCACTTGACAATTGTGGCAAAAAAAGGTTGTAAAAAGAGGCCAAACTCACCTATCAACTGTCCCACTTAGCAACAGAAATTTTGGGCTCAATTGCGGTGGTACATTGGGGACTACCTATATCTGGTGGGACCACAGAAAAGGAACTTCACGCCGCTAGTGTCTTCTCTATTCCCCCCAACGGGTATGATTGACTCCCACTCTGTTGTTTTTCCAAAAGGCCCTTTTTGTCAGTGGGCCTGGGGACCATGAATGGAGGAGGACAGTTCAAGGGATTGAGTTGATTGTGTTACTACTGCCAGAGAGCAGGGCTTTTCAACCTTTTCACCCATTGTACCACTTTTAGGATATGGCAACATCCAAGTACCACCAGTCGCCTAGCAAGGTGTCAAAAACTTGATGACCAAAAACAAAAAAAAGGAAAAAAGTGATGAAGTATAGGTAGTCCTCGACTTACAACAGTTCACTTAGTGACTGTTCGAAGTTACAATGGCACTGAAAGAAGTGCCCCCCAAAGCCACAGCCGAGCAAGACACCTGCCTGCCTGCCCGGAGGTGCTCTTCCTCCTGTCTGAGGTTTTCATTGTTGTGAGCATTTCTCTTGAGGATTGGCAGCAGGGGTGGGGTGGGGGATTATTTGGTTTTTATTCCCCCCGTCTGCTGGGTGGTTGCATCAGGTTTTGGTCACTTCATATGACCCTGGGACACTGTCGGTTGCCAAGCATCTGAATGTAAATCAGAAGACCCTGGAGATGCTGCAACATTCCAGCTGATTGGTGCTTCTTCTGGGCTCAGAAGCGCCAGGATCAGCGCCAAGCTCCAGCTGGAGCCTGGCGCTGATCCTGGCGCTTTCACTGAGCCCTGACAGCCCCGAAAAAGTGCTGATCCTGGCGCTTCCGCTGAACCCTGACAGCCCTGCAGCTCCAGCCATCTCTTGCTCAGGCTTGTGCGGTGCTGTCACCAGTTCAGCTTATTCCTCTCCCCCACTACCACTTTTCTAGGATGGTCGCGTACCACCTGCCAGGTGCCAATGTACCACAGGTGGTACCCGTACCACTGGTTGAAAAGCCCTGCCATAGAGAGATGGGGGGGGGTTTAGGGGTTTTTCTATTGTGGATTTTTAATACTGTAAGCTGCCTGGAGTGACCTGTGTCACGGTGAATTGGTGGTCATATAAATTTGTTTAACAAATAAACAATGTGTTTCAGACTTTGCACAACATGCTGTAAGCCACAAGGGCCATATGTAGAGAATGTGTTCAGCCCAATTTTACCAATCCAACCTATACTAATATCTCCTGGAAAACTCACTTTATTATTAAATAACGTGGCAATCAATTTCTTACAAACAAAATCTGGTTGCTCTTAGGGCCAATATCAGGATCCAGAAGAAGGTATGAGGGTAAATTGCGGTGCAACAACTGGCAATTACATTTTTTGAACTGGGTCACTTGGAGAAAGTTTCCGTTTGAGTGGTGGGACTGTATGGGACTGTAAAAGGTCCTAAGAGTGAGAACATAGCAATGGGTCACTTCTGCAGCACAGGACACTCTTGCCTTGAAGCAGTGGTGGGATTCAGTCAGTTCGCATCAGTTTGGCAGAACCAGTAGCTGATTTTTTGTTGCCCAGGCCCAGAATGGACTTCCAGAAGTGGCATCCACACAGAGAACCGGTTGTTCACCTATTTGAATCCCACCACCGCCTTGAGGTATCTGAGCAAGGCATTAGCAAACTTTGACTAAAGATTGTAGGACCATTTTGGAAGGTTTTCTGCATTAATAGGTGGAATATTGGGACCTTTACAAAAACCATCTTGATTGGAATTGTGTCACTCATGCAGGGTGACATCAGAAAAAGCTGTGGTGCAGAAGGCCAAGGACCCACTCACAAGGTGAATCTCCTACCACCATAGTGAGGTTGGCTGATTATATTTTAAAGGAAATGAGGGAACAATATCCATTGCCAACTAAAGAGGTCTCTCTCCCTGCACTTTGGAGTCTAACTGGGTCTAAATGCATTAAGCTGCGTTTAAGATCTTAAGCATGGTCGTATGTTTCTTCAAGATTAGAAGGAAAACTACAAATTCATCCCTAGATAGGTTTTTTTCAGCAAAAATATTTCCCCTTCCTCAGTTGCAGGATTGAATGAATGAATGAATGAATGAATGAATGAATGAATGAATGAATGAATAAATAAATAAATAAATAAATAAATAAATAAATAAATAAATAAATAAAATCAAGCGCTTTTATAAACCTTCTAGATTTGGTTTCAATATCCACCCTCAATTTCTATGGTAGCGTGAGAACGCTTCCCACAATGCCCCATGGCAGTTTTTTTTGTTTACTATGGCACTGTAGGAAATTCAAACGATGCAGTGTATTGAGCCCCATGAGAGGATGTTTCACCAAGCACTAAATTTTAAAAGTTGAAGAAGACAGCAGACCGAACAGTTGGTTTATTTTAACACAGCAGAAAAATGGACAGAATACAACCCAAATTATGTGAAGTCATAAAATATGCTTTCCTGGCAGGATTGGATCAACTAAGGGAGTTGGAGACTCTTGAGAGCATTTTGTGAGTGTTATATTTTTGTTGTTGTTGAGTAATATCTTGTTTTGGATTTTTTTTAAAAAAACAACAAAAACCAGTTTTTATATATATATATATATATATATATATATATATATATATATATATATATATATATATATATATATATATATATATATATATATATATATATATATATATATATATGTTTTCTGAGGTTTTCGCGGGTGTTCGTATGTGCATCTTTGGTTATTCGGGTTTTTCCCCGCGTAGAACTAAAGGTGTAGGGGCGACGTTTCGACGGAATCCCATCCGTCATCATCAGGCTGGTGGCTTCTGCTTCCTTCTTCTGGGAAAAGCATGTGGCTGTTTGTTCCTCTTTTTTAAACTGCCAGAGGGGGTGTGTTCTGTGGGTGGTGTGCTCTGATTGGGTGGGGGGGTAACTGTGTTCTGATTGGGTGGGAGTGTGTTTTGAATGGTGGGTGTGTTCTGATTGGGTGGGAGTGTGTTTTGAGTGGATGGGCTGGTCTCAGCTGCCAGCCTTAGACCTGAGCTGGTGAGTTGTGCTGCTTTTGTTCGGCTTCGTGTTTGTGGTGGTGTCATGTTTTTATAGTGGGTGTCAGTTTGCTTATTGTGTGGTTTGGAGGGGTTTAAAGTGGCTGATGTTGCAGCTGTAGTTAGGTTTCTGTTTTGTGGTTGTGCCTCGTTATCATTGTGGGTTCGGATTTGCTTTTTGAATGGTTGTGTGGTGGTGATGTCATGTGGTGTTATCATGAGTTTGGGTCTATCATTCTTGGTGGTTGGGACTCGTCTGTCAATCAAGGCGGGTTTCCAAATGGTTGGTAGGCGAGAGGTATCATCTCGTTTGTTTATGCTGTGGGGGCGTTTTTCTATCTCAATGGCCAAAATTGAACATTTTAACATTTTAACAACAGAATAATCAGAGAAGCCATTGAGACAGAAAAACCCGAATGACCAAAGGTGTATGTATATGTATATATATATATATATATATATATATATATATATATATATATATATATATATATATATATATGTGTGTGTGTGTGTGTGTGTGTGTGTGTGTGTGTGTGTGTGTGTGTGTATATGTATATGTATATGTATAAATTTTTATACCGCCCTTTTCCTGAAGGACTCGGGGTGGTTTACAGGGCAAATTAAAAAATACAATATTCAGATTAAAATACAATTAAATTAATAGCCCTAACACTTTAAAATTAAATTTAAAACCTTAAAAACCCCTCAGTCCAGGTCGGCCAGCTCAAATAACCAGGTTTTTAGGTCCCAGCGAAATGAACGAAGGTTGAGGACGATCCGGAGTTCCGCCAGCAGCTGATTCCATAGGGCAGGCGTGCCCACCAAGAATTCCCTCCCCCTGAGAATCACCCGCCGACACTCCTTGACCGGCGGGACCCTGAGGAGGCCTTCCCTGTGGGAGCGCACAGGATGATGGGAAGTTGACGCTGGCAGCAGGTGCTCCCTAAGATAATCTGGACCCATGCCATTTAGGGCTTTATAGGTCATCACCAGCACCTTGAATCTCACCTGGAGGGCAACTGGAAGCCAATGCAGCTCGCAGACAAGAGGCATTACATGGGAGTATTGGGAAACCCCCATCACAACTCGCGCGGCCGCATTCTGCACCAGCTGAAGCCTCCGAGTGGTCCTCAAGGGCAGCCCCATGTAGAGAGCATTGCAGTAGACTATCCGGGAGGTCACAAGTGCATGAGTGACTGTACGTAGGGCATCTCGGTCCAGATAGGGCCGCAACTGGCGCACCAGGCGAACCTGGGCAAAAGCCCCCCTGGCCACGGCTCCTATATGATCTTCCAAACTGAGCCGTGAGTCCAGGAGGACGCCCAAGTTGCGGGCCCTATCTATGGGGGGTAACACCTCACCCCCCCATAGTTAACAATGGAATAGACTGATTAAATTGAGATGCCAGTATGCACAGCCACTCAGTCTTGGCGGGATTAAGTCGAAGCCTGTTTCTCCCCATCCAGACCCGGACCGCCTCCAGGCAACAGGACATCACATCAAGGGCATCACTGGGTTGGTTCGGGGTGGAAAGAAAAAGCTGGGTATCATCAGCATACTGATGATACCCCACCCCAAAACCACGAATGAGCTCACCCAGTGGCTTCATATAGATGTTGAACAAGAGAGGAGAGAGGACCGACCCCTGAGGAACTCCACAAACAAGAGGCCTCGGCCCAGACCTCTGCCCTCCCGTCAACACCGACTGCGAGTGGCCCAGGAGATAGGAGGAGAACCACTGTAAAACAGTGCCACCCACTCCCAACCCCCTGAGGCGCCGCAGTAAGATACCATGGTCGATGGTATCAAAAGCCACTGAGAGGTCTAATAGGACTAGGACAGAGGAACAACTCCTGTCCCGAGCCCGCCAGAGATCATTCACCAGCACGACCAATGCCATCTCCGTGCTGTACCCAGGCCTAAAGCCCGATTGGTACGGGTCCAGATAATCAGCTTCCTCCAAGAACAGAGGGAGCTGATGCTCCACCACGCTCTCTACAACCTTCACAAGAAAGCGAAGGTTGGAGACCAGACGATAGTTGTTCAAAATAGCTGGGTCCAGGACAGGCTTCTTGAGGAGGGGCCTTACCACCGCCTCCTTCAAGGCGGCAGGAAAGCTACCTTCCCTCAGAGAAGCAGTTATTACTGCCTGGAACTAGCCTCGTGTCCCCTCCCGAGCTGCATACACAAGCCAGGAGGGGCACGGGTCCAATAAACATGTGGTGGAACTCAGTCTCCCCATGATCTTGTCCACCTCTTCTGGGGTCACAGGATCGAATTCATTCCAGATAACATTGCCAGGACCGTCAATGCAGTTACTATAGTTATTGTACTGAAATACGTGATTCCCCCCCATTTATCTCATTAATAGTTACACTTCGTTAAGGATTAAAATTTCTTCAGTACCTTCAAAACTTTTATGAGCCATTGGTGGCCAAGAGATCATACACCATATATGTTTAAAATAGTTGAGGGCAAAACATTACTAGTTCTAAACCAGAGCCAGTTGTAATATTTAAATCAACTGAAGGCAGTTTCCTGTCACGAGTATCCCTAGGGGCGGTTTTTAAAAAAGTCAGCATGGTTTATATTTGCCATGTAAACACAATATGGTTTGCAAAGGGGCTTAAATGTTATAAACAATGCAAGCTGGTAAGAGTCCCAAGATAATACCATTGACATTGACTAATTCACCATCAGTCAATTGCAAAAGGCAGTTTTACTTGGAATGACTTATATCCATCCGGTGATGATACTTTTAACACCATAAAACATCTGCATCTGCCTACCCCAGGTCCTTGGGAAGGACTCGATAGGCAGACACAAATGCCACATCTAGTCTGAACATCTGGCTGACTGTGTGATGAACCATACTAAAAAATCTTGGACTGCAATTAGAAAAATCTGCTCCTTGACTGACAAAATTTCCATCCGTCAGTCACAAAAGGCCACCCTGCTTGGATCCACACATACATTACAGTATGCTAATACATTATGACAGCCTAGGAAGAACTCAATGCAAATGAAGGTCAATACCAGCTAAAGAATTGGCAGCCGTGACTTCATGTTGTTGTGGCAGACCTTAATAATAATAGTAATGATTTATTCAATTTATATGCTGCCTGACTCCCAGTGACTCTGGGTAGTTTACAATTGTTAAAATGTTTAAAATGTTTAAAACACAGAGAACAATGCAAAAAACAAAACCTTCGCAAGACAAAAACAATGACCAAGAAGGGAACAAGAGGGGGATGTTAAGAAACCAAATGGCCTTTTAAACTTTCTCTGTTATTACTATTATTTTTTTCTTAACGTGCATAAACAACAATAAGTAACAATCCAGTAGAGATATTGGAACTGTGAAATAATAGAAAATACTTGTAGCTCGGTTTTTAGATTTTTGCTGTGGTATGTTCTCCAAGCTTGTTTCAAACATTGGAGCCTTTATTATATACAAATAATAATTTAATGTATTCTGCATTTGTTTATCAATGCCACATTCAGCTTTAGATGTAAAATTTAAGCCACCTTAAGTTTATCAACATTAAATATTAGAAATCATAGTTAATATTGACAAACTTTTTTTCTTTAACGGTTTAAAATATTTAAACATCAGAGTATTAATAACCTCCAGTCAACACTGTATAAATATCACTGTATCCAGATAATGCAACGTACAACTTTTGTTTTGTATTAATAAATTAAAACCGTATAATAAGAAGAAAAAGGTCAAGATGTCAGCTGCGGTTGTGTAATCCAAGACCTGTCTCTTTTTGCATATTTTACTATTTTGACTTTTTAAAAACTTTCTCTGTACATATTGATGCCTGCTTTTCTCATGCTGAATTTAGGAGAATCACTGTTTCATTTTTGATCTCCTATGTATGGGTTCAAATGATCCAAAGTGAAACATTCATACTTCTGAAGATGGGGGGGGGGACAATTTTCTTGTGACCAAAGTCTGCACTTTTATTTGGCCTTTGATGGCAATTGGAGCCAAAAATATGATATCACCAAAATGGGCAAGGCTAATATTTTTGCTCCTGTGGAGAGGATAATGGCGGCATCACAGGTGATCATATTGTTCCTTAAACTTACCACAAAAAAGGAAAATAATCCAGTTTCTGGAACTAAGGTTGTGTGTGTGTGTGTGTGTGTGTGTGTGTGTGTGTTGCTCCCCCAATTGGGGGATAACAAAAGGATAGTGTTGACTTTATATAACCTCCACAGCTTCACATACATAACACACTCAAATATACACAACTTGTTTTTTTTTTAAAAAAAACCAGGTTGAGTTTATACCAGTTGAGGCATAAACTACAATAACTGGATTTACTAAATATATGATGCCATTGCTATAAAGCAGCAGCTTGCTTGATTTTAACTTGGATGTTGGTCAAAGCCTTTATTTAGCAGGAAGGCAGGAAGAGGAACTGACTAGCTTTGAAACTGTGGCTACGGGCCCACTATGGTTTGTGAAGGATTGATGGCCCCAGTACACAAGGCAAATGTGGTTAAAACGAGCAAGGAGGTGAAGAAATTAGCAGCCCAGTTTTCCTTCGGAAAGCTGAATGGGAATGAAGGAATTTTACTCCCACGTTCCTACACGCCGACTCAAGAAGCTACAGGGTCAGTTCACAGTTACCATCGACCGCAATCGCCCAATCTTGCGAAGAAGCCACGATCCCAGCTGGTTGCAAACCCCACCACAACTGGCTTCACCCATGAAGCGCCAACCACATTGCTATAAAGCAGCAGCTTGCTTGATTTTAACTTAGATGTTGGTCAAAGCCTTTATTTAGCAGGAAGGCAGGGAGAGGAACTGACTAGCTTTGAAACTGTGGCTACGGGCCCACTATGGTTTGTGAAGGATTGATGGCCCCAGTACACAAGGCAAATGTGGTTAAAACGAGCAAGGAGGTGAGGAAATTAGCAGCCCAGTTTTCCTTCGGAAAGCTGAACGGGAATGAAGGAATTTTACTCCCACCTTCCTACACGCCGACTCAAGATGCTACAGCAGGGGTCTTCAAACTTGGCCCTTTTATGACTTGTGGACTTCAACTCCCAGAATTCCTCAGCCAGCAAAGCTGGCTGAGGAATTCTGGGAGTTGAAGTCCACAAGTCATAAAAGGGCCAAGTTTGAAGACCCCTGAGCTACAGGGTCAGTTCACAGTTACGATCGACCGCAATCGCCCAATCTTGCAAAGAAGCCACGATCCCAGCTGGTTGAAAACCCCACCACAACCGGCTTCACCCACGAAGCGCCGACCACACCATGCCCACGGTCTGGAAAAACAAAAAACAACCCCACGAAGACTGGGATCTAAGCCAAACGAACCCCCCCCCGCTCGCTTTCAGCGGCTCGGGAGAGGGACTCGAACCTCGGCCGCGTCGCGCAGGGGAAATCCACCGGACGGGCTTTAGCGCGGCCCGTGGGAAGCCAGGGGGGTTGGCCGGCAGCCTTTTCCGAGCGAGCAAAGCCCAGGTGGGTCGCTAGAGGGAGACCGGCGCCAGCGAAAGCGCGGGAAGCCCCAGCCGGGGCCGAGGCAGAGGCGGGCACTTTTGGAAGGCGAAGCTGCACTTCGCTTTACCTCGACGCGGCGGCGGCGGCGGCTTTTTTCCCGCTTGGCTCCGATGACCTGCGGGAAGCGAAGGGCTTCGCCGAGGCTCACCGGCCGCACTTCCCGGACCAGAAGCGGCGGGCTTTGGTAGCCCTTCCTCCGGTTTGGCGCACCCATCCCCTCCCGCGGGGCGAAAAACAAAAAAAAAAAGCCTTGCGGATGAGCAGAAGCTGAACCGGAGGAGCCGAGAAAGGTAGGCTCGGGGGTCGCCCCCTAAGCCCCCCCTCCCCACGAGACCAGCCCCCCCGCCACCCTCCCGCGGGTTGAAGGCTGGCTACTGCGCGTGTGCGCGCGGTGGGGGGGGGTGGGGGGGTCAGCTGCGCGGAATCCTATGGCCCCATTTGGATCCCATCTCCGATTTCCCCGGGCGAAGGCAGCAGCAGGAAGTGGGGGGGGGGAGGGAATGGTGAACTCTCGTGGGTGGAAAAAAAAAAGAGAGAGGGGGACACGCACACATTTGTTGGTGATTGTCACCTGGGCTTTGGTCGATGAGCTGCGGGGTGGAGGGTATTTTTGAGAGGGGGGGTGATTGTGTGTGTGTGTGTGTGTGTGTGTTTCTCAAGCCAGAATCTGTGGGGAGTTCCTACCTGTGGCTTTTCTGTTTCTGTAACCTGAGCATTCAGTAGCCACTCCTGTTGCTTGTCTTCCCAACTCGATTTCCCCCTATTTATTTATTTATTTATTTATTTATTTATTTAATTTTATTTATTTTAATTTATTTATTTTTATTGCTAAGCTTGTAAGCCGCCCTGAGTCTTCGGAGAAGGGCGGGATATAAATGGAATTAAAATAAATAAATAAATAAATTTATTTATTTACTTATTTACTTATTTACTTATTTACTTACTTATTTATTTATTTATTTATTTATTTATTTATTTATTTATTTATTTGATTTTTTTGTTGCAAGGAAGGCTTGGCTCTGCGTGACTTTCTCTCTTGTTTGACACACCGGCCCCCCCCTTGACACTCCTGTCCGTCGGGGGGGGGCTGGATTTCAGCTCCCCTAATCTTTCGCCAACGTGGTTGACGTACAACTAATGTGGGTTAGAGGCGAGTAGCAAGGTTGGAATACCCTAACAGGTGAAGTTTTCATTGGATTTCTTTGGCTTGGGGCTTATTGCTTTGTGTGAACTCTTTGTCATTACGGTTTGCAAGCCCTGTTTAACAACTCGATACATTGCCGGTTGTGGGTTTATTGAAATTAAGGATGGGGAGGTGGTGTGGTTTTGCAACAATGTAAACTGGATCTCAGTGTTCTGGTTTGGCTAAATAGGAGAATATCTCCCAATTCAGAAACATCCATTTGAGTTTATTTACTTACTAAATTTATATACCACCCATCTTACTGTTCAACGATTCTTGAATAGCAAGTCCCACTTCATCCAGACAGTTTGCCACAAAGCTGGTGCTGGTTGTGTATGTACAGCTCACAAAACCACAAGCTAGCTAACCTAGCTTTGCCCAACGTGAACTCCCATCTGTATAAATAGGGGATGCTTTGGTGGGTTGTATAGATCCAGAAAATGGGTAGAATTCTGTTTGTGTTGTGTAGATATTCTCTACGATTGGTGGAAATAGGGCCTGGAGAGTTGTCATAAACCCTATTTATGGGTGAGGTTTTTGTGTTTTGTCTCCTGTGTAAGGGCTTGTGATTAGGAAACAAAAACAACACTTCAACTGATAATATAATTATATGTACAATAATTGGTATGTACAGATATAATTGGCATGATAATTGTGTGTACAGTATAACTAGACCCTTCTCTTAAAGCTCCATATTTTCTATCACAATTGCTGAAATTGCACAGTGTCCTGGCCTAGAGCAGTGTTTCTCAACCTTAGCAACTGTAAGATGTGTGGGCTTCAATTCCCAAAATACCCCAGCCACCCCTGCTGGCTAGGGAATTCTGGGAGTTGAAGTCCACATATCTTGCAGTTGCCAAGGTTGTGAAACACTGCCCTACAGTAAGTGTAAAGTCCTCTTCTATGTTACTTCCATCCCATCCTTTAACTCGGATAATCTTATCATCCCATTTTATCATGGGAATCCCGATTGGATGATATCTTTGGGATGTCTGGAAATTTACAACATCTGAAGAAGTTCTTTGCTGGCTCACTCTGTAACCAACCTCCACCCACCTGGATTGGAACCAAGTAGCCGCTGTTCACTGTTGCTTCTCAACAGTCTGTATTTAAAGTATTTGCAGAGATAGAAAACAGCCCTTAGTTATCATGCATTAATCTGATCCTCCAAAACCTTACAATTCCTGGAAGCCAATGCGACAGTTTAATTTATGCTGTGGTTGAAAAAGTATTTCCGTCACTCCTCGATCTTCCTACCGGGTTTCAAGGGAGGACCCCAAGTTCTAAATCATTGGACAAAGATTTTTTTTAAACCCTTTTCTCTATTAGGGAGGTGTGGTGCTGGACTCTGAAAAGTCGATGCCAGTATGCACGGCATACTGTACTGGTTGGTAGGTTGCAGTGGGAGCCCAGAAAAACGCATCTTTCAATTAAGGAGGTCTGACAACCATACCCACTTGCAACAAGCACCTTGTTGCCTTCTCCTGAGCCAATTTCCAAGGATCCCCTTCTTATCAGGATGACAATTGCTCGTTTATTCCTTCTACTTCCTGCTTTATCTGCAGTTGCCAATCCAAGAGAACTATGTGCCTTTGAGTCAGTGTTGATTCTTGGCAATTTCCTGGACAGGTTCCTGCAGTATTCTTGGCAAGATTTTGGAAGTGGTTTGCCCTTGTCTTCTTCTTCCTGGGGCTGAATGAGAAGGACTGACCCAGCTGGCTTCATGCCTAAAGTGAGTTGAATGTAGAACTCACAGTCTTCCAGTTTCTAGCCTCTTGTCTTAATCACTACACCAAACTCTCTCTTTAATTCAAGGGAACTCCTCTCTTTTTATTCCATTATGGCTGAGAGACGAGACTAGACTAGACTAGACTAGACTAGACTAGACTAGACTAGACTAGACTAGACTAGACTAGACTAGACTAGACTAGACTAGACTAGAATAGACTAGACTAGAATAGAATAGAATAGAATAGAATAGAATAGAATGGGACCTTGGAGGTTTTCTAGTCCAGCCTCTTGCTCAGGCAGGAGAATCTGCCCTATACCATCTCAGATAAGTGGCTGTCCAGTCTCTTCTTTAAAACCTCCAGTAACGGAGCACCCACGATTTCTGGAGGCAAGCTGTTCCACTGGTTAATTGTCCTCAATGTCAGGAAGTTTCTCCTTAATTCCAGCTTGCTTCTCTCTCTGATCAGTTTCCAACCATTGTTTCTTATCCTGCCTTCCGGTGCTTTGGAGAATAATTTGACCCCCTCTTCTTTGGGGCAGCCCCTCAAATACTGGAATACTGCTATCATCTCACCCCTATTTCTTCTTTTCTTCAGACTAGCCAAACCCAAGTCCTGCTGCCGTTCTTCATATGTTTTAGTCTCCAGGCCCCTGATCATCTTAGTTTCTCTCCTCTGCACTTTTTCCGAAGTCTCAACATCTTTTTTGTAGTATGGTGATCAAAATTGGTTGTGGTATTCCAGGTGTGGTCTCACTAGAGTTTTATAAACTGGTACTAATACTTTGCGTGACCTTGATTCTATGCCTCTGTTTAGTTCTGGAGACTTTCATACTGGACTTTGTAAAAGGTGTTTTGCAGATCCAAGTTTATAATATCTGTTGAGTCACCCTTGTCTGCACCCCTGTTGATACCTGACTTACTTTAAGTAAAGTTGAGGGAGGGAGGTTGTTAAGTGTTTGCTTATTTCTGCTTCCTATCATCTTTGTTGTTAAACTGACTGTCATCAGCTTGCTCTCTTGCCCCATTTTTAGAAATGGTGCTTATCAGCGCTGCATCAATCGCCCTGTTAATTCAACTTCTGTGGCTTGGTGCTCTGTTGTGAATGCTGAAGGACTGGAATCGGGCAACCAATACATTTAAATAAATAAATATTCCAGGAAAGAATATTACTGTGGATAAATGCTTCATGGATTCCTTAGTTGCCACATGAATGTAAAATAAATGCATAGAGACATTTTAACAGGAATCTGGATGGAGTGTTCCTTTATGTGCTAGACTGACAGCCTTGCTTTGGAGTCGTTTTGAGCATCACAGTCCCTCTGCTTCCCTGCACTGATAAAAGATCTCAAGAAGTTATTAGGTAGCCTTTTGAAAGGCTGAACAACTTTCAGATCCGCCAGATGGAATGGGACCTGTTGTATTCTTGTTTTCCAAAACCCTTTATTTGCTTCTGAAAGATACCGTACTTTTTTTGTTTATGTATGCTGCCATTCAAAAAGATCAACCTTGTACCTATGACCGTCAGTCCATGGTGGAGAAAGGTTGTCCACGTGTTAGATTCCTTTTGAGTCCGTAGAGAAATGTCCAGGGTTAATGCTTTAGATTTTGATTCTTATAATAAAGGGACTATGAATAGAATAGTGCCTGCAATCTATTTTCTATGAAAGCACTTCTCTGCCCAACCCAACCATCTTTGCCTAGAATTCTGCTGTCCGCTCAAGGGAAGCAAGTAAATTCTGAGTTGAGTTCATCTTCTTAAGACTGCACAGAAGTATCCATATTAGTAAGAAAATAACCCTAATTCAATAATGCCTTCTTCTCAGGTGTCCTTCTTGAACTTTCTAGCGGCTAACCTCCAGACCTGGTATTTCTTATAACTTACCATTAAAAAATCCCACCCTCTTAATTTTCACTTTGGATAAGAGTTCCACGAGCTGTGAGGTTTATTCTATTGTCCCATTCTATTTCCGACCAGTCCCAACAACTCAGATCTATCAACGGGGAATCTTCCTTGTGTATTTTCACTTTCTTTTGCACAAGCTTTCATTCAGTCCCTCTGAAATATGGTGCAGCTGTTCCTCAAGAAGAGATGCTATTGCTGCGATTTTTGCCATGATTGTTCCAGAACAATACAGTTTTTTTAAACAAAACAAAACAAAACAAAAATCAGTGAAGGAGCACTGCTTGAAAATCTCCATACTGATTTTGGGTAGATATGGCATTTTTCATCTCCACTTGTCGAATGCTAGATAGCTTGCAAATAGTACCCAATTCTTCTGGGGGAAAAGAGTGGGAACTGAGTTCTTTTGAAGTCAGTTCTTTATTTTTTCCAAAAAAGGTAGGAGTCGGTATTTCTAAAAGAATTGGGTAGTTTTAATATGCCTATAATTATCCATCCCTTGCAGTTTTCTCCTTTTTCTGTTTCTGTTTTGTTATGTATGAGCACATAACACCTATGCCAGGGGTAGGCAACCTTGGCTCTTTTATGACTCGTGGACTTCAATTCCCAGAATTCCTGACTCAGCCTGGCTCAGGAATTCTGGGAGTTGAAGTCCACGAGTCATAAAAGAGCCAAGATTGCCTACCCCTGACCTATACAAACAGTCCTCAAATCCATAATTAGGATCAGAATTTCCATTGCTAACAAGATGGCACTTAAGTGAGTCGTACCTGATTTTATAACCTTTTTTTGCCACAGTTGTGAGGCAAATCACTGTAGTTGTTAAGTAAATCAGGCAGTTGTTAAGCGAATTTGGCTTCCCCCATTGACTTGTCGGAATCTGGCTGGGAAAGTCACAGACGGTGATCACATGACCTCGGGATGCCACAGACGTCATAAATAAATGTGCCTGCATTTTGATCCTGTTGATTGTGAGGATACCACAACAGTTATACATGTGAGAACCAGTTGTTGTTTTTAGTGCCGTAACTTTGAATGATCACTAAATGAATGGTTGTGAGTTGAAGACTATTTATATAAGATTTTACCCACATGAAGAACAGAACAGGCTAAACAAGAGAAATAGGTAGAATAAGTATAATCTAAACTTACAGATAAAATTTGCCGATACTATTCGAAAAGGAACATTTCTGCCAGAGCAGTGGTGTTCTTTTAATACTGGGAATGTCTGTCACCACGGTACTTTGTTCAAAACCTGATTTTTCTACACCGTATTGTAGAGCTGTTGGAAACAGATTTCTGCGAAGACCGTTTTCATTTTGACCAATAGAGCACAGGGATTTATTTTATTTTTTATTTTTATTTTAATCCCATTTATATCCCGCCCTTCTCCGAAGACTCAGGGCGGCTTACAATCTAAGCACAAATCAAATGTGCTTAGCAATAGCCTTCATTCTATGTATATGCCTGCTTATTAGGGCTTTCCCCCCCCCCCAAGCGGCATTATTACAAAGTCAGCTTAATTGCCCCCAACAATCTGGGTCCTCATTTTACCTACCTCGGAAGGATGGAAGGCTGAGTCAACCTTGAGCCTGGTGGGACTTGAACCTGCACTAATTGCAGGCAGCTGGTGTTAATTAAGGAGGCATTAGCCCACTGCTCCACCAAGGCTCTTTATTTATTTGGCTGTTTCCCATTCCCGGAAGACGTTCCTCATCCAGGCTTTCTGAGACTACGGAGTATGAGACTTGCTTGGATTGTCATGAGCAAAGTGGAAGAGAATGATGGTTTTCATGGAGCTCTTGGAATAGGACATGCCTGGATTTAGTCTCCAAAGCAGTGTTTCTCAACCTTAGCCTTTTTAAGATGTGTGGAGTTCAACTCCCAGAATACTGAAGCCAGCATCGCTGCCTGGGGTACTCTGGGAGTTGAAGTCCAGGCATCTTAAAGAGACTGAGAAACATTGCTTCAAGTTATCCTCTTATGGCCATGGCAGCAGTAGTAACTCCTACTACAACAGCCCTTTCTCTAGTTTCCTTTCCCCTTATCTCTTTCTGGGTTTCTTTCTGGAGTTTAACTCAATTAAGCAAAGATCTCCTACTTCTCTTGACTTTGATGTGTGCCTTTTCTCTCTGAAGGAGTAAGTCTTTCCTTACTTTAACCTGGTTGTTCCAGATCAGCATCCCAGCCCTGAGCCTCAAAATTAAAAAAGCAAAAGAGGACATCCACCGATATCTCTGGAGCCAGCAGGCTCCTCCATCAGGGTCAGAGAAATGCATGTCAACTTTTAAGTGGCCGTGACTGTAGCTTTAAAAAAAAAAAGAAATCTGAGCTATGGTCACACATGTGAAGGAAATGGATTTATTTTCAGTAGCAATTAGGATGCATTGTGTTAACAAGGTCTGCCTTATCGAAGCATTCACCTGGCCTTTTAGAAATTCAGCATTTCTGACATTCATGTCGATTTCTCTTGGAGGAGGGAGAAGTTGAATCTAGGTGTGGGTCTTTTCTGAGCGTCCGTGTACACGTTGTTTCCATATGAATAAGAACAACAAACCCTAATTCTCTTGCCAAAATAAACAGTAACATAATTGGTTTGGTTTTAGCTCAGTGTACTATGCACACACAGCCACCCTGTTTATAGATCAGTTTCTACCAGTGTTGTATAAACCTAGCCTATTGCTTATGATTAAGCAAACCACGGCTTAATGTTATCTGTGAACCTAGTCTGCATTGCTGTTGTTCAAGTTCAATGTCCAATTTACTACCCCACTTTGTTAGGATTAGTTCACACATTATACAGACATTTTACATTATAGTTATTTTGGTTTTGCATTACTACATTGTAAGAATCTATTCAAATGTGGCTTGTTTAATAAATGTAAACATAACATGGTTATGAAATACAAACCCAGTTCAAAATTAGAATCTCATAGGAGACCTGAAACTTCCTTTAGCTGATGGTCGGTGGAGAGGAGAGGAAGTGATGTTATGAATTGTGTTCCCACTTTTCCACGTTCTTTTATGTAAAGATTTTCAAAAAGCCGATACCAGTCCATCTAAAGCAGGAGTAGGCAACCTTGTCTCTTTTATGACTCGTGGACTTCAACTCCCAGAATTTCTGAGCTGGCTCAGGAATTCTGGGAGTTGAAGTCCACAAGTCATAAAAGAGCCAAGGTTGCCTACCCCTGATCTAAAGTCTTAAGCTTAGTTTCACAAACATGCAAAGCCACTGGGTGGTTTCTTTGTTTTTCCTTCAACACCATTCACAAATTGGACTATTGTCATTTGTAGACCATAGCTTGAGACCTAGCATGCTGTGTGACCCCATCTAGTGTGTTTTATTCAACCAACCCTGATTAACTATAACATGAAATCTAGATGTAGAAAGTTCATGGAAAGTCCCAACTGGTACATGGAAGCCCAAATATGACCATAGGTTCTCCACACATTTTCAAGCCCTCTGTTAATGGCCCAGGGCAGGGGTAGGCAACCTTGGCTCTTTTATGACTTGTGGACTTCAACTCCCAGAATTCCTCAGCCAGCTGGCTCAGGAATTCTGGGAGTTGAAGTCCACAAGTCATAAAAGAGCTAAGGTTGCTTACCCCTGGCCCAGGGTGACTTTTTGTTTTATTGGAAAAGTGTAGTCCATGGCACCTGTGTCCAGACCAGTCTTTCTTAATCTTGGCAACCTTAAGATGTGCTTAAATTGATATATTTTAAAGATGCCAAGATTAAGAAACATTGGTCTAGACCAGTGGTCTTCAAACTTGGCAACTTTAAGACTTGCGGACGTCAACTCCCAAAATTCCTCAGCCAGGCACGCTGGCTGAGGAATTCTGGGAGTTGAAGTCTACAAGTCTTAAAATTGCCAAGTTTGAAGACCCCTTGTCTAGACCTTTGTAGTTGGGATAGCAGTAGAACACACTTAGCAGCTCATCTACCCAACTGATCTTCAGGTAATGCTTTGAGCTGCTTTGGTGTCCTCTGGAGTTGTCAGTACCAAGCTTTCGGGCTATTTTAAAGGGACCCTAAACAGACCTCTCTGCAACAGTAGAAACATTTTCACTCAAAATTCTTCATGAAAGAAAAATCCTGAAGATTGTGTGAGACATACATAACTTGTTGCAAAGTTCTTGGCGTTTTCTGAGCTCAGGTGTTTACCTGCAGATGTTTCTTTACCCCATTAGTTAACGGTATTGATTAGCTGGGTAACAAAACATCTGCAGACAAACAACCAAGCTCTGAGAGCTTCTAGAACAGGGGTGGGGAACCTTGGCTCTTTTATGACTTGTAGACTTCAACTCCTCAGGAATTCTGGGAGTTGAAGTCCACAAGTCATAAAAGAGCCAAGGTTCCCCACCCCTGTTCTAGAACTTTACACTTCCACTCTAGGCTGCAAATATTCACTTCTATTTGATTGACAGCTCTAACCTTCCAAGTATATTGTGCTGGAAACATCTAGAGTTTATAGCACAACAAAGTCATTTTCAGTTCTGAGAAATATAGTGATCAACTCTCCAGGGCAGAGGGTCCCTGAGAAGAGGGCAGTGTTGTCTTATCAACAAAGCATACAGCCATGGCAGATACAAGAGTCTGAATGCAACTAGGGCTTTTCATCCAGGCAGCCTCCCTATCAGTTCATTGCAGCCAGATTGGATGAATGTGGTTTGTCCAAAACAGCACGGAGATGAGTTGGTCAGTGGCCATAAATAGCACTTTTGTTCCCTGTTTGTATGTGGCAAATAATGTTTTTCTTAGTGGAAATAGATTTTTGTGATATTGATTGCTTTGTGTGCCTATGTGTGTTAATGTGTTTCTCCAAACATCCCTCATTTAGGCTTGTGCTATTTCTGTTAAAATTGCCGAGATCTAGTCTAAAAGACTTGTTGGGTAGAAAAACCTGCCTTTCAGTGATGCAAATAAAGAGGTAGGACAGAAATTTGACCGTGGTAAACAATCTTTAACCCTGATGCTCAACCCAAAACCTTGATTTGCATGTCATTCCCCTATATAAGCTTTGAAAGTGGCTTTCAAAGCCTCTCTAAAACCAAATGCTGAAGTGTAATGTTTACATAACAGGAGGAGAAAATGCTTAAATAGATGGGGAGGTAATCACGTTCTCCATATTTAATGTGCATAAATTTAGATAAAATATAGATCCAAGTTTAGCTGTGGTTCTGTGCCAAGCCACTTGCTTATGCAGGCTTAGCTCACATTGTAAGAGTGCTCGCCGCTTCTCACCCTAAAACTTGAACCCCTGGACCTGAAAAAAGTAGAAAAGAAGATAGACATCAAATTCAAAGATATGTCTTTGGAACAGTTGTCACCGTTGAAGAATGCAACTGAAGATGACAAGTTGATTTTGAATAGTTGTAAGTCAAGGACTCCAGAATCAGTAGCAAGGATGTCTTGGTAGGGACAGTGACTAAGCTTCACTCATCTACCTCAGTATTAGATTTACGTCACTAAAAAATGGAAGATGCCAAAAGAATAGAAAAACATATGACTGATGGGAAGTATTGTATTTCAGAGGTTTGATATCTGAGAAGCACATGCTAAAATATGCATACACTATATTAAAAAGTGTTGAAAACACTCTCTTTCTAAGTTAGAGCTATTTTGGACATCTGGATGAAAGCCATAATGTTAACTGTAAAGCAGAAGATACGTTAATCGATGCTCTACTAAGACATGATTTAAAGAGCCAGCTTAAGAGGGCTTTTTACTATAATCTGTCAGTGACCAATTGTGACCTAGCAGTAAATATCTTTTTTATGGATGCTGTACTGTATAGAGAAGGTTACTTCCTGAGAATAACAGGGCCTATTCTTTTATATCATCCTCCCCCAACCAGATAGATTAAAAAAAATATTGTGGACTTCAATTTCAATAATCCTTAGTCAAAATGGCGTCCAGATCAGTCATTAGCTATAGCAATGCCACTCTTTTTTGCAGATTCTGATTTCATTTATCCTGAAGTTCTACTTTTCAAAGAGTTGGAACCACAGGAAACCATAAAAAAAGTCAAGATCAACATTGCGATGCATGTCTAACCTTGTTCCTTTTGTCCGCCTATATACAAAAGGGTGGGGGGATGCATCCAGATGTGGTTCCACCATCTTGACTTTTTTTACTTTTCCTTCCTCCTGCAGGTGTGGTTCCTTTGTACTCCTTTAATCTTCATAACTATCTTGCAAGAGGGGAAAAGAGTGCCTGACCCTTAATCTGTCACCAAGCTTTAGGGCAAGCATGCTGGCTACCATGTTAATCTTGCTCTCTTGACTCAAGCAAGCTGGGCAGATCTGCCAACTGTTTCTCCTTCCTGCCTGCTGTTATAAAATTTATCTGTGCTGTGGTCTGCTTCCCCTGCATTTTGGCATTTCCAAGCATGCTTTTTGCTCTGGGTTGTTTTGTGATACCTTTGCAAGCCATTTGATGTTATAAAAAGCTGGGGCAGAATAATAGTGTTGGAAAGGGACCTTGGAGGTCTTCTAGTCTTCTACTGCTAAGCTTGTAAGCCGCCCTGAGTCTTCGGAGAAGGGCGGGATATAAATAGAATTAAAATAAAATAAAATAAAATAAATAGTCCAACCTCCTGCTCTGGCAGGAAACCCTGTACTATTTCAGAGAAATATGAGCCAGATGCCAAACATCTGAATTTTAATCACATGATCATGGGTGATGCTGCAAAGGTCGTAACTGTGAAAAACATTCCTAAGTCCCATTTTTCAGCGCTGTTGTAACTTTGAATGGTCACTAAACAAGGACTACCTGTTTTGTTCTTTCAGTTGGCCAGGTGTTTCTTTTTTTTACATGTATACATACATACGTATATGATTTTGCTTTCTTGTATGTAAGCCACCGAGAGCTGCCAAAGAGTTGGGCAGCCCCAACAGTGGGCTAAATAAATAAAATTGAAACTGGGGAACAGGAAGGGTCAAGCAGGGATAAGTGAGGGGGTCCTCCAGGGTGGGATTGTAGCCTTGTGAGGTTTCCCCTGCCAAGCCAGGATCACTTTAATACTGTAACTGGGCCTTGTCTAACCCAGAATGGAAAGCTAACAGGAATCCCTTAGCATCTGCTTGAGTTTGCTCTCAGTTGACACCCAGGTGCTGGATGAAATTTGCCTGATGCCAATATGAGTTGCCTGCCTGTGGCAACAAGGAGAAGCTTTTTATAAGTCAGTGCAGTATTTGTGAATGGAGTGTGCTTTGGCAGTGGGTGAGGGCAGCAAGAGTGGGGAAAAACCTAATTTATTTTAAAAGCTTAATTAAAACTGAATTAATGATCATACCGTTGATGTTTTAGCTCCCCATGTAGTTAATTATTTCTCTGCCCTGTCATCTTAAAAGTTATATTTGGTGATAATTCTTTAATGGGCTGGAGGGGAGCTGCCCTCAAGTCTTTATGGGGAGTGCACACATTTGTGCCTCTTTGAGTTACTGACTTATTTTACTCTATTCTGTCTTAAGTGTCATCCTTAATATTGAAAGTTCCATGCTGGCTGCCAGTTGTTTTCCAGGCTCAGCAGGTTGTGGACTTAGCCTTTAATCTTCTCATAGTGGAAACTTGGTGGGGGGGGGAGTGGAAAGGAGACACTGCAAGGCTGAAGCGTTAAACAAGAAAGCAACGGATGGAAACTAGTCAAGGAGAGAAGCAACCTAGAACTAAGGAGAAATTTCCTGACAGTTAGAACAATTAACCAGTGGAACAACCTGCCTCCAGGTGTGGTGAATGCTCCAACACTGGAAGTTTTTAAGAAGAGACTGGACAGCCATTTGCCTGAAATGGTATAGGGTTTCCTGCCTGAGCAGGGGGTTGGACTAACCTCCAAGGTACCTTCCAACTACTTCTTCTTCTTCTTCTTCTTCTTCTTCTTCTTCTTCTTCTTCTTCTTCTTCTTCTTCTTCTTCTTCTTCTTCTTCTTCTTCTTCTTCTTCTTCTTCTTCTTCTTCTTCTTCTTTTTCTTCTTTTTCTTCTTCTTCTTCTTCTTCTTCTTCTTCTTTTTCTTTTTCTTTTTCTTTTTCTTTTTCTTTTTCTTTTTCTTTTTCTTTTTATTATTATTATTATTATTATTATTATTATTATTATTATTATTATTATTATTATTATTATTATTATTATTATTATTATTTAACCCCAATGCTGTATTTAAGCATTAGCGTCATCTCCATAGGTGATCCCAAGCTGCATGCAGGCAAATGCATAGAATTTATGCAAAGGAATGAAGGGGCTAGCAACAAAGGACTTTATTTAATTTAAATAAATATCCTGGGCCTTCTTTTCACCCAGCAAAGAACGTTACAGGAGAGAAGTACCTCCAGCATTATCCAAGTCATGGGATGGAAGAGTGGAAGAGTAAAATGTGACCGGGCTGTTTTACAAAGCTACGGTAATTTAACTCTGTGTTAGAACACAACAGCAAGGGAGATTAGAGGCTCGTTAAGCCCAAGGCTCTCCAGAAAGAATGCAACAACCTCAGCTCCAATAAGCAAATGCATGTTAATTTGCCAGTTTCTTCAGCTTGTATATAAATTAAATTTGCAGGAGGCAATGCTAGCTTAAAGGCATTTAGCATCTGCCAACTGAACTGTGGCTGCGGAGATTCTAGATGAAATGTGGGTTAAAAGCAATGATAAATGCACATGCACAATTGCAGATGGATTATTTTTGTGCATGTGTTATTTGTCTGGTGATTGTAGTGGAAAATGCCTGTACCTCTAAAACCTAGCAGCAGTGATGTTTTTCTAAGAGAATGGCAGGGAGTATGGTTGGCTTAATTTCTGATTTGGATGCCACCCTTAGAGGTGCAGGAAATGTATTATTTTACTGTATTATTTTATTTCTGTTTTATTTATTAGATTTGGGGGTCACCTGGTTCCAGAATGGCTCTGGCTGGTTTATGGTTTAAAAAAAATCATACATTTTGTCTGGAAAGAAAATAATGACCCTTTTATTTTACAGGATTGAACCCTTGCATATATGTATTTCATTTCATTTTTCCAAATTTTTGACAGGATGTGTTTTGCATTGGTGTTTTGGCAAACAGTTAATGCATTGTAAGCCTGCACGACTCTTTTCCACCAAAGCAAAATTTCTTTTTAAAACGTCCAACCCCATCCTAGAAATCTGTCTTATTGCACAGCATCCTCTGCCTCTGTTCAATAGGGCTACGTTTGTATAGGATTACAGCATCAATTATTTCTTCTCTGGAGCACCTTAAAAACATTCATTTTTATTTTATTTATTTACCAAATTGCTACACTGCCCATCTCACCTAAGTGACCCTGGGTAGTTTACAATCAAGATAATAAAATAATGTAAAAACATGATTAAAAGCAGGATTAAAACCAAATTATAAACAACCACCTTGAATTGGACCTGGAAGCAAATTGGCACCTTGCGTAACTTGTGTGGCTGATGTGTTACATGCACAACCTTAGGAGCTATTATTATTGATCATCACACAATCAGCCCGATGTTCAGAGTGGATTTGACATTTTTGTCTACCTATTGAGTCCTTACCAAGGACCTGGGATAGGCAGATGTGGATGTTTGAATTGATAGTATTACAGATATCGTTGCGGGATGGAAGCAGTTCCTAGTAAGGCCGCTTTTTGCAATTGACTAATGGCAAGTTTGTCAATGCCAGTGGTGTTCAAGTGGTGCTTCTGTTGTTTTGGGATTGTACCTAAGGCACCTATTACTATTGGTGTTACCCTTGTTTGCCTTTGCCACACTTGTTCTATTTCTAATTTTAGGGCTTTGTGTTTGGTTCGAATTGACGAGGACTCAGAGTGGTTAACACTGAACGAGTTTATTGAATACACAAAGTCAACTGTCAAATGTCAAATCTTGCAACCCTTTTATAGAGAAAGCGTTTGAACTGTAACCAATACAAACTGTCTGTTTTCCCGCTCCTTGGTTGTGGCGTCCAATGATTGCACCTTATTTTCCCGCTTTAAACCTTGCAAAGCTGCACAGTGTTTGCAATATCTTCTATGGCTTATTGCTAACTATTTACATACACAACACCCCTTACCCCCCAGTTGGTGTCATTTCTTTACAAAGTCCTTTAGGTATTTTGGTGGCCTATGTATTCTAGAAGGGTATCTGTTACTTTGGCTGCTAGGGGCCCCTTTTCCTGGTTGACTGCTTGGCTGCTGGTTACTATGCTGGTTACTACTGGACCTGGGCTCAGGGTTACTGGCTTCAGATGTACTGCCTTGTGTATTAGGTTGTGTTTGGGATTCAGTTGTCACTGGCCTACTTCGCAGGGGTATTTCCCAATCAATTGGACTGAATTGTTGTTGATGGGCATCTGGAAATATGTCATCTTGCCCCACCACTACACCACTTTCAGGCCAAATGTTATCTGTACTGTTTGCCCTAACTGAGCTTTGGTCCCCCTCAGCTGGCACACACCCACTAGATCTTTTCCTCAGCTGGTCTATGTGTCTTTTACAGACCCTATTCCCTTCCCCCTCAATGATGTATGATAAGGGACCTAAGATTTCAGTTACCACCCCAGGAATCCACTTATCCCCTTGGGCGTAGTTCCTGGCCCAAATCAAGTCCCCCACTTCAAATGTTCTGTTAGGAATGTCAAATTCAATGTTTGGTTGGAGTCGGTCGGGGTGTAGTCTGTCCAACTTGGTCAAGATTTTTCTTCCCCACCTCATTTCAGCTGGACTTTTCCCTGTAGCCGAACAAGGGGTTGTGTGTTGGGCCAACAAGAACTCAGCTAGTCTCTGATGCCAGTCACCTCGAATAATTCTTTTAAGCGCGTCCTTCGTGGTCCTCACGTTCCTTTCAGCCAATCCGTTGGTGGAGGGGTGGAAGGGTGCAGAAGTCTTATGCTTAATCGAGTTGGCCTTGAGGAAATCCTGAAATTCAATAGATGTGAATTGTGGCCCGTTATCAGACACTATTAAATCCGGCAACCCATGAGTGGCAAAGAGGCCCCTTAATGCCTGTATTGTTCTGCCTGCCGTTACTGAACTGACCGGTACTACTTCTAGCCATCTAGAGTAGCTGTCGACCACTACAAGGAACGTTAACCCCTGGAAAGGTCCAGCGAAGTCAATATGAATCCTGGACCAAGGATTCCTAGCTAACTCCCATTTATGTGTGCGGATGTGTTGTTGTTCAGGCCTGGAACGTTGGCACAGATGGCAATTGGCAACGCATTCCTCAATGTCTTGGTCCAGTCCTGGCCACCACAAGTGACTCCTAGCTAAGGCCTTCATCCTTACTATTCCAGGGTGTCCTTCATGCAATTCAAATAGAATAGCTGATTTGTGGATTCCTGGGATTACTACACGAGTTCCCCAAAGTAAGCAACCCATATGAACTGATAGTTCATCCTTCCTTCGGAAAAATGGACTGTATTTTACGTCTGGGTTGGCGTTGGGCCAACCGCTCATGACCCAGGCCATTACTCTCCTTAAGATGGGGTCCTTATTGGTTGCCTCCGCTATGTCTTTAGCAGTTAGGGGCAGATCAGGAATATCTTGTAGGGACATTACTTGTCCCACTGGGGCAGGGTCCTCCTCTGTTGTGCTAAGGGGCAATCTGCTAAGAGCGTCTGCATGACCCATGTCTTTACCTGGTCGGTATTGGAGGGAAAATGAATATGCTGAGAGGAAAATGGACCATCTCAGCATCCTGGGAGACATAATTTGGGGAGTCTGTTTATCTGTGGTAAACAGTCCCAGCAGGGGTTTGTGGTCTGTCAGGATTGTAAAGTTCCTGCCATACAGGTAGTCGTGGAACTTTTTAACTCCTGCCACTATGGCTAAAGCTTCCCGGTCAATTTGAGCATAGTTCCGCTCTGCCTTGGTTAGTGTGCGGGAGTAGTAAGCAATGGGTCTTTGCATTCCCTGGGTGTCTAAATGGCTGATTACTGCCCCGACGCCATAAGGCGAAGCATCGCACGCCAGGTAGATTGGTCTATTTTCTATAAAGTGGGTTACAGTTGAGCTACTGGAAAGGATATCTTTTAAGGTCTGGAAACTCACTTTGTGCTTGTCTTGCCAATGCCAAGGGGTCTTCTTATCTAAAAGCCTGTGCAGTGGTTCTGCAATGGCAGCCTTATGTGGCACAAAAGTGTGATAAAAATTTACCAAGCCTAGGAAGGCCTGTAGCTCAGCCTTGTTCCTTGGTTCAGGAGCCCCTTTTATTGCTTTAATTTTTTCAGGGGTAGGGTGGACCCCGCTTTTGTCAATCCTGAACCCCAAAAAATCAGTGGATTTAACCCCTATGCTACATTTTTCCTTTTTTAATTTTAATCCAGCCTTTCTAAATCTACCCAGTACCTGTTCCAGCCGCTCTACTAACATTCCTTCATCTTTTCCAGCTATTAGGACATCATCAAAGTAAGGGCATACTCCAGGTATGCCCTTTAAGGTCCTCTCCATCACTTCTTGGAAGATGCCTGGAGCAGCTGCAATCCCAAATTGCAGTCTGTGGACTCGGAACGCCCCCTTGTGGGTAACAATTGTTTGCGCCTCTGCAGCCTCTTTGGAAACAGTCAACTGTAAGTACGCATGCGCCAAGTCGAGCTTGGCGAAGATGGCGGCGTCCTGGATCGTGGCGAGGACCTGCTTCACCGTCGGGACCGGGTAAGCATGCTTTTTCATTCCAATGTTGAGGGTCGCTTTATAGTCGGCGCAGATCCTCACATCCCCATTGGGTTTGAGGGGTGTGACGATCGGCGTCTCCCATAAACCGCCCTCAACGGGTTCTAAAACTCCGAGGCCTACAAGCCGGTCGAGCTCGGCCTCGATTTTTTCTTTTAAGGCAAAAGGTACCCTCCGGGCCTTTAGCCTGATTGGATTTACTGAGGGGTCTAGGTTAAAATTAATGGGGGGCCCTTTGTACTTGCCTAGAGATCCATCGAATACGTCTGCAAATTCTTTGCAGATGGATTCGAGGGTCTTATTTTTAATCACAGAATTTATTCCCCCTATCCAAATTCCCAGGGCAGGAAACCAATTAAGCCCTATTAAGCTAGTCCTATTCCCCTCCGTAACTACCACATCTAAGACCCCCTTAAATCCCTTAAAATTAACTCTAAGGCTGGTCTTTCCCTTTACGATTATTGGACTTTTTTGGAAGTCCGTTAATTGAATATTTGTTGGGCTAAGTGGAATTCTTTTTCCACTTAGTTGTTCAATTTTTTTCAGGGTTTCAGTGGAAATTATCGACACTGAAGCCCCAGAGTCGATTTCCATTCTGCAAGGAACCCCTTGCAGAAGGACTGTGATTTTTAATTTTCCGTCCGGAAAATTGTGCCCCCTTCCCTGCCTTTTCCGATTGACTCGGGCCACCTCCCCTGGGTTTGAAAATTTCGCCCGGGATCTAGGGGTCTCCTTGCCACTAGCATTGGGGTTTACCTTACCCTCTGGCCACACATCGACTTCATTCAGACGGGAGTCCCGGACGCGGTTTCTGCAGATGGCCTGGATGTGGCCGGTCTTGCCACAAGCCCTGCACTTGGCGGTGCGGAATCGGCAGGAAGCGCGGGGATGGTTGCCGCCACAGCTGCCGCATCGGTTCTGGGTGTCGTTGTCGCGCGGTCTGGTTGCGGTGTCCCGCCACGGTCGTTGTGCCCCGGTCGGTGGTCTCTGCGGTGTTGCGGGTTGTTGCCGGCGGCCGGGTTCGGGCCCTTCGCTTCTAAGTTGTCTGGGTGCCATCTTCCCAAATCGCCTGGAGACTTCGGCGATCTCTTCCTCCCACTGCTGATCCACCTCCCCGCAGTCCACATAGCCCTCTTGGTTAATTTCAGGTGCTGTCGCCATGCTACTGCGGGGGGGGTCGCGATACCCGGTAGACTCATACGTTAGGAGTTCGTCGAGCACTTCCTGTAAATCGCCAGTAGGTTTGGCGATTATTCTGTTTTGTAATTGTTCATCGCGTAAGCCTAGCACAACTCTGTCCCGAATCCTAATTTCTAAATTATCGTATTTGCAACGAACTGCGGCTTCCCTAACGGCAGCGACGAATTTCTGTATGGATTCCCCCGGTCTCTGATTTCTCTTCTCGAAGATGCGCCGCCAAAAAAGTTCGGACCTTCGGGGAGTAAAGTGCACCTTTAGTTTTGCAAGGAGGTCGGCATAGGGCACGCTGGAGACTGGTTGTGGCTGGCACAGCCCGACAGCGACTCTGTAGACCGGTGTGCCGCAAATTGTCAAAAGTGCCGCCGCTTTTTTTCGGTCGTCGGTGATTCCGTTCACTAACAGGAATCCTTCGACCTGACCAATATATTCTTCCCAATCTTCGGGGAAGTTAGGGTCAAATTCCTTCAATGACCCGATTTGCGCCATTCGGAGAATTTTTTTCCTATTCTGCCGCGGCCGCTCGGTTGACTGTGACTCGCTCAGACTTTGCCGCCTTCACGACAATTCTTCCTAATCTCTGGTCTTCTGTCGATCCCACCTTCGTCGCCAGTTGTTTGGTTCGAATTGACGAGGACTCAGAGTGGTTAACACTGAACGAGTTTATTGAATACACAAAGTCAACTGTCAAATGTCAAATCTTGCAACCCTTTTATAGAGAAAGCGTTTGAACTGTAACCAATACAAACTGTCTGTTTTCCCGCTCCTTGGTTGTGGCGTCCAATGATTGCACCTTATTTTCCCGCTTTAAACCTTGCAAAGCTGCACAGTGTTTGCAATATCTTCTATGGCTTATTGCTAACTATTTACATACACAACACTTTGTATGTTGTTATCTTCTCCAGTTCTTTCTCGTCTATTCTGCTGTCTCCAGGCACTGCTATTATTGTTGTTGTTGTTGTTGTTGCTGTTGCTGTTATTGCTCTTGTTCACAGTAGGTTAGTGGTGAAGAATGGCAAGGGAACATCCTACTGAATTTTTCCACACGATCCAAGGTGTAAGGAGACTGGTAGGGGTGTGCTTTGTAGGTGTCCAGGTTTTACTGGGGCAGGGCGGGGGGAAGGAGGAGATTTTCTTCAAAAGAGCTGGGCATCAAATACATTCAAATAAATAATAATAAATAATAATAAACCTTTATTGTCAAAGTACAACATGTGTACATTGAGATTAGCTGAGCCTCCCCCCACCCCGCGCTCTCTCCCCCCAACACACAGTGACAACAAACCCTCCATCCTACCACACCATGTGAACCAACTACGCCACACACCGGCCTCCCAAGTCAATTCTGCATAAATTCACAGAGATTATATCCCATTTAAAAGCCTAACAGCCCACGGATAAAAGCTATTTTTTAGCCTGTTGGTACGGCTGGCTATACTCCTACATCTCCTACCGGATGGTAGGAGAGTAAAGATAAAAATAGTAATCATCCTCAGAGTATGAATGAAATCAGCCAAGACAGGATACTTGTAAATTTTGACTATGTTCCCATATCTAATGCCATCTGACTTCCAGCGGTATTTTTCTCATGGAAGATGCCTATTTCTGATTTAAAAGATTGTATTTCACTTGGTTGAAGATCTTTTATTAAAGCTCAGTGTTTTAAACAAGAGAAACCTTGTGAGTGTCCCAAGTCAATTCTGCATAAATTCACAGAGATTATATCCCATTTAAAAGCCTAACAGCCCACGGATAAAAGCTATTTTTCAGCCTGTTGGTACAGCTGGCTATACTCCTACATCTCCTACCGGATGGTAGGAGAGTAAAGATAAAAATAGTAATCATCCTCAGAGTATGAATGAAATCAGCCAAGACAGGATACTTGTAAATTTTGACTATGTTCCCATATCTAATGCCATCTGACTTCCAGCGGTATTTTTCTCATGGAAGATGCCTATTTCTGATTTAAAAGATTGTATTTCACTTGGTTGAAGATCTTTTATTAAAGCTCAGTGTTTTAAACAAGAGAAACCTTGTGAGTGTCGGTGGTCTAATAGTAGAGGTGGGAAGAAGTAGGGAGAACCCAGTTCAAATACATCTCAGCCACAGAAGATGCTTGCATAACAGTCACTCAGCTAAATCTACCTCGTAGAGTATTGTGAAAAATTAGAGGAAGGAGAGATATAGATGTTGTCAGAAAAAAACAGAAAGGAATCTATCCTCATCCTCCTCTTCCTCCTTTCCCACAAGGCTCTACTTTTTTTTTACCTAATAAGTAATTTAAAAAAAAACTGTAAAATTTGCCATTATTTATTTATTTATTTATTTAAATTTATGTACCGCCCTATTCCTGTAGGACTCATTAGTAGTTAGTACTGGATTAGGGGTAGCAGAGTTATCCAAGGTTGTCATTATTGGCTAAAATATTAAATTATCAGTATGGGATAAAATACTGGAAAATTGTCTGGACATACTTAACCAAAATTAAACGAAGTTATGGTTTACTGGACAGAACAATAATGTGACTGACTTAACTTTTCCCTACAAACGAATGTGTGAAGATTGCTAATGATTTGTAAATAGAGCCTCATGTTACCTGAACCCAGTTATTTGTTTGATAAACCATTTTAAAATCATGGTTTAGCACAATGTATGAACTGAGTCACTGTTTCACTCTCTGACATCTACCTTATGGGAAATAATTTACCCGCAAGAATATTTTATAAGGAAGGCAGCTTAATGATGGCCTGTGAATCCAAGCTTTGTAGAGGGCAAATCTTGATTTATGGCTTAATGCAACCTGTGAATCAAGCCCTTAAAAGAGGATGGTTTGATTAAATCACTGGTGGGTGGTCATATAAATTGAATAAACAGCAAACAAATAAATGTTTGTACCCTGGAAATCTTATAGAAATGCTGAGCTTGTGAAACAAGATTACAGATAGTCTGTTCTTCCTGTCATATATTCAGTCCTGAAGTCCAATTTTCAGATCATGGCATTTCCAAATCCTTATGTCAACTCTTGCATTACAGACTGTTCCATCTCATTTTGGCTGCGCTCATGGAAAAGTGAATGTCAAGCACCTTGCTAATTCACGTTAGCAAGACAGTGGCATCTTTAATCCAGAAAGTATCCCTGTTTCTGTATATGTTGTCAGTTGTCATCCCTGGTTAAAGAGGACAAAGGAAGTTGGGGAGGGGGGGAGCGACCCCCCCCACTCACTGTTATTGTACTTAAAGTAGTAAAGAAGACCGTCTTTCCTCCCCTTCGCCTCTCTTCCCCATCCTTTGCTTTAAATATTCTCTGACCCAAACTGAACAGTAATTTCACATAGCCTTAATTAGAAATTTGCAATATGTAGCGCATGGGTTTGAACCCCAATACATTCTCACTTCCTTGGAACAAGTTTTAGTATTGTATGAGTATTTTGTCTCTTCTTATACAAACTTCTGGTGGAAATGAACAGGAAGAAGGCATTCTTCCAAAACATGTGCCTACCTGTTAGGAATGACTATAGGGTGGAGTGGGGTGGGGTGGGATGGGATGGGGTAGAGAAGAACATCTGTGCAGTTGGTGACCTGCTTAAGTTCAATGGCAATGTCACACCCTTATTTGCCCTCTTATTGCTGAGTGTTTTCCGGGGAGGGAAGGAAGGGAAAGGCTTTAACACTTCTTTAATGCAAAAAAAAAAAATCTTCCCTGTGCACAAACCTCTCTAATGGAGCTGAATATAGCTTCCTTCCTAGTGGTATGAATTTCTAATTAATTCTGCTTTGAGTAGCATGTTGTTTCTGCCAGGCGTCTTCCAAGGGCAAAGTCTGGTGTGTAAAAGTGTGTAAAAGAGGGTTTTCCATATTGATTATGGAGCTGTTACATAAGCCGGGGCTTTTCAACCTTTTCACCCATTGTACCACTTTTAGGATATGGCAACATCCGAGTACCACCAATCGCCTAGCAAGGTGTCAAAAATTTGATGACCCAAAAAAAAGGGGAAAGGTGATGAAGTACAGGTAGTTCTCGACTTACAACAGTTCGCTTAGTGACTGTTCGAAGTTACAGTGGCACTGAAAAAAGTGCCCCCCAAGCCACAGCCAAGCAAGACACCTGCCTGCCCGCCCGGCGGCGCTCTTCCTCCTGTCCGAGGTTTTCATTGTTGTGAGCAGTTCTGTTGAGGATTGACAGCTGGGGTGGGGTGGGGGAGTGTGGTTTTTATTCCCCCCCCCTTCTGCTGGGTGGTTGCAGCAGGTTTTGGTCACTTCACATGACCCTGGGACACTGTGACCGTCATAAATATGAATCAGTTGCCAAGCATCTGAATGTAAATCACAAAACCCTGGAGATCCTGCAACATTCTGGGCTCAGAAGCACCAGGATCAGCGCCGAGCTCCAGCTGGAACCTGGCGCTGATCCTGGCGCTTCCACTGAGCCCTGACAGCCCCGAAAAAGTGCTGATCCTGGCGCTTCCACTGAGCCCTGACAGCTCCGAAGAAGCGCTGATCCTGGTGCTTCCGCTGAGCCCTGACAGCCCTGCAGCTCCAGCCATCTCTCACTCAGGCTTGTGCGGTGCTGCCACCGGTTCAGCTCATTCCCCTCCCCCAGTACCACTTTTCTAGGATGGTCGCGTACCACCTGCCAGGTGCCAATGTACCACAGGTGGTACCCGTACCACTGGTTGAAAAGCCCTGCCATAAGCAACACCCAAGTGCAGGTTGACCCACCTTGTCAGGAGTGATTGGTATCTCTCTGCAGC
Source organism: Vipera ursinii (assembly GCF_947247035.1). Lineage (NCBI taxonomy): Eukaryota > Metazoa > Chordata > Lepidosauria > Squamata > Viperidae > Vipera > Vipera ursinii. Next base: position 77,973,226 of record NC_139515.1, on the reverse strand, counting down.
AAAAAGTCAGGAGAAAGAGAGCCAGAAGCTGGGAGTTTTGAATCAGTTCGATATCTGAAAGTGAAGTTGCTTGATTTGTGATGTATTAATCTGAGCTTGGAAGGAACTGTTTGCTAGGGGGGAACGGAAACAAATTTTGCTTTCTCTTCCCCTGGATTTAACGCAGTTCTCTTGAACTTTCCAGTACCTGCAGACTTTCTGGGTATTAGTCATTATTTGCACTTTGGTCTTTTTTTCATTGTTTTGCCTAATTTTCTATTCATCTGTCTGCCTTAATGCGTATAGCCATCTAAGGCAGGGTGCAATTATTTAATTGAAATTAAATACTCATCCTTGGTGTAACAAAGAGGATTAGGGGGCTGGAAGCTAAAACATATGATGAATGGTTGCAGGAACCGAATATCTCTAGTCTAATGAAGAGAAGGAATAGGGGGTGACAGAATAGCAGTCTTCCAATCTTTGAGGGGATGTCACAAAGAAGAAGGGGTCAGGCTATTCTCCCAAGCGCCTGAAGGAAGGGCAAGAAGAATAAGTAGAAAGTAATCAAAGAGAGAACCAACCTTGAACTAAAGAGAAATGGTTTGCCTCCAGAAGTTCTGGGTGCTCCATTGCTGGAGGTTTTTGATGATGATAACTTTATTGTCACTTTGAATGTACACCAATCGGCATACATCAAAATGAAATTTCATTGCATACAGCTCTCAAAGGGTCACCACCTCCGATATATAGTATACTCCTTGTTCGTGGCCCGCTCAAATGTCACATTGTTCATTTTAGTATCTAGGGAGTGAACGATGGCAATCAGGACAGATGGAAATGGGCCTCCATGTGGATTAGCCCTCAAATTCGCTTGTATTCTGACAACCTCGCCTTCTTTCCTTTTTCTGATCCTGACTCTTCTTTTCCTTAAAGAGGCCTTGCTTCTTTTGGCCCCTGGAGCACGCTGCTGCCGCCACCAACTCCTCCGAAAGCCTCTCTCTCTTCCTCTGGGCCTGCCGACAGCCTCATCCAGTTCCTTCACTCCATAAGCTCCAGGTCCTCTCCTCCTCTGCCTCCTCTGGAAACAGCCCTGATTTGCAATACAATCCATCACTAGGCCAGCAGTCAGATCTTGCTGCTGGTAGAACAAATTCAAACAGCGCCAATGACTTTTAACGGTCTCACCAACAGTTCCAAAACAACTAAGAGATTTTTAAGAAGAGATTGGACAGCCATGTGTCTGAAATGGTATACGGTCTCCTGCTTGAGCAGGGGGTTGGACTAGAAGGCCTCCAAGGTCCCTTTCAACTCTGTTATCTTGTATTTTGTAAAGTTTGGTGTTTGCTTTGGCAGCATATATACCAGTTATCTTTCAGTTTATAACAGGACATCCACTCTGCTCCTGCATTGGAAGAGAAGCATCAAGTATCTCTGATTCTTTTTTCCTTTTTTTTGGCTTATAATTTAACCTTCTGAAAAGTGTGTCATTTTCCCCTCCTCCCTCCATATGTTCCATTGCCATTCTGTTCCATGATGTGATTGCAAGGCCTATATTTAGAGGAATGGATTAAAGGGCGGTGCATTCAGCCATGTAATCCTTTGTGTGATAAGGGATGTTTTAATAATTCCCCATACTGAATGTATGGCTTTAAAATCCTTGGTGCTATAAGGGAAAAATCTTAATATTTCACGGTACCAAATGAATGGCTTAAAAAATCCTTCACGCTATAGAGAAAATGCTTTAGTGCAGATTACGGAGCACGGTATGCACACAAAATGTCTTCCCTTTCAGTCTCTTGTTAAAGCACCTGGAAAAAAATCCACCTGAAGGTGTGTTTTTTTTGTCCTCTATCCAGTCAAAGTGGGCAATGGCTGAGATTCTGATTTATGTTCTGATTTGATATGCATTCAAGCAGCACAATTTAGAAAACTGTATTGCAAAGGTCTGGACAATTTTAAAAAATAAACACATTTTAATCAAATGTGTATTGATATGTTTGTATCTATCTACCGTCTGTCTGTCTGTCTGTCTGTCTGTCTGTCTGTCTGTCTGTCTGTCTCTATCTATCTATCTATCTATCTATCTATCTATCTATCTATCTATCTATCTAAATTTTATTTCTGTAACCACCCTGTGAGTTAATTGGACTGAGAACAAATGATTGGCCCAAGTCAACTCATGAATTACCATGGTTAAGGGTGGATGTGAACCTTGGTCTCCCCAATATGATAGTGTGGCATCTTAGACACCGAACCACAGTCTCTCTCCCTTAGCCAAGATCTGAACTTGTTGGAGGGCTTGTACATATTCACTGATGGCCATATATCTTTGATGGCCATATTTATTTATTAGACTTATCCCACCTTCATTACTTGGTATAAGTAACTCAGGCAAGGGAACACACCTTCTTTTCTCTTTCATTCTCCTATTTTCCCCATAATAACCCCGTAAGGTGTGTTAGGTTGAGAGAGAGCAACTGGTCCCAAACCACCAGATGACTTTCATGCCTAAGGACAGACTAGAACTCACGGTCTCTAGCCTGGTGCCTTAACCACTGGACCAAACTGGCTGTCTACTGTTTAGAAATGTTAATCGTTTGACATTCAAATGGTGACATGTTCATATATCAGCCTTGTAGTGGGTTTCTGGGTTAGCAAAGTTTGTTGACAGCTTGTTGACAGCTTCAGGATTTATTTTTTTATCTCTCTTAGGACCTGTCCTTGGATTAAGTTATATTTGCTGAGGGAAGGGACATAGTGACCAAACGTTCTGGATACATTGTTTATATGTCCTTTCTCCTCTTCTGTCTCATTCCAATTTGACATGCTAATTTGAAATGATAAACAGTTGGAGAGGAAATGTTATGAATCTCTCGGAACATCGTGGCACATATTACCTCATCATCTTGTTATTGGGTCATTAAAGATCATGGGAATCCATGATGGAGAGCAGGTCTAACAGATGTTCTTCCATTTTTGCCCTGCTGGTGATGACCTCCGTTCTCTTTATGCTTAATCTGAATCACTCCCATGTTTTCTTACAATAGCTGTTTCATCCCTATTTGCAAAATGTGTTTATGGTTTATATGTCCTGGTAATGGCCAGAGTGTGGGTTTTCTTGGAAGTGTGAGGTCAGTTAACGTGAATGAGCAAAAATGAAATATTGGCACATTCAGAATATCTGGGGAACGAAAGCTTTGGCGTACTGAAAGAAAAGTTTTAACTAATTCAATGGCAATTTCATCCTACAGTTCAGAGCAGGAAGAGTTAAGTGTTCAGTGGAAAATGTTAACATATTTGCTGTATATTCTGGTGATAGGTAGTCTTAGAGATAGATTTATTAGAGATATCTGATAAAAGCTGTGGCTGGATATGTCTTAGAATTCTCTTTGTTTCCATCTATCCAGAACAAAACTGGAAAAAGTAAATTGGAAAGATGGTGGCTGACTAAGAGTAACTTACTAATTTACTTCCTGGTTAATGGATGTTTTGTAATGGCCTTCAGTGGCATCCATCTTCTGAGTGCAGCCACAGATGTTACCAAATTTCCAGCTTGTCCACCTGCCAAAAAGGATGTCTCTCTCTGATTTAGAGTATGAACTATGAGCTGATATAGCTTAAAACCTAGCTCTGTGATAAGGGGATGAGACTGGTGAGGCGGAAACCAATGGTTCCTAAATTAGATGAAGCCATTACAGAAAATCTCTCAGCCACCTCCCAAGTCCATCAAGAAAGCCATAGAGGACCTTAATTTGGAAGGTTGGGAAGCCTAGAACAGGGGTGTCAAACTGCCGCCTCACGGGCCGGATGCATCACACTGAAGCCGTGCCCATCCTAGCACCAGCAAGGAGAAAAAAATCATGATATGCCGTGACACGTCACGTGACGCGGTGAGTTTGACACCCCTGGCCTAGAGTTTGCTCCCTAGAACAGGGATCTTCAGACTTGGCAACTTTAAGACTTGTGGACTTCAACTCCCAGAATTCCCCAGGAATTCTGGGAATTGAAGTTCACAAGTCTTAAAATTACCAGATTTGGAGACCCCTGCCCTAAAACATAGTTTGTAGAAAACCTTTGACTTTTTTTGCTATGCAGTGTTCTATAAACCATTGTGTTTGAAGTTTCATTCTTGTGGGAAAGAATGTTTTTAACCTGGCAGTGACATTTTTGAAAGTGGAGGTTATCAAGGATTGAATTTAGGCTCAAAAGTATGAAGACAGGTGATGTAGTGCTGTAGGTAATGTTGGTATGAATATTTCAAAGAAACATTCTCTTTCCCAGCCTTGGACCAGGTGATAATACAATATATGCACCTTAGGTGAGAAGAGAGTTTTCCAGATATTAGAAAAATTCTTCCTCCTTAAAAAAAAACACAAGAAGGACTTTTGATTTCCCCCCCTGCACTTGTTCATAAAAATGCACTCTGATTTCGCAAGCCTCTGTACTTGAACTTTCGATTCTTGATTCTGCTGTGCAAGAAACACATGACTTGTGTAAACTTCCTCAATGCATCAATCCCCGTTGTGACAAAGTTAGTTAGTTTACATAATGATCACGGGACCAGGTGAAACCTGATAGAACAGCTGAGCTCTTCTTTGAAGGTCTGTTTCTACATTTTGCCTGATGAATGTTTTTGTACTTTCCATTTCTCGGCACTCCTGACGACCTGTCTTCACTTTGTTCCTATTTAAAAGAAAGCAAACAAGAAAAAGTATTGAATGCAATGCTTTGTGCAAAGTTATGACTGGTGTGTATGCATTTCATGTTTAAAGATAAGATTGGCGGCGGGGGGGGGAGGGGGAGGAGGCTCAGCTCTCACGGAAATTCTCCTGGCTGCTAAATTCCAATTTATCAGCACTAGATATAGTTAATAAATATTGATGGAAATGTGTTGTGTGCAGATACAAAGGTATTCCTATGTCCTGTAACCGATAGCCATCCTTTAAGTCTTTTCAAACGCATCTCAGAAATAATTTAATAGTCTTATTTTTTTGTGTTAGTCCAAGAGAAAACCTGCCTACTACACACACATATGCAAAGAGAGAGAGACTTCTTCCTTTGTCCTCTTGTTTCATTGCACAAATCAACGTAGTTTCTCAATTTGTATATTGAAAAGTTCCTTCCTTAAGATTCCATTGGGATTAGCAACTGAATTCTAGTGTATCCTTGCAAAGAGAGGCACATGTGATATTGTGAGCATATACCCATGCTGAAATAGTCATGCAGAGGAACTACAAGATGTAAGCTATGTAAGGACTATGGCATCAGGCTAAAGTGTTATGAATTGAGTCCAAGGCATTCTGCATTGAAATACTGTAGGTACCTGCTAGGAATGACTTGAGCTTGCCGGAATTCATTGTAAATCTTGGTCTGTTCAGAGCAGGATTTGAAAGAATGCTCATTGACCTGCCCTGGTGACTTCACTTCCTCTGATCTCTGGGGTTTCTGAAGTGCCCTGGGCAATATTTGTCAACCTTGGCAACTCATAGCTGGCTGGGGAATTCTGGGAGTTGATGTCCACATATCTTAAAAGTTGCTAAAGTTGAGAAACACTGGCCCGGGAGGTTGGCATAGTTACTTGAAAGGTTGGTCCCTCTTGGAAATGACCATTTCATCACCGGCAGGAGTTGGTTTGTGTCAGGATCATGGCTTGCTGGCCAAATTCTATTAGCTATCACAATGGACCAGTGTCATACATAGTGAGGTCACAGAGCAAATCATTTGGAGTTTAGTCACTTGCCACCGCTAATTTTGTTTTTCAAGCAGGGTAGATCTGGACCAGCTCTTGTAAGCATTAGCAGACTGACTCACTCACTGTTGAGAGGTTTAAGTTCGCCCCAGTTACACAGAATTTTAAAATAAGGTTTGAACCCAGAGCAGGTATTGAATTGAGGCCATATGCAGAATTCTGAGAGCTGAACTGAAGGTGTTGTGTTGTCAAAACCAACACCAACATGTATCATTACGTTAACATTTCTTGAAGTTTAGAGTTGAGAAAGTGAATGCAAACCAGTGCCGTGAAGACTTTGGAAGGCAGAGAATTTCATGACCCAAAAACTTTCTCCAAATATGGAATTGAAGCTGCAGCATTACATATTGCTTGGAAGACTCCCAAAAAAGCCATTGCATCTGCAAAACTCCAAAATAAACTAATTCAATTTGTTGCTTTGACGCACATCCCAACTTTTGATTTCCAAATATCCTTCAAGGAAGGACGTTCGATCAAAGTGTCACTGGTAACTTTACCAATGCAGATTTTGTACAAAAGTCTTTTATAGAATACAGAATAAAAGATTTGGAAGGGACCTTGGAGATCGTCTAGTCCAACCCCCTGCTTGGGCAGGAGATCCTATACCATTCCAGACAAACGGTTGTCAATCTCATCTTAAATACCTCTAATGATGGAGTACCCATAACTTATGGAGACAAACCATTCCACTGAATAATTGTTCTATCAGGAATTTTCTTCTTAATTCTAGATTGAATCTCTCTTTGATAAATTTCTGTCCATTACTGCTTGTCTTGACCTGGAGAATAGGTTGACCCTCTCTTTTTTCTTACAGCTTTCAAATATTGGAAGACTGCTATCATGTCATTCCTAGTCCTACTCTTCATTGTTGTTGTTTTTTGAGATTGACATATCACATGAGCTCAAGTTGATGTAGTGTTCTGCAGTACACTTATTTTATTTCTGAATGTTTTCCTTGCATTAATATGCCACCAGAATCCAGAGACGTGAGCCAGCCTCAGATGATCCCTCCTCCCTTCCCAATGTCACTCTGATGACATCTGCAAAGAAAATAGGCAACATGTGATGAGACTGCTGTTTTCTGTTACACAGAAATAGAACTAGAGAGAGGTGCAAATATAATGTGTTTAAATGCACTATGTAATCCCTGCTAATTACTGAGCATACTTTGTATCCTCAATTGATATCTATCCAGAGATAACAGAATAACATGGTGTGTAATAACAGTTGGAAGGGCCTTGGAGGTCTTCTATTCCAACTCGGGCAGGAAACCCTATACCCTTTCAGACAAATAGTTGTCCAGTCTCTTCTTAAAAACTTCCAGTGTTGGAGCATTCACAACTTCTGGAGGCAGGTTGTTCCACTGATTAATTGTTCTAACTCTCAGGAAATTTCTCCTTAGTTCTAGGTTGCTTCTCTCCTTGATCAGTTTCCATCCGTTGCTTCTTGTCCTGCTTTCAGGTGCTTTGGAGAATAGCTTGACTCCCTCTTCTTTGTGGCAGCACCTGAGATATTGGAACACTGCTATCATGTCACCCCTAGTCCTTCTTTTTATTAAGCTAGACATACCCAATTCCAGCAAACGTTCCTTGTATGTTTTAGCCTCCAGTCCCCTAATCATCTTTGTTGTTCTTCTCTGCACATATCAACTCTCACTACAATACTATAAAAACTCTCGCTTATACTAATATTGGATTACATTCCCAGTCTGATAAATGCTCTTCTCTTGAGCTGATCAAAGCCATCTTTTAACAAAAAAATAATAAATTTAAAAGTTTACAATAAAAAAAACAGGATTCATATTGATGTTAGCACGTGAGCAGCGAAATAATCAGTGGTGCTGGCAAAATGTGTTTTGACCTTAATCTGTCCTTTGTGACATAGATAAGCCCAGTTGTGTCTGCAGAAGAATCGATGAGTTAAGGCACTGGCTGTGATTATGGGATTTAGCAAGAGGCCACTGAAAATTTACTGACAAACACTGATGTCTAAAACTAAAATACTAATTGAGCAACCTCAGGATGTATATTTCAAATTAACTGGGGGACAGAGAAAGGTTATACACTTTGAAGTCTTATTTCCTTTGCCTTCCAATTGGAATGCAAATGGGTGCTTCTTGAATGGGCATCCTGAGTGACACCAGAGAAACAAAAAGTTGATTGTTTAATTCTGCTGCCTCTGAGCTTTCTCTTTCAGCAGCTTTTTCTTGATGAGCACTCCTGCATTTCCTCCTGTAAACGGAGAAATTGATAGAGATGGGATTTGTTGCTGGGAAAAATATCCTCTGTAACATATTGACCCCATTGTTAATTCTTTATTGGTTGGTTAATGATTGCTCTGGCAATGTGATGGTGACCTGATTGTTAATAATTTTTTTTTGGCATTATGAGTGTTGTCATTTTTACAGTATCTTAATTGGCATATTGCTGTTTTATTATTTGCTGTAGATGTTTTATGGCTGAAACATGACTATAAATAGGCGGGGTCCTTGGAAAATTCAGGATATACCAATGGAATGGATATATAAATAAAGGGTAAATGGAGATGAAGTGCCAACAAGTACAGATACAATAAATACATTCCTACATAGGACAAGTTGAAAGGATGGGGAATCTTGAAACAATAAACAAATCAAGAGAGTTGATTACTTGGAAGAAAGCAAATATGATGTGTTCTAAGTTATTATTGTCATCAAGTGTTCCAAATTACTATATTATGACCCTGTGTACCAAGGATGTATATAGATCAGGGGTCTTCAAACTTGGCCCTTTTATGACTTGTGAACTTCAACTCCCAGAATTTCTCAGCCAGGCATGCTGGCTGAGGAATTCTGGGAGTTGAAGTCCACAAGTCATAATAGGGCCAAGTTTGAAGACTCCTGATATAGATGCGCACGCGCACACACACACACACACACACACACACACACACACTTATACACACACAGAGAGAAAGAAGCAACAGCAGGCTCAGATCTTTTCTAGGTAAGATTGAAATCTTAAAGATGCAAATGCTATTTCATAAGGAATCTGCAATTAGTTTACTGTCCATGGTTCCTACAGCGTAAACATGTATAAAGGTAGTCCTCGATTGACAGCCAGATGTTTAATAACAGTTCAAAGTTACGCTGGCCTTGGAAAGAGTGACCTACAATTTGTACTTACTAGTGTCATACCACCTTCCATGGTCATGTGATAACAATTCAGACCCCTGGCAACTGTGCGTTTACGACTAGTTATAGTGTCCTGTTCACCTGTTAACAATTTGCAACCTTGTTTTGCTGATTTCTGGCAAACACTGCCCACTGGGAAGCTGAATTTGCTTAACAATCATATGATTCACTTAACAACTGTGTGGTTTGCTAAATAACCATGACACGCTTACTGACTACTGTAGAAATTATCATAAAATTAAGTTTGATTTGACTTATGACCACAGTGACTTATAGTGGTCCCAGCTGTGGTTGTAAGTATGGAATACCTGTAAATGCTTAATGAAGCATAAGAAATTGATTCGGTTTCTTGTTGCTTGCACCCTTAGCAATAAATCATAGCTTATATCTATTGGGCTACATATTATACACACAGCTTCATTTCTATGAACCCTAGAATACTGCAAGTTTGCTTTAAGGAAATTTGGCGCCAAATCACCCATATTCACTGATGCAAACTTTCTATAGTGTTTGCAAAAAATAAACCTTAACGTAAATGTGTTTAGACTGCGTTTGGCTTTTGTTGACTCTAACCCCAAACCGAAAAGTTCGGCCTCTGGTGATGGCAAATTGTACTCCTCGGGTTCTTAGTCTTTCATTCATATTCAGTTGCATCTTATTTTGAACGGAAAGTGCATTTTAAAATCCTAGCAATGACATCTGCAAGCAGTTTTTACTTTCTTTAGGCTTGGAGCCAGTGCGTGACTCCTTTTCTGTGCAATAAATCCTTCCCAAATTCAGTGATGCCTTGCAGGATCCAAAGCTTGCAAAAGCTACTAGCTTGCTCCACTTTTTATCTCCAATTAAAGAATTACCCGGAGCCTCTTAATAATTCATTTAAAGAGTAGATGCCTCAGAGGACCAGAACCCGCAGCCTAGAAGGCATTCTAGTTTGGTGCTGTGTTGGTCTTTTATTTTATTTTATTTTTATGTGCATTTTTTCCCTCTCTCCTTTGGCTGCGCCTTGGAGAGATAAAAGATGCTGTGCACATTAGCAGATTTGCTCTGTAGCACATTAACACTCACTGAAATGTTTAAATATAGAGATATTTTTTCCCCCAGTCTGTTTAGGGAAGAAAATGAGGAGAGAAGGTGGAGCCGAAGCCCATGAGAATGAGGGAGGAACAGGGGAACACCCTCGAGAAATGGGGGCGGTGGGTGAGATGTCTCCGGATAGAATTACCAGATGTTTGGCAAAAGGAGGCCATGTCCTCTGTTTCATCCTCATGTCTTCCATCTGGCTAACTTATGGAATATTGCTTGCTTCTTTGAGTGCCTTGCTATTTATTTGGACTGTTTTCAGAGTGATTCAAACTTTCACATATGGCGATCTCGTAAATGGCCTGCTTCCTTCTTTTCCTCCATTGTCAGCAGATTCAACAGCCTCGATTTACATCATTTATCCCCTGATTGCAGCAATCCGCTTCAATCCAGCCCCTTCAAATATACAGCCACTGTCATCTGTAGATCTCATGACGCACTGCACATTTCAAGGGTGAAATTTGAAAAGCATATCATCGTTGAGCCTATGCTGTTGCTCGCATATGTCCTTGAGAATGAAGGATCAGTTGGAAAAATACTGTGATTGAAAAACCGGTCCTTCTGGAGAGTGGAAGAAATAATTTCATGTACGCATAGGCGTAAGTACTTCTTTTTTAGGCAGTTTTTTGTTGCAGATCTTGAAAAAGTTAAAAAGTTTGTGGGTCCTCCGTTTCTTCCATTTGCCCTCCTTTCCAAATTGTCTGTGCCCTCCTTTTTTCGGTCCAGATACAGGGTGTCTCTGGGATTTTTAAAAGTTGGCCATTTTAAGATAGGTGAACTTCAACTTCAGCCGCTTCTAGAACCAGGTTTCTCAAATTTTAATATATGGGAATGTTAACCCCCAGAATGGCCTAGGATCTCAAAATTCTGGGAATTGAAATTCACACATCTTAAAGTGCCCAGGTTTGAAAAATACTGTTCTACTGGATTATTGCCTGTGGCCTGACTTGCTATCCTCATACCCCCAAATGCAGAAATGCCTCTTTGTATTCTATATGCCACAGTTTTAAAAGTTCCTGTTGGTGCCTTGCTCCCTCTGAGTTAACTGAAACAGGACTATGTCTTTGCATCCTTCTGCTCTGAGAATATCCTGTTTCTCATTATGTAATGCAAGTTAGCAACTTTCCAGAAGGATACCATGTTTAAGCCAAGCAACCCACACAGTTTTATTCCTGTTTCCTTGTTGCTGTCTGGAGGTTTGCTCATGCAAGTGGTTGCACATTAATGTCTTCCACACCCAGAGTAACTGGCAAGGAAATCAAGAAAAATGTGTACTGTCTCCCACACTCATGAATGAAATCTGTCCCCTTGTTCCTCAATGCTCTGCTAAACCAGTACTAAACCTTCATCCTCTCCGTTCTTCCAAAACAAGCCTGGTTACCAGAGGGAAGGGCTATCTCTTCTCCTCTTGGAAACCAAGCCTGGTTGCTAACTACAGGCAGTCCTCAACTTACCACCGCAATGGTTGTTAAGTGAATCACTGCAGGGGTTAAGTGAATTGTGTGGTCATTAAACAAATCTCGCAGATGGCAATCACATGGCCCCATGATGCAGCAATGGTTATAAGTACATGCTGTTTGCCAAGCAGCCAAATTTTGACCCCACGGCTTTGTGATGCTGTGACAGTCGTATGTGTGAATTACCTGTTGGAAGTGATTTTTTTCAGTGCCGTTGTAACTTTGAATGGTCGGTAAATGAATGGATGTAAGTCGAGGACTATCTGTAACATCCTCGTACAATTTTGAAACTGAACACTGGGACACTCTTGTTACAGAAAGCACTGGCTGTGACTTTAGTGAACTTTGGAAAACCAGCAGCAGAATTGCCTCTCTGATCCTAGGTTGTTGGTAATAATAATAATAATAATAATAATAATAATAATAATAATAATAATAATAAGAAGAAGAAGAAGAAGAAGAAGAAGAAGAAGAAGAAGAAGAAGAAGAAGAAGAAGAAGAAGAAGAAGAAGAAGAAGAAGAAGAAGAAGAAGAAGAAGGAGGAGGAGGAGGAAGGGACCTTGGAGGTCATCTAGTCCAACCCCCTGCTCAGGCAGGAAACCCTATACCATTTCAGGCAAATGGCTGTCCAGTCTCTTCTTAAAAACTTCCAGTGTTGGAGCATTCACCGCTTCTGGAGGCAGGTTGTTCCACTGGTTAGTTGTTCTAACTGTCAGGAAGTTTCTCCTTAGTTCTAGGTTGCTTCTCTCCTTGATTAGTTTCCATCCGTTGCTTCTTGTCCTGCTTTCAGGTGCTTTGGAGAATAGCTTGACTCCCTCTTCTTTGTGGCAGCCCCTGAGATATGAATATGAATAATAGTATGAACAATGAATAATAATATGACTGCAGTGCAATGCTTAACTCGCTCGGTCGTTCGCTTTTCTTAAGTACGGGTCAGCATTTATCCCATTTATTTATCCCATTTATCTCCCGCCCTTCTCCGAAGACTCAGGGCGGCTTACAATTTAAAGCACAAATCAATGTGCTTAGCAATAGCCATCATTCTATATATATGCTTGCTTATTATTAGGGCTTCCCCCCCCCCGCGGCATTATTACAAAGTCAGCTTATTGCCCCCAACAATCTGGGTCCTCATTTTACCTACCTCGGAAGGATGGAAGGCTGAGTCAACCTTGAGCCTGGTGGGACTCGAACCTGCACTAATTGCAGGCAGCTGGTGTTACTTAAGGAGGCATTAGCCCACTGCTCCACCAAGGCTCAATCAAACATTGCGTCAATCATAGTTTGGAATTACTTAAACTCTGATATGCCCTCTCATTTGAAGCAGGTTTAAAATTTGGGCTTTGTAATAAATTGGATTAAGGCATGACAGCTAATTTGAGGCCCTAGAGTCATGGACAGTTTTTAAGCCCAAGACCCCCCACTCCGGATCCCATGATTGCTAAAATATGACAGCAAAAATTTCCTGCCATTTTGAGGTGGCTTTAGGATACTTTATCACATAGCGTAAAACAGGGATATTTGAATTGAAAATCAGACCAAGAACACCCCAATTCCTTCTCTTTCTACTGGGAGCTCTTATAAATGTGGCACCAGTTTGGTGTAGTGCAGGGGTCTTCAAACTTGGCCCTTTTGTGACTTGTGGACTTCAACTCCCAGAATTCCTCAGCCAGCCATGCTGGCTGAGGAATTCTGGGAGTTGAAGTCCACAAGTCACAAAAGGGCCAAGTTTGAAGACCCCTGGTGTAGTGGTTCAGGTGCTGGGTTAAAAACTGGGAGACTGAATTCTAGTTCTTCCTTAGGCATGGAAATTACCTGGCTAACTTTCAGCCAGCCTCTCTTTCTCAGCTCAACCCTCCTCGTAGGGTTGGTGCTGTGGGGGAAATGGGAGAGAGCATAATGTTCGCCGCCTTGAGTTGTAGAAAATAGAGGCAGAATATAAATCTAATGATTGATTGATAAAGAAATACGCTTTCCACTTTGCAACTCTTGGCCCTCAGCCGCTGAATGTATAAATGTGGCATTTGGCCACAAAAACATTTCATGCCTAGTTTAATGCAACCTCAGCATCAAGCAAAGCCTTGTCAGGCAAAGTTTTCCTGACTGGATTGGTTTGGTAAGCAAAGAGATGGGCTCATGGCTACATGCCTTGCACTACGCTATAATGTGCAGGTAGTCCTCACTTCACAAACACAGTTGGAACCAGCAAGTCCCGCACTAAGTGACACAGTCATTGATTGAGGCATCACATGATTGCAATGGTCTTATGACTCTAGAAAGAATGCAGAGAAGAGCAACAAAGATGATTAGGGGTCTGGAAGCTAAAACATACGAAGAATAGTTGCAGGAATTGGGTGTGTCTAGTTTAATGACATAAAGGGACGCGGTGGCTCAGTGGGTTAGGACGCTGAGCTTGTCGATCAGAAGGTCGGCAGTTTGGCGGTTCGAATCCTGAGTGCCGTGTAGCAGAGTGAGCGCCTGTTACTCGTCCCAGCTTCTGCCAACCTAGCAGTTCGAAAGCACGTAAAAATGCAAGTAGAAAAATAGGGACCACTACGGTGGGAAGGTAACAGCGTTCCGTGTGCCTTTGGCGTCTAGTCATGCCAGCCACGTGACCACGGAGACGTCCTTGGACAAGCACTGGCTCTTCGGCTTTGAAACGGAGATGAGCACCGGCCCCTAGAGTTGGAAACGACTAGCACGCATGTGCGGGGGAACCTTTACCTTTACCTTTAGTTTAATGAAAAGAACTAGGGGTGACATGATAGCGGTCTTCTAATAGCTAAGGGGCTGCGACAAAGTAGAGGGGAGGGGTCAACCTTTTTCCAAAGCACCTGTAGGCAGGACAAGAAGCAAAGGATGGAAACTAATCCAGGAGAGAAGCAACCTAGAACTAAGGAGGAATTTCCTGATAGTGGAACGACTTGCCTCCAGAAGTTGTGAATGCTCTAACACTGGAGGTTTTTAAGAAGAGACTGGACAACCATTTGTCTGAAAGGGTATAGGGTTTCCTGCCTGAGCAGGAGGTTGGACAAGAAGACCTCCAAGGTCCCTTCCAACTTCTTCTTCTTCTTCTTCTTCTTCTTCTTCTTCTTCTTCTTCTTCTTCTTCTTCTTCTTCTTCTTCTTCTTCTTATTATTATTATTATTATTATTATTATTATTATTATTATTATTATTATTATTATTATTATTATACAACCTAGATCTGTTATTCTGTTATGACCTCACTTCCACTGTGGTTGTTAAGGAAATCACCTGCAGGCATTAAGTGAGACATCATAGGACCACAACTTGCCATTTCACTGCCGACTTCTCCATTGACTTTGCTCATTGGAAGCCTCTTGTGAAGTGTGTCAGTGGTGATTGCATGACCGTGGGATGCTGGAAGAATTGTAAGTGCGAGAACGGAGTTGTAAAGTTACTTTTTCAGAGCCATCATAACCACAGTCTCTAAACAGGGCAGCCGCTAAGCCAAGTCCACCTGCAACTTGGTGGGTTTCCTCTCAGCTTGGCGTGTGAATTGTGGTTTGCACCTGTGGAGAAAAAGATATCGTCGTTCTTTCTGGCCTGCATAAGGTATTTGTGAAGAAAGATCCAAATTCCGTCGAAATGGGCATATCTGAACATATGAAAAGCAGAACAGTATAAGATAAAAGTAGGTTTTTCCTCTCTGATACGCTGGGAAAGTCTCCAGAGATATTTGCCTTTTAAGGACCCCTCTGCCAGTCACTTTAGCAAAATCAAGCAGCCAGGAAAGGTGTTTGTTTTCACACACACAAGAGCACACTGTTGATGTATAAACAAACTCCAGTCCTATTGGACGTGATTTGGGATCGGCTTAATTGGTCTCGAGAGAGTTAACTGGTTCTCCATGAAACACTGGATTTCTGAAAACAAATGTCAAAGCTGCCTCTTTTCCTTCTTGTTTGGTCAGAGACTTTCTCCATTTGAATCTAACTGTGTCACAGACATATCTTGCTAGTTTATTTGTCTTCTTGGATTTCCCTTTGCCTTATCCTGATCTACAGGTAGTCCTCAACTTGTGACCACAGAAAGATGGATATTTATGTTTGTTTATTTATGGAAGAAAAATCCAGCAGCCAAATTCTTTCCTGCTACTGAATGAGGAAGAAGAATTATTTCGATTGAATAATAGGTTTCTAAATCATTCTTCTTCCTCATTCAGTAGCGGGAAGGAATTTGGCTGCTGGATTTTTTTTTCTTCCATAAACAAACCAACATAAATACTGATCTATTTATACAATGGTGGAGAGCACATGTCTGAATAAAAGAGAGAGAATGTCCTTATCACTCCAACTAGTTCAAAGGCACACGTTCATAAGGGGAAATATTGGTAAATCTTGTTATGTTTACCACTTAGCGTAGCAAATAGAACTTACAAAGCTATAAACACCCTCAAGGGGAAGATCTTAGGGCTTCTAGTATGTTAAAAGGTAAAGGTAAAGGTTCCCCCGCACATGCGTGCTAGTCGTTTCCGACTCTAGGGGCCGGTGCTCATCTCCGTTTCAAAGCCGAAGAGCCAGCACTTGTCCGAGGACGTCTCCGTGGTCATGTGGCCAGCATGACTAGACACCAAAGGCGCACGGAACGCTGTTACCTTCCCACCGTAGTGGTCCCTATTTTTCTACTTGCATTTTTACGTGCTTTCGAACTGCTAGGTTGGCAGAAGCTGGGACGAGTAACAGGCGCTCACTCTGCTACGCGGCACTCGGGATTCGACCCGCCAAATTGCCGACCTTCTGATCGACAAGCTCAGCGTCCTAACCCACTGAGCCACCGCGTCCCTTTTCTAGTATGTTATACACACATAATTAACAGCTGTAAAGACTTCGCAGAGGCAAATGTCTTCCTATGCAATAAAGTTGCATTATTTCCCAAATCAAAAGTTTCCGCCTTCTTTTTGCACTTAGCGCAACATCTCAAGGCATGTATGAAACTTTTGAACAGGCTACTGTTGATTGTCATCATTAGCTATTCTCCTTTATCTTTTTTCCTTTCCTGGCATTGCCTCTTGCCGAACACAAACAAGCTCCAAAGTTTTTGCTATATAAGGAGACATACTAAAGTGCTGTTTCATTTAGAGGAGAAAAAGAGAAGGTTTTGCCCTCAGTCTGTAGGTTATGTACCAAGGATATGTTGCAGGTAACGAATCTGCCTAGTAGCAGAACACTTTTATTGGCCGTGGGTGTGCAGTTCAGTTCTAGAAGTGAGGTTTTGCAGCAAATCCTGTAATTCACTAACTTGAGTGTCTCCATCGTTACAAAGAAGCAGTAGCTGATAGCTTTGTGATTCAGGTGATCTGTTAAAAGATTTTTTTTTTTCGAAAAATGACTTTTAAAAAAATGATTTTTTTAAAAAAAAAGCAAAATAAACTTTGGTTTGCATGGAGTAGAGAACAATGTGTTTATTAAGGTCTTGTAAGAAGCATTCATAAGATACTATGCTCCCTTGCCTTCCTAACCTAAATTCACACCTTTCTTTGCTGGCTTTAGCCAAGATTCTACTTCATCTTTATTTTTTTAATCACAGTCTCCGGCAATATCTGTGAAGCAATAATCAGGCTAACCAGGTTTCCCAAGCTCTCATTCAGAAGAAAATTGTGCAATGTTAAGACAGAGTTAACTATTAACACAGCCTTGCTCAACTTGGCAGCATCTCCATGTGTTGGAACCACAGTGCCTAATAGCAATAGCAGTAGCACCTAGACTCATATACTGCTTCATAGTGCTTTACAGCCCTCTCTAAGCAGTTTACAGAGTCAGCATATTGCCCCCCCCAACAATCTGGGTCCTCATTTTATTGACCACGGAAGGATGGAAGGCTGAATCAACTTTGAGCCGGTCAGAATCGAACTTTTGACAGTCAGCAGAATTAGCCTGAAATACTGCATTCTAACCACTGCGCCACCACTTGCCACAGTTCCTAATGCTCGCCTATGATCAGGGGATGTGTTATTTGGACAATTTCACTCTCAACACACTTGTGGAGGCTGTGATGATGAGGAAGTAAATACCAAAGGAGGGTGGCCATCCTGCAGCTGGATGGTACCATCAAGAACCATTGTAATATAGCAACGAAGGTCTAGAACCAGGCCTTGGGATTATCCAAGTTCAAGTCCAGATAACCTTGGGCTAGTCGCTCTCAGCAAACTTGACCTCACAGGATTGATGCTTTCTTAACTTTCTAGAGAAAATGTGGAATGCAGCTTTAACAAATAAGAAATAAATGCAGTCTTCAGCTTCACCTCTCCCCATCTCTCAAATCAGGAAACCGGAAAGGGAAGTTAATTGACCATCTGAATTGGGATGACTGTGATGTAGGCGAGTAAGTGTACCACAAACCACAGTTCCCAAGTGTTAACCACACACTTGAGCCTACATCCTGGTTTTAGAGCCTCAACCACCTTATAACTTGCAAATCAGGTCAGTGTAATACAGTTGTTGTTGTTGTTGTTAGCTGCAAAGTCGTGTCCGACCCATCGCGACCCCATGGACAACGTTCCTCCAGGCCTTCCTGTCCTCTAACATCTTCTGGAGTCCATTTAGGCTCACCCCTACTGCTTCAGTGACTCCATCCAGCCACCTCATTCTCTGTTGTCCTTTTCTTCTCTTGCCCTCAACCTTTCCCAGCATTAGGCTCTTCTCCAGTGAGTCCTTCCTTCTCATTAGGTGGCCAAAGTATTTTTGTACAGTATTACAGTATTACTGTACTGTAATACAGTAGCCGCCCACTAACCCAACATCTTCCCTTGATTGAATAAACGTGCATTTGGCCGATGGCAATTGCTTGACAGCTACAATTACAGCTCAGGGATCCCCTTACATTAACCGCCCCCCCTCCCCAAGCAGGCCAGCCAAGATATTATGGGATGGTAGCCAGTGCTGGACAGGATGGTGTTGGAAGAGAGAGACTTCCTCCTCCTGTCCTTTTCATTGAAAGAACAGGACTCCTTGAATTGATTTGCCCTTTTGTTTGGTGTGGTTGCCATGGGGCTGAATGAGCTGCTCCTGTACATGTGACGTCTTCATTCTCTTGAGTAGAAAGGCTGAACTGATCAATGTCAGTTTCTATGCAAATACGAATACCTGCTGTTCTAGCAAGGTATTTGCACCTCTCTCTTCCGGCCATCCTGATCAGGGCAATGGGAATAATAGCTACAACATCTTTTTTGTAATGTGGTGACCAAAACAACTTGCAAGTTTTTGGTATATCCTAAAGTGGGTCAATAGTTCAAGAATCAGAAGTCACCCAATGAAATAGAATCCTTGAAGAATCAGGAGGGACAAAAGCTCTTTAATTTTTTTTTTACATAATGTGTACTTACTCTTTGGAATTGATTACTTGGCTGGCTTCAAAAAAGGTTTGAATTAATTCATGAAGACCATGGGGATCAGTGGCTATTGGGAGAACTGATTGTTGGACCATATGGGCCAGGCTGTGATCCAACAGGGCACACCTTATGTTCCTATGCTCTTATCAGTGGGCAATTTCCAGATAGGGGACTAACTCCCAGAATTCTTAGCTGAGAATTCTTGGAATCCATATACCGGTATCTGAAAATTGGTAAGTCTATGAATCATGGTCTAGGTTAGTGTTTTTTAATCCTGGCAGATTTAAGGTATATGTACTTTAATTTCCAGAAATCCCTGGCTTAGAATTGGTCTAAGTCACTATAATTTCTTCCTTTTGATAGTGATTTTTTGATGTCTAAGGCTGAAGATTTGGTATTATCAGTAAAAATGTAGGATGCAACTAATTACATGCCAAATCATCTTTGGAAATGCTCAGAAGTAAACCTATATGCAAAACCCATGCTATGCTGCTGTTTTGGTTCCTTGGTTCTACCTGTAGCTGTAGAATTTTTATTTCAAATCCCTCTCATGAAGTTGAGACCTTTAGCTAATCTATGTTCATTGGGTGTACTTTAACAGATCAGTTCTGAGACAGATGGTTATTGTTACTCTACACTTTGTAAGTAGATACTGGTGAGTTAGGTTTGACTCTAGAGCAGGGCTCCCCAACCTATGGGCCATGGCCGGGACTGGGCTGCAAGCTCTTGGCCAGTGGGCCGCATTTGCACGGCCCATTTGCGCATGCATCAATGGGGCCGCTAGCCATTGCGGGGGGTGCACTGCCATTCGTGCATGCATATACATGCGTAAATCTCGCTCTCTTTTCTCTCTTTATCATTCTTGACTCCAAAACCACACCAGTTTGTCACTGAATTTTGGCACTTTGATCTCAGAGGCCTCAGAAGGCCTGACCTTAAATATCAGATAGGCACCAAGCTGCTCATCTCTCCTTAAATCTGTAAATGCTGTGATTTCACCTTGTCTACCTCAATCAAAAAGAGTGTCTAAGCTGTGAAGCTGTAACAGTTGTTGCTGCCAAAATTAGCTATTTCTTATGGAAGCCTCCCATGGGAGCCGAAACATTTGTAAGTGGTTAATATTGTTGAATACCTAGATGGAAACTTTCCTGTTTTATAAAAGTGCCTATGGAGATCAAGAAGAATGGAAAACAAACTTCTATTATTATATTGTAAATGGCTTATATCCTTCCCTTAATGTATCATTAGTACACCATGATCCTGTCTATCTTGTCCATATGTACTGAACAATGGAAAAATCTGGTAATGGTTTCTGAAAAGGTCCTTGACAGACAGGAGGCAGAGGAGGAGGACAAGAAACTGCAGAATGGGTAACAGACAGGTAAGAGGCAGCTTAGCCCACAAATGTACTTTCAGACTTGTAAGATTCTGTTACTGTCACCTTGCAATTAAGTGCTAGTAGTCATGGTGGCTCAGTGGGTTAGGACGCTGAGCTTGTCGATCTGAAGATCGGCAGTTTGGCGGGTCGAATCCCGAGTACCGCGTAGCAGAGTGAGCGCCTGTTACTTGTCCCAGCTTCTGCTAACCTAGCAGTTCGAAAGCATGTAAAAATGCAAGTAGAAAAATAGGGACCACTCCGGTGGGAAGGTAACAGCGTTCCGTGCGCCTTTGGCGTCTAGTCATGCCGGCCACATGACCACGGAGACGTCCTCGGACAAGCGCTGGCTCTTCGGCTTTGAAACGGAGATGAGCACCGGCCCCTAGAGTCGGAAACGACTAGCACGCATGTGCGGGGGAACCTTTACCTTTAGTCATGGTTGGTGCATCTAAACCAGCTCAAAGGACTGATATCAGTCGTGCAAGCCTCAAACTGCAGTGCCTCTTCATTCTCTTTTATAGTCCAAGAAAATAGGGAGGTGAGATGTTTGCCTTGCACCCATTTCTTCTGTGGGCTAACCTACCTCTTATCTGACTCTTACCCGGTCTGCAGCTCCTCCTCTTCTTTCTCCTGTTTCCTAAGAACATCCTCAAAGACCATTACAGGTCCCTGCTTCAACGTTCTTGACAATATAAATGGTGATATGTTGAGAGTGGAGAAAATAAGAACGCACCAGGATGAATTAGAACAGAGGTCCCCAATCTTTTGGGCACCAGGGACCGGTTCCATGGAGAAAGGTTTTTTTTCTGTGGATTGGAGAATGCATGGTTTTGTGTGCTGCCTACATCCCACAGATGAGGCTTTGCTTGTTTGTGCGGACCGGTTGCTGGCATGCTTCAGCTCAGTACTGCTCCACGGACCGGGGGTTGGGGACCCCTGAATTAGAAGAATGGTTATTTAAAAAAAAAGAGGAAGGATGCAAAGGAAAACTGCTAGAGCACCAGCATGGAAGAGAGTTAGCCTAACTATTTTAAATAGGACATTCTGCCTCAGAGACCATCATGATTTTCATTTTGTGCATATCCAAGAGTTGTTCAGATGTGGGACGCTGCCCATCTGAATCAGGGAAGGCACCGTCAAGTCATCAGTGTTGTACGAGAGCCTTGCCCCTCTAATTTCGATTATGAATGAGAAGTTGGCAGTGGAAAATAGAATGTTTGTGGAGTGCATTTTTAAAAAGTTTTACTTACAAATTACAAAAAAAAAAATTAACAATACACCTAAACACACAAAATTAACAAAACAATATTTAAACATCAAGAAAAATAATAGAACCTATTGTTGTAGATTGTGATGTTAAAGAAACTAACTTGATGTTGAACATGATAAAGGCAGCACGGTTACTGGTGGGACAATATTGGAAGAAGGAGAGTTTGCCCACTGTAGAAGAATGGGTGTTTAAAGTTTCGAATCTTGCAGAAATGTCTAAGATTTCTGCTTATTTGAAAGATCATTCACAGGAAAGATATATTTCAGTTTGGAGGAGGTGGATAAATTATATTCAGAACAAATATGGGACTAAAAAGTTCCATTTAGCTTATGAGTAGATTTTAGTGGGATATTGTTATTGGTACGTTGTTTGTAGTTACGTTAAAGGGGAGTTAAAGCACATTATGAATTTGGTTAATTGTATATTATACATAATTTTTATTTAGAATATGATTATTGTAACTATAATCCTGTATTTAGCTCTGGGAAGTGGGGGGGGAAGTGGGTGGGTTTGGGGTGGGAGGGATTTGGGGATATATTGTAAAATTTTGTTTTTGTAAAACTCTTTAATAAAAAATAAAAATAAAAATAATAGAAACCAAAAAAGAAGAAAGTTCAGAAAAAATAAAGCCCAAACTAAAAAGAAGGGAACGCCCCCCCCACGTTATATATCATACTTATTAGTAATCTCTGGCTTACTAATAAATACCATAAGCCCTATATTATGATCACAAAATTTCCGCCATAATGGTACATACTGTTTTTTTTTCCATTTGATTAGTAGAAAATATTGCCTTTTTCAAAACGGATAGATCATATACTTCGGAAAATCATTCCTTAACAGCTGGAGTAATTCTCTTTTCCAATTTCTCAGTATAATTTTTTAACCACCTCCCATATGCTCAATGCTCTTTCATTTCTGCTGAATAAATTCCACATTGTTAACACAATGATTTTCTTCAGACTGAAAGAACTTTAAACAGTTTTTCAAACTGAAGACATTACTTGGATGAGAAGTGAAATATTTTCAAGCAAAAAACAACAACAAAGTCCAGTTGACTATTGATCAACCATGACTTGGGTGACTGAGAATCTCCATAGACAGCTCGGGCTAATATTTGCCTTCTCTTGCCTTATCCTTGGGGGTGGAGCACTTAGAATACTACTCGTAGCTTGAGTTGGCCTCTGGCTTGAAAAATGTTGTGCATCTCTGCTATAACTGCTGTGCTCGTTGTGGGTAAAAAGTGTACTCACCATACCTATATATCTGCTCCCATTTCTATTGCTGTCTGATGAAATTCAAAAGCTATTGGTGCAAATAAATCAAATTTGTTCTTCTGCCCTTCTCTTCATATTATCTATAGTATAAAGAATGTGCCTTCCAAATCTCTATGGCTTCGAAAGCTACTAGTCCTCTGGTTCATGTTTTCTTCTATTGTAACAGCTTATAGTGTTGGAATAGATGAGTCAACAGCTGTTTGTGACTGTGATCCTTGTGACTGATGAACAAGACTAACCAAGGTCTACTGTACAATTGGAGACCTTGAAGCACAAGCCACTGTGGCTTTCTGTTGCAGTACTTTAAAATGTGAGAGATCAGTTCCTTCGAAGCTCATTGATCTTTTAAGTAGACTCCATACTTTTGAAATCCTAGAGAAGGTGAATGAAAATAGTCAAATAATAGAAATGTCACATTTTCCATAAGACTCTAAGGCAGCAATTGCAATAGATTGTAAAAGAGGGTTTTTTTTCAAGCTGAGCTAGATTTCTGCTGATGTCTTGTACACATCTGTCATTTTCTTGATAATAGTACCCAAGTGGTTTTCCATTGCTGTCTCCTGGTCTCAAGACCTGCTCTTATTAGATTTTTTTTTCTTAGATGACAATGATGACCAATGTCATATTCTTGGTGCTTCTGTTCCTATTTTCTGTTATTTATTTATTTATTTATTTATTTATTTATTTATTTATTTATTTATTTGATTTGATTTGATTTGTATACCGCCCTTCTCCCTAAGGACTCAGGGCGGTGAACAGTGAACATAAATAACAGAATGCACAAATAGTTATCTTAAAACAATAATTAAAACAGAACCCGTCAGACCAGACCGGATTGCTTAAACAGATATGTTTTAAGGTCGCGTCGGAAGGAGCGAAGGTCGGGAGCCATCCGGAGCTCAACCGGTAAACGGTTCCATAGGTCAGGCGCGCTCACAGAGAACGCCCTCCCTCTGGGAGCCACCAGACGGCATTCTCCGAATGGCAGCACCCTTAGGAGGCCCTCTCTGTGGGAGCGCACTGGACGGAGGGACGTTGACACTGGCAGCAGGTTATGCAGGTTATGCAGCTCAGATTCAGGTAGAAGCATTTTTATGTGTTGACTCCTTCAAAAGGTATATTCTGCTACAGATTTGGAGATTTATGGACAAATTAGCTGTTGCAGTAAAAGCCCAAACAAATTCATTAGGCATTTCTATCTACCACGTAATTAACCTTCAGGGGATGCCATGACTCTTGCCTCATGTTGCTTCTGGCTCAATCAAAGGACAAAACTAAGTTAATTAAATATTAATAAAATAGCAGATACTTCCAAGGTGTTTAATTTCAAATACTGCTTGAAGAGGAAGACCTGCTGAGTTGTAAAACAAGATTACGCAAGCCAATCAGTCCAAAGGATAGAAGATGTTGCAACTGCTGGTGGAATACAGCTACCTGAAACGCTTGAAAAGAGATAAATCTATCAACGTTCATTAACTTTGGGTCCTTCAAAAGTTTGGAATGGGAACTGTGTTTACCACCTTCATATTATATGCTGAAGCAATCCCTACCTAATAAATTACGGAGCCAAAGAAGCTTGTAAAATAAGAATTCTTTGATCTAATATGGAAAGCTATTATGAAATGGCCCTTGGGCATGGTTTATCAGCTTCTCAGTTGTCATGTCTTGGATGAGATTGTCTTAGTTTGCACTGCGGTCTGTGCATCTCAGCCAGTTTACAAGCCAGCTTCAGAAAGTAGGTCTGTGCAGACTTGCAGAGAGGGAATGCAGACCTAGCCTATCTGTGACAACATGCAGCCAAAGGGGAAGTGACATTTGAAAGACCACTAAAGTCAGGGATCTCTGGCTTTGCCTGTACAAGCCCCCTACTCATCACCCTTATTCTGGATTAACTGCTTGAAAACATGCTAAACCACGGTGTCCATATAATGAGAGTCTGAAAAACAGAGGTGAGTGCTCCTCCAATTTGCAACCATTAGCTAAGGGTTGAGACTTCTGTTCAGCAGCCTGATACATTAACACATTCTGTTGGTCTACTGGGTAATTGTGCTGCTGTGCATTCCCACAAATATAATGACCCCAATCCAAAGAGGTTTGCAGCTGGATTTTGAATGCTTAAAAAAATAGGGAAGAGTATTGCGATTCGCCTGGCATTTTGCTTCTCTCCTCTTTTAGCAGAAAACGGCAGAGAGAAGGCTAAAATTAAAGCAGATGAAACAACTTCCTTATTGCTGGATTGAATATTACTTTGGCATGGTTCACTGATCCCATTCAACGTGCTGAAAAATAAATGGCTACTGAATTTTTATTTTTAAAGGAGAAGTACACTTAAGTCAAACACTCATAGGTCAAGTGCGTTGACCGTAGCAACAATTAATCAGTTTATTGTTGTAACAATAGGTTGCAACCACATGAATTGATCACAATACATAGACTTTTGTGAGAACGTTTTCCTTGTATAATCGTTTCTCTGGCATTCTTAACCTCCTGGACTTGCCACCTTGCTAAATCTGAATGGAGCTCCTCCTATGGCTTTTTTTTCCCAGATCAAAAAGCAAGGTCAGTCCAGGTGAATGTAAGTTGGGAGAAGGATATGCAATAAGAAACACAGCAGCACCCTGGTGAAATAATAAAGTAAATTCAAATAGTACCACCCAAGGAAATTCTACAGTTATTCAAGAATAGGACTGTGCAAAACTCTGTTCCAGGAGTGGACCATATCGAGAGCCCTGGAAAGCACTCCTTGTTCTCAAAAAGTTATATAAGAAAAAAAATTAGCCACCTGCAGAACAGCCAGTGTGGTTTGTTCTGGAAAGAAAATGGTACGTTCCAAGCCCTAACAATGAGTTTTTCCCCTTAGTCAAGAATATCTAAGTCCAAAAATAGAAATACATACTGTAAGCCTCTTTAGCGGAGCTAGAAATCTTTCAGGAAACTAGAAGGTAGATTTTGAATTGAGCATGTTATGGAATCCACCTTCAAGTAAGTTATTCCTGACAGAATCCAGGGCTAAGTATACCATGCATATCGGCTTTAAAGCTTATCAGATAATTTACCTCTTTAGTTCACTATTATTGATTTATCCATCAAGTCTGGTATTGTGTAATAGCTCTTCACACTCTTCAGCAGAACTGTTTCTCGTCCTCAGCAGCCAAGGTGTTTAACTGGAAGTGAGAAAAAAATGATACTAAGACTTCACCCATGCAGAAGATCTGAGCTATTTGGAAGACTAAGATCCGCTTTATGCAGGACTGCTGGCCAGAGAGAGGAGCAAATTCCAGGCTCTTGGAGATGATGTGGGATGACGTGATGTCAGAATCTGGACTGACACACCTCTTTACTATGTATTAAGCTGGTCCTTTTTCATCCTCTGGTGTACAGTGTCTGCCTCCGCTGCTTCTCAAGGGACTTGTTTTCTCTCAGCACAGTTGTCTGATAGTTTCCTTGGCAAAGAATACCAAAGTTGACTCTTGGAGAGAGGCTGTCTTGCTGAACAAAAGGTGAGCTTTGACATTAATGAGCTGTTATGCAATGCTGGCACCACGAGGTGGTCAAGGTTTTCTCCTAGAACTTTCTAGGAAGCTAAAGAGAAGAATCAAATAGTATTTCAAATAGTTACTTACATAAAGGTAATTGCAGGAGAGCTTGATAGAGCTCTGAAAATTGTTTTTGTAAGAGGGATTAACTGGAGTTCCTGGCAGCAGGGAAAAAGGTAGGGAGACATGAGGCTCAGTGTAAAGATAAAGGTAAAGGTTCCCCCGCACATGTGTGCTAGTCGTTTCCAACTCTAGGGGCCGGTGCTCATCTCCGTTTCAAAGCCGAAGAGCCAGTGTTTGTCCGAGGACGTCTCCGTGGTCATGTGGCCGGCATGACTAGACGCCAAAGGCGCATGGAACGCTGTTACCTTCCCACCGTAGTGGTCCCTATTTTTTTACTTGCATTTTTATGTGCTTTCGAACTGCTAGGTTGGCAGAAGCTGGGACAAGTAACAGGCGCTCACTCTGTTACGCGGCACTCGGAATTCGACCCGCCAAACTGCCAACCTTCTGATCGACAAGCTCAGCATCCTAACCCACTGAGCCACCGCGTCCCTGAGGCTCAGTGTAGGAATGGAGAAATTTGTGATATTATTGTGGATCTTTGTATCCTATCTTAAATTCTAAGGTGTCAGTGGATTTTGTTCATGTTTCATTTTCCAATGGCAGAGAGATAATGGCTGGGTTTATACCACATACTAAAGTGATTTAGCTTAGCTAATGCATTGCTATCATTAAATTGGCATTTAAGTACCAATTTCAGTTGTTCTTGAAAAGGAGCTGGGTGATTAGTGGTTATTATTCTTGATGGCAGTTTAAGACTGGGTATCTTAAATACACACAAGCACCCATGAGAAGACATGATGGGCATCATATCATAACTCAACAGTAATTATATAACTAATACTTGATGATGTGAATTATGTAATTTTAATGTAAATTACAAATGGCATGAATTATGTAAAACTACCCAATCCATGCCATGTGAATGATGACACCATGATGCACATGGTGGCGCTCGTGTCCTTGGCCCTTCCTCCCAGTGACACATGTTTCAATACATGTTTACTGGAAGGTGACAGTAGAAAACCTTAATGAGCTTCTGAAGTACATTTGATTGGCCATTGAATGACTTATTATGATGCACCAATGCCTTGCTCGAGTTTTTCTCCTCTTCTGCTTCTTATCTCATTATATACAGTATTTATCCCATTGGATCAGTGGCCTAGTTAGGATTTGAAACCAGGTTTTCTTGACTTTGACCTCAGATTCATCACCCACATCTCCAATTGCTCTATGAATTTAAAGGGGTTTCGAACTGTTTCATTTCCATTGACAAATGGAATCCCACAGAGATGTGTAAATGTGAATATTTATCTATCGGGTACTTGCAAGGCATGGCGGTGATGTGATTTAGCTCCCTGGACACTTTTGAATGCCTTCTGAAGACTTCTCCAATACTCCAAGGACGCAGTGCCTTTCGTTTAGCTTTGCCGTTCACAGAAGAGTCTCTCACTGCTTTGCAAAACCACTTCAAAAGGCTGTTTTGCTCAAAACACTGTCAGATGGAAGCAGCTCTTCAAAGCCCAGCCCTGTTTATTATCTAGAGGTTTTTTTTTTAATATGGCATTGCTCATCACACATCCAAATGCGGGATTTAGCAATTTGTAGCCTAAATATATCAATAATACAGGAAGCAGCAAAGGAAGCCATGGCTAAAGTGAGTTCTTTCTGTATTTTAATTAATTTCCATCTCAGGAAATTGCCGTTTTCCTGCATACAATTTAATTGTGGGTGGGAGAGAATACAGCTGGAAGCAAAGAAAATTACAAGTTTTACATTTACCTTAAGCTGATACCAGGACGCTTGCTTTTTGGAAACCATTACTATAGTAACATGATTATTTAAAACAGGGGTCCCTAACCCCCGGTCCGTGGACCAGTACCGGTCTGTGGCATGCCAGCAACCAGGCCGCAAAAACAAGCAAAACCCCATCTGCGTGATGCAGGCAGCACCACAAAACCACGCCCCCTCCAGTCCGTGGAAAAAATCTCTCTCTACATAACCAGTCCCTGCTGGCCAAAAGGTTGGGGTCCTCTGATTTAAAATACAAATCAGTAATATAAGCTGTGGTTAACTGACAGTTCACCATGGAAAAAATCATAAGCATTTATAAAAAGGTTTACTGTGATTGACAAGGAAGGAAAACAATCTCGCAAAGTCTCATAGGATCCCTCCTCTCCTGGGGAGATGTCCTTGAATGAACTGCTTTTAACAAAAATTTTTTCCATAAATCAATCAGCTTGAAAAGTAGCACACTGTAGCACACTTGGTGTAGCCAGGCATGCTGGCTGAGGAATTCTGGGAGTTGAAGTCCACAAGTCATAAAAGGGTCAAGTTTGAAGACTCCTGCTTCAAACCATTGGCAAGTGAACAATCATAAATCAAGGACTACCTGTATAGTCTTTCTTGTATATTTGCTGTTAGTCAAATGTGGAATTTCACAGGCTCCCTGCATGGTTTCTGATGTGTTTTTGCAACCATAAAAAGAGAGGATAGCATCTCCTTCAAACTGAATTTAATATACGTGTCCCGGAATAATGTTGCAGGATCCAATCTGGGTCGGTCACTGGGACCAGAGGTTTAGTCTTCCAAGCTTTTGGACTTGTTCTGGAGCCCATCCTCGAGGAACCTCTCTCTAGCAGAATGTGTGTAACACATTCCAGAACACCTGTAACACATTCTTCTAGAGAGAAGTTCCCTGAGGATGGACTCCAGAACGAGTCCGAAAGCTCGGAAGACTAAACCTCTGGTCCCAGTGACCGACCCAGATTGGATCCTGAATTTAAGTCTCATTTATACATAATGCCTCCATTGGAATTGGTGTGCAAACAGACATCTTTTGGAATGCTTTACCAATTCTCAGTCTAGCCTATGACACTGGGGTTTTCTGGAGATCTTCTACTGAAGTAGTAACCTTATTCAAAACTCCGTGCCTTTGCACCGAGATGCTATTTTTTTCAAGAGGCTGAGCAGCAGGGTGTATGAAATATTCATTTTTCAATCTATTTCTGCGAGGTGATTGGTCTTGGTGAACTTTCACTAACAATTGCGACTTGCTTGACTTCACCTTTTTCCCCAAATTGTTACATAGAGACATTCTGCCAATTATAACATTTGATTACCAAGAGCAAGGTGCTTCCAAAACCTGTTCAAACACTCTCCAAGCACCAGTGCAAAAAAACCCTTAAAAAGCCTGTTAGTAGGCAGGAAGAGTATTTTATCTATATGCAACCACGTAGGAGGTAAGCCTTGAAATGCCAAAGCTACCATCAGTAAGAAGTGCTGAAAATTGTAAATCCACAGGAGGGGAACATTCTACCTCACTTTTTGTTGACCTGAAAATTGGAGTAAGACCTCGACACAGTGAATTTGAACAAGGATAGTGCATCTGCTTTGACTTCCAAAGAAGTGAAAATCTGAAGAAGGAGAAGCAAAGCCATTTATTCAATCGCAACCCTTAATTGGACGTTTTGTTTTCCTTTGCGTTGAAGTTCTTTCCGTAATATTAGCTTTTCATCATTTGAAGTCTTATATAATATCTAACCCGGTCCTATTTAACATGCTACAACGTATTAAACCTGTTATATCAGATTTTAGCTAGGCAAGTAGGAAGTGGGAATAAAATGGTGTTCGGTCTATAGTTGGTAATGTTTCTGATTTTCAGTATTTCTCCATGTAAACCAAGTTCTGCAAAGGGAAATATCTGAAGGAAATTTTATCCTAGCCATTCTCTGAAAACTTTTGTTATTATTGTTACAAGAAGTCCAGTAGGGGAGCATTGAAAAACCCATCTTCAATATTGTGCCTTGCACTCTTTGGAGAATAGGTCATCCTATTCTGAAGGCAGGTCAAGAAGCAACGGATGGAAACTAATCAAGGAGAGAAGCAACCTAGAACTAAGGAGAAATTTTCTGACAGTGAGAACAATTACTCAGGACCTGCCTCCAGAAGTTGTGGGTGCTCCAACACTGGAGGTTTTTAAGAAGAGACTGGACAACCATTTGTCTAAAATGGTATAGGGCAGGGGTAGCCAACCATGGCTCTTTTATGATTCATGGACTTCAACTCCCAGAATTCCTGACTCAGAAGTCCATGAATCATAAAAGAGCCATGGTTGCCTACCCTTGGTATAGGGCAGGGGTAGGCAACCTCGGCTCTTTTATGACTCATGGACTTCAACTCCCAGAATTCCTGAGTCAGCTGAGTTGAAGTCCATGAATCATAAAAGAGCCGAGGTTGCCTACCCCTGGTATAGGGTCACCTGCTTGAGCAGGGGGTTGGACCAGAAGACCTCCAAGGTTCCCTTCCAAATCCATTACTCTGTTATTCTGCTGGATATGTGTCTCAGGCTTTCTTTCTTTTTTCCCCCAAATTCAGTTTAGGCATTGCAAATGGTCCTTAGCTGTTTGTGATTTCTGCCTTCTTAACAATATATCGTTTAACTTAATCAATTAGTTTGTATCCAGCATTAAATAAATCAAGGAGTTATGCAATCAAGCTTTGGATCCGCATGAGTTTCTTCCCACAGCATGTTCCACTCAACTAGATTTTTTTCATCTTTACTCCAAACATGGTTTGCCACTGCTTACTAGCCAGTACACTGTGGCTTGCATTTGTCCTATAAATCAGATTTAAAGCAGACCGGACACAAACTGTAGGTTCACAGTATCAATAATTTAGGAGACATGCAACTTCATCAGTTCTGTCCGTGTCCTCATATCGAATTATGTCCTTCGAAAAAAAAAGACCACATGTTTGAAGTTCAATAAAGAATTCATTGCAAGAACCACAGTTCTGACCTATGGCTCAGTGGGAAGCTTAATTAATTGTGGCTTAATATTCACATAACTTGTTATAGCAAAAGAGGCCTTGCCAATCAAATAATGATCCCCAAACTCTATCACCTCCTTTAAAGTGTAGCATTTCATCAAAGTACAGCTAGCAAAGAAAGATATTCTACATATATTTTTGTATGTGCCCTGTTACTGTTTTTCTATAAGAGACATCCCAATTTCTGAAGGATCGCTTCACCCACAGGATGCAGCAGCCTTAACATATTATCTAGACCAGGGGTGTCAAACTCAATTTCATTGAGGGCCGCATCAGCATTGCGATTGCCCTCAGGGGGCCGGGTGGGTATGGCCTGGGTGGGCGTGGCCTACTGGGTGGGCGTGGCTAGAGTGCGTATGGCCTGCTGGGTGGGCATGGCCAGCTCTACATCGTACGCATCAAGGGTGCCTATGGAGGCCTGGGCAGGAGTGGGACAGATCTGAGGGTCTCTGGCAGAAGGAGGGTCTCTGGGCCAGGGCCAAGGCAGTGGGGGCCATTCCCTCACTGTTTCCAGGATGGCTTCGTGGGCCACATGAAACCACTTCGCGGGCCGAATCCGGCCCCCGGGCCTTGTGTTTGACATGTCTGATCTAGAGCAAGGATCCCCAAACCCCGATCCTTGGACCAGTGCTGGGTTGCGGCATGCCAGCAACCGGTGTGCACAAAGAAGGAAAGCCCCATCTGCAGGATGCAGGCAGCAGACAAAACCACTTACTCTCCAGTCCACGGAAAACCCTCTCTCCATGGAACCGGTCCCTGGTACCCAAAAGGTTGGGGGCCTCTGATGTAGTTTATAATTTTGTCTGCTTACAGTTATGGAGCTAACTCCCTTCTTGGTTTGCCCAATAATTATTCTTTTTTTTAATCCAGTCATCTCATCATGCCTTCATTTCTTTACAGTTCTAATTTATTCCATAATGAAGGAGAGAGACCTGGCTTGCTTTCAAATGGTCTACAAATGGTAGGCTGGACAACCATTTGGCTGGAATGATGTAAGGCTCCTACCTTGAGCAGAGGGTTAGATTAGAGGACCTCTGAGGTCCCTATGATTCCAGCAGACATAGCAGTTTTTATTCCTTTTTATTCCTTTTGAGATGATCTTTGTGCAAACCTTTTTAAAAACCCAGACCTTTGAATTTTAATGACGTGTAGCAGTGACGTTTCAGACATTTAATTGATTCTCTAGTTTATTACTGCTTGCAGCAATAATTCAGTACTGAATTTAAAACAAAGTCCATCATACTTGAGAATTTGCTGCCATAAAAATTCCTCCTGTCATACTTATTCCCCATCCTCAAGTTTCTACTTATCTCTGATCAAAGAACATCTTGTACTGCTCACCAGTAACATGTTGAAAGAATGACTTCTATTGCCTTGTATAGTTATTCCATAAAATATTAAGGTAGCCTGTCCCCACTCATCCATGTTCCAACTACATTGGAGTATACAGATAGTCCTCAAATTATGACCACAACTGACCCCCAAATTTCTGTTGTTAAGCAGGACATTTGTTATGTGACTTGTGCCCCATTTTATGACTTTTCTTGCCACACTTGTTGAGTGAATCACTGCAGTTGTTGAATCAGTAACATGGTTGTTAAGTGAATCTGGCTTCCCCATTGCCTTTTTTGTTAGAAGGTTGCAAAAGGGGATCACATGACCCCAGGACACTACAAGTGTCATAAATATAAGTCAGCTGCCAAGCAGCTGAATTTTGATCATGTTGCAGGGATGCTGCAACGGTCGTTAAGTCTGTAAAACATTTTTCAGTGCCACTGTAACTTCGAATGGTCCATAAATGACCTGTTGTAAGTCAACATCATCTGTAATTCTCATTCCCTCCATCCCCCAGGGCCCTCATAAATAGGAAGTTTAATAAGGGTTTCAATCCAGCATTTTGGAAGAGTCTCACGCTAGGCTGACCTAGGTTTATGCCCTGTTTATATTTATTAAGCAAAAACGAAAACAGAATGTAAATTAAGCAGAGGAAAATCTAACAACATTCCAGAACTTCCTATAAATCTTCTAACTAGTTGTGTAGTTAAGTATTACAATAATTTAATAAGTCAATACATCTGCCTAACGTGCAAGTGGCCCGGGTTTGAATCTCAGAAGGGTATGGCTAGCTGACGAGAGTCAAATAGCTCAAAATAGCTATACTAGTCTCTCTTTAATTTGTTGACGGTAAATTTAAATTTGAATTTGACACACACTTCACTTCCTGTGAAGGCTCCTAGATTGGGACTGAAAGGCTAAAGTGGAAGCAGTATGCTACATCCCATATTTGGGGTAGACCAGGTGGCCCTGATAGATGGGTGTCACCGGAAAACACTTATTACAATAAATGAAAGTCCATAAAAGAGGGCCTGTTTTTTGCGGTTTCCTCATATTATCGGTTTTAGACTGTGTTCTGTTTTTACAAGTCGCCATTTTGCTGGCCTGAGATGTTTGAGGATTATCAACTGGAAAACTTCTTCTGATGCATAAATCTGCCTCCGCTCTTAGCTAACCCTGGCTGATCTCTGAGCTTGGCTGGTTTGGGTTAGGGCTTGAATCGTGTTCTTATTCATCCACTTGGTTGCTGGAAAGACAAGGAAGTTATTTCCACAATACTGCCAAGAAAAAGGCAAAGGTTTTGTTCAATTTAACCTGATGGGTGTTGCTGTCTCTTATAATAATAATAATAATAATAATAATAATAATAATAATAATAATAATAATAATAATAATAATAATAATAATAATAATAATAATAATAATGAAGAAGAAGAAGAAGAAGAAGAAGAAGAAGAAGAAGAAGAAGAAGAAGAAGAAGAAGAAGAAGAAGAAGAAGAAGAAGAAGAAGTAGTAGTAGTTGGAAGGGACCTTGGAGGTCATCTAGTCCAACCCCCTGCTCAGGCAGGAAACCCTATACCATTTCAGGCAAATGGCTGTCCAGTCTCTTCTTAAAAACTTCCAGTGTTGGAGCATTCACCACTTCTGGAGGCAGGTTGTTCCACTGGCTAATTGTTCTAACTGTCAGGAAGTTTCTCCTTAGTTCTAGGTTGCTTCTCTCCTTGACTAGTTTCCATCCGTTGCGTCTTGTCCTGCCTTCGGGCGCTTTGGAGAATAGCTTGACTCCCTCTTCTTTGTGGCAGCCCCTGAGATATTGGATCACTGCTATCATGTCACCCCTCACCCTCCTCTTCGTTAAACTACACATACCCAATTCCAGCAACCGTTCCCTATATGTTTTAGCTCTTCACTTTCCTTCACTTTCAAGCTCTTCACTTTCCTTATTTTCTGTCCAGTCCTTCCTCATATGTCATGGCTTTTATCCTCCATTTCACTGCTGTCCACAGCTGCCCAACAGATGCTTTTTCTCAATCCCAAGAAAAAGATTTTTTTCCCCTGATATATATCTACAGTAGGAGCATTTTTCTCCCTCTAATCCTTCCTTAGAAGTTTTTCTACCAGCTCTTTTATTTAACCCTTTCATACTTATTCTCAATGTAGGACGTTTCAAATGTGTATGACTGAACTTTTCCAGGCTCATTTTTTTTAAGTCCCTCCTTTTGCTTTCCTTTTGTCCCTTCTCTGTTTCTTTATTGCTGCTTTTCAATTGCAGTTTCCGTTCATCCCTGGGATCAGATCCACTCCTCCCTCTCTAAAAACTATGAAAATGCCATTATCAACAAAAGGTGAAGGCTCCCCCGCACATGCGTGCTAGTCGTTTCCGACTCTAGGGGCCAGTGCTCATCTCCGTTTCAAAGCCGAAGAGCCAGCGCTTGTCCGAGGACGTCTCCGTGGTCATGTGGCCGGCATGACTGGACGCCAAAGGCGCACAGAACGCTGTTACCTTCCCACCGGAGTGGTCCCTATCTTTCTACTTGCATTTTTTACGTGCTTTCGAACTGCTAGGTTGGCAGAAGCTGGGACGAGTAACAGGCGCTCACTCTGTTACGCGGCACTCGGGATTCGACCCGCCAAACTGCCGACCTTCTGATCGACAAGCTCAGCGTCCTAACCCACTGAGCCACCACGTCCCTTTACGTTGATACTAGAACTAGCCAATTTCCTAGTCACTGTCATCTTTCCTGGACCACTTAAACTGTAGGTTGTCCTCGATTTATTGACCCCCAACATTTCTGTTGCTAAGTGAAACAGTTGTTAAATGCATTTTGCCCCATTTTATGACCTTTCTTGCCACAGTTGTTAAGTTCATCACTGTTGTTAAGTTAATAACAAGGTCGCTATCTGAATCTGGCTTCCCCATTGACTTTGCTTGTCAGAAGATTGTGAAAGGTGATCACACGATCCCAGGACACTGCATCCGTCATAAATATGAGTCAGTTGCCAAGTATCTGAATTTTGATCACATGACCATGGGGATGCTGCAGTGGTCATAAGTGTGAAAAACAGTCATGACTCACTTTTTTTCATCATAACTTTGAACAGTCACTAAATGAACTGTTGTAAGTTGAAGACTATCTATATCCTATATTTAGGACTATAGCCTAAATTCAGTTCCTCGCTCGCCAGAAAGCTTATTCAGCTGTCTTGAACCACTAATCAGCTTTCACTTTATAATCCTGAGGCCCCAAATGTGATATTGAGGGATGTCAAAGTAACCATGGAAACTAACAGGCTTCTGTGCTACCTGAGGTTTTACAATTATTATTTTTTTAAAAAAAGAAAAGTGGATGTGCTACAAAGCAAATCTACTTCTCAAAGCTTTCTTAGATGTGAAGAATGAGGGATGCTTGTAATCCATTGCTGTGTTTAGAAGTTTGCCCAAAAAACCACCAAGAGTTTAGTAAAGTAGGCCCATAAAAGGATAATGTTTGGACTGGAGGAAATAGCAAGTCACTTTGTGATAAATAAGTATTTTGTAAATCACTGTTACTTTTTATGTGAGTCCCTCAGAGTGGCAATTTTTTTGGCAAAAATATCTACAGATGGATAAGTGTTCCAATATTTGAGTAGGTTAACACCCACCAAGAAGAGGGGGATTAACCTATTGTCCTCAAGGCAGGACAAGAAGCAACGGATGGAAACTAATCAAGGAGAGAAGCAACCTGCAACTAAGGAGAAATTTCCTGACAGTTAGAACAATTAATCAGTGGAACAACCTGCCTCCAGAAGTGGTGAATGCTCCAACACTGGAAGTTTTTAAGAAGAGACTGGACAGCCATTTGTCTGAAATGGTATAGGGTTTCCTGCCTGAGCAGGGGGTTGGACTAGATCAGGGCTTTTCAACTTTTTCACCCATTTGTACCACTTTTAGGATATGGGAACATCCGAGTACCACCAGTTGCCTAGCAAGGTGTCAAAAACTTGATGACCCCCCCCAAAAGGAAAAAAGTGATGAATTACAGGTAGTCCTCAACTTACCAAAGTTCATTTAGTGACTGTTCGAAGTTACAGTAGCACTGAAAAAAGTGCTCCCCAAGCCACAGCCAAGGAAGATACTTTCCTGCCCTCCCGGCAGTGCTCTTCCTTCTGTCCCAGGTTTTCATTGTTGTGAGCATTTCTTTTGAGGATTGGCAGCGGGGGTGGGGGGTGTTTGGTTTTTATTCCCCCCCTCTGCTGGGTGATTGCAGCAGGTTTTGGTTACTCCATATGACCCTGGGGACGCGGTGGCTCAGTGGGTTAGGACCCTGAGCTTGTCGATCAGAAGGTCGGCAGTTTGGCGGGTCGAATCCCGAGTGCCGCGTAACAGAGTGAGCGCCTGTTACTCGTCCCAGCTTCTGCCCACCTAGCAGTTCGAAAGCACGTAAAAATGCAAGTAGAAAAATAGGGACCACTCTGGTGGGAAGGTAACAGCGTTCCGTGCGCCTTTGGCATCTGGTCATGCCGGCCACATGACCATGGAGACATCCTCGGACAAGCGCTGGCTCTTCGGCTTTGAAACGGAGATGAGCACCAGCCCCTAGAGTCGGAAACGACTAGCACACACGTGCGGGGGAACCTTTACCTTTACCTTTTATGACCCTGGGACACTGTGACCATCATAAATATGAATCAGTTGCCAAGCATCTGAATGTAAATCACAAGACCCTGGAGATGCTGCAACATTCCAGCTGATCGGCGCTTCTTCTGGGCTCAGCAGAAATGCCAGGATCAGCACCAAGCTCCAGCTGGAGCCTGGCGCTGATCCTGGTACTTCCACTGAGCCCTGACAGCCCTGCAGCTCCAGCCATCTCTCGCTCAGGCTTGTGCGGTGCTACCACTGGTTCAGCTCATTCCCCTCCCCCGCTACCAGTTTTCTAGGATGGTCACGTACCACCTGCTAGGTGCCAATGTACCACAGGTGGTACCCGTACCACTGGTTGAAAAGCCCTGGACTAGATGACCTCCACGGTCCTTTCCAACTCTGTTATTCTGAGTTTGGGCCAGGCCAGCACTTCTTACAGAAGTAGCATGATGGGGATTACAGAAGGGAGAACTCCTTGAATTGGAAACCTCCTTGTATTCTTGAAGAGGGTGGCAAATCAATCAACCAACCAACTTATTCTCAAAGTGCAAAAAGTTTGAGGAGTGCAGAGGTTGAAATCAAGGGCTGGAGGAGATTTTTTTTCCCTCTGTGAAATGCAGGGTGTAAATATAAGAAATCCACATCGAACTCCTGCTTTTGTCTTCCCCAAATTTGAATCCCTCGCTCTCGGTTTGAATAAGGTTGAAATGCAGTTCTGTGTGGGTAGTGTTTTTATTGTGAGTGTGTTGACTAGCTCCACCTGTGTTGTTTTAAACTGCTTCCAGAGTTTGAATATAGGATTTTGGAAAGAGCAGAGATTGTTAATGAGCGGCCTCCTGTGTGGAGACCAACAGTGGGAAAGATGCTGAAAAGCTTTGCATAATAAAAACTGCTGTATAAACGGATGATGGTGACAGCTGATAAGAGGATAAGCAGTTCCATTTCTGGAATGTTTCAAGGTTGCAAAATGAATTTTGTTTTGATCTTTTTGCATTGGGGACTGAAGTCACTCAGATTAAAAGCAATAAAAAAAATCCTCCTGAGGAATTTATCATTTAAACAAATAAGACAGACAATTAAGGGGCTTCATATATGCAGTTAGGCCATTGCTGTATTAAATGGGGAAAATATCGGATCTGTAGGTTGGTTGGAAAAGGCTGAAATGTTCTGAGAGAAGGAGGATCTATTTTAGAATTAATTAGAACTTAGAACTGTTTGGAAAGAAGAACAAAAAGAAGCTCATTTTCAGTTCAGTGTCTTTTTTATTGGTTTTAAAAATGTATTGCCTACTTTTGGGGACTCAGAGCAGTTTAGAATCAAACAAAAAACTTACCTGCATAGAAAACATAAAGTATGGTATATATTAATATAAAGAACCTTCCACTAGTTAACCAACTAAAGGCAGCCCTGATATGATTATGTCCAGTTCCTCTATGGCAGGGGTGTCGAACTCTCAATGTCACGTGATTTGATGCGACGTATCATGACTTTTTTTGCCATTGCCAGCAAAGGGGTGGGCAGAATAGCCAAGTTTTAAAGGTTGTGTGTCTAGGTGAGAGTCAAGGTGTTGCAAAGTATACCTACAGTCATGGAGAAGACATTTCTTTGGGCCCTCTGTTTCTTCACTTAGTGCAGGGTGCAGATCCTCAGTGGACCTTCTCTACAGGAATTCATAGGATGGGGTGTAGTGGTATGTGGGCACTCTTATTTAAGAGCACAATCACTGCATAGCCATGACCCCAACTCCCAATTCTTAACAGAAAGTTCAGTAGGACCTCATAGCCCATGGTATCAAAAACTGGTGGAACTAGTAAAGACACACAACTTCCATCCTGGTTGTGGTAGAGGTAATACCCCCAAGGCAACCATTCCTGTTTTAATCTCATGACTGGGTCTGATTCCTGATTTGAAGGGATCTAGACAATCTCTTTCCTCCAAGTTCTTCTCCAAAATCTTCTGTCAAAAAGGAAAGGGTGGAAATTAGCCAGTAGCTGTTTAAGTTGGCTGCATCAAGAGGTGTCCTCTGCAGAGGTCAGCGTCGCTCAGATTTCCTTAATCAAGGAGATGATTAATATTTCAAGCAGGTATTAATCATTTCCTTGAATCTAGCCAGGGATACCCTGTCCATGTGTGCAAGGTGTGGCATGAGCTGAGCTTCCATTTGTTAGAATTCTTGTCGTGGATTGCTTTGGCCACATCTTCAGTCTCCACGTGCTCAAAAGAATCCCAAGTAACCATGGCTTGTTTCATGATACCACTAAACAATGTGGTATCCAATACTGAAAGAATGCCAAAGGTTTTATCTGCAAGGAATTGTGCAGATGTAACATGGAATCTGCAGGGAAAACTTCACACTTACTCATCCCCGGAAGCAAATAAGCTACAGTCCTTTGAACAAAGCTGCTGGATACAAGTTTGCAGATACACCAAGCAGGGAGAAATACACGTACTATGCCACTCTGAACCACCACAAAATACTCCTGAGGAGGATGCCTTCCATTACCTGAAGTAAATGTCAGATCTAACATTATTGTTCCTACGTTCTGGGACAGACAACATGGCTACCATAGATGCTACAAGCTCCCAAGCCCATCCAGATCGTGATCTCCAGGTTTGGGAGACTAAGATGTGATCACCACCAGCATTTTGATGACGTCCAGGAGTTCAGGAAAACTGACTGCCAGTAATCAGGCAAGCTCATCCTGTCTCTAAAGCCTAATGCAACACAGAGGCAGCGCTTGTATCCACAGCCAGAGTCTCACAAGCAGGCATCACCCTAGCCCTGGTATCAAGGCCACCAAAGTCCTGATGGGAAAACTTAGGAGAGAGGGCCTTCCCTTGCCCAATGAAATCTCCCTGATGCAAATCAAAACCACTTATTCCATATCACGGGGGAACAAGACCTTGTTGAATACGACTCTGTGAAGGTTGAGGACATGGTGAGGAGTTTGAGGTAATGGCAAACAGCAATCCTGTACTCTGGCCGACGGATTGAGGCTGTGGGTTAGAAAGAGAGACCTTACCAAATTGCAAAAGTAGCATGGTGGCTCGCATGATTAGGACGCTGGGTTGGAGGTTAGCGATCCTGCGTTCGAGACCCGAGTGCTGGCGTGGGGTGGGGTTGCGCTCCTGTCCTTCATTCCAGCTCCTGCCAGAGACATGAAAGGAGCCCCCAACTGTGCATCCCCTGGGCAACACTGAAGTCGACAGCTAATCCTTTCAACCCAGAAGCACCTCAGAGCTTCTGACCATAGCATTTGCTTATGCTACCCAATTGCAAGTCGTCCATCAGCTGGGACAATTTTCTCATAGCCCCCCCCCCCCCCAATTACGTCTCGTGATTTGTGCCCATGGAAATGCAACCCACACCATATTCCACCGCCAGAGGCTTCCCTTGCTACCCTCTTGTTTCTACTTAGAGCAAAACTACTAATTGTGTGGAATAGATGTTGGCATATCCAC
Organism: Vipera ursinii; assembly: GCF_947247035.1. NCBI lineage: Eukaryota > Metazoa > Chordata > Lepidosauria > Squamata > Viperidae > Vipera > Vipera ursinii. Next base: position 77,932,664 of record NC_139515.1, on the reverse strand, counting down.
TCCTACTGTTTGTCTGTTACAATCACTACTACATGTTTTCCAACCGCTGCCTACGCAACCCTATATTGTAATTCTGGCTGCTGGGATTTTCTGCGACATTTCCCCCAACAAGCCTAACCATGCACACAGGCTTTCTGCTGTACTCTGGAGAAGTTGAGGGCAGGTGTTAAAAGTGCTGACAGGATTTCTGTAGATGAATCTTGGTAGCTTGAACAGTTTTGCCCTGCGGTCTAAGCTTACTAAGCACAATAATTTTTTCAGAGCTGGAGGAAGAGCAATAGTGTGCAAAACAAATAAACCAGGAAAAAAACCCCCACACACACAGACACAGAGAGAGACAGACAGACAGAGAATGAAACAGAGGAAACAAATGTCAGGGCAGCTTCCGTTACCTCAGGAAAATAATAAGCTGAGCCAGTCATAGGTGTGACTCTTTTTAGGAAGTAATCTGGAATACAGATAAAGGGTTGTGGTTGATCGTATCTTCTTGGAGAACGTTGGCAGGTCGGAACATTTGACCGAAGGTGTTATTAGTATTCCTGGTATCGGGTCATAGAAATGCTTTAAGTTAGTAAGACCTTTGGCTTTTATGGGGAAAATATGGACTTGCTGGTGTCTTCCAGTTGTGCCGGGGCAATTCCACAATTCCGTGCGATATATACAGTAGAGTTAAGAGTTTTCCATTAGCCTGCTCAGTCTTCAGTGAATTGCATGAAATCTGGTCTGAATACAAATGGGTTTTCCACATTTATGAGCAGTGAACAAATAATTAAACTCTCTTTTATTTTTCCCCCCTGCCTTTCAGTGACACTGTGTTTAGATGGGCTTAGCGTTTTATAAAAGTTGACGAAATACATTCATTTCTGAATGGAACTTTCCTGTGACTTATTGATTTTTCTTTAAATGACTTTTTTTCCCCCTCCCGAAGGCTTGCCATGTGTACATTACCATCTCTTTCTGGACTGGGATTAGACCTGTACCAAGACCTGTACTTGTGAAGCATCAAAGATCTGATACTTATGCTGAAGTCTTAAGAGAAAACGCCTAAGATGTTGAGCAATTAGCATTTATTTTAGGGCATCGATGCAACATCTGTCCCAATTTTTCCCCCCATCTCACCTTTCTTCTCTCACTTCCCAGCCTCAGGACTTTTTTTACCATCAAAGCTCTCTGCCTTTCCCTTGTAGAGAAATCTCAGAGCATTTCATTGTAGCAATTTCATTATGGATATAAATACACAAGATTTAATTTGGCCTTTTTCCTCTGCTATTTTGAGTGAAACGATCTGTGGGGGAAGCCTAATTATTTCCTGTCGTCCAATGATTGTTTAAAAACCAGCCTTAGGAAATGGCAGTTGGAAACACTTGGGGAACAGAAGAAAGCAGAGTTTAAAAAAAAAACAGAAGAAAGGCTTATGGAATCGGATAATGCAACATGTCGACAGGGCCTTGCTGCTTAACGTCCATAGTTGGATCAAGGGAAGTCTCTATGCACAGAGTAGCAGGGAAAATAGACTTTTTAAAAAAGGAAACACAAAGCCACTATTTAGATATGAAGAAAATATGAAAATCTTCCTTCTTGGATTGAAGCTGTGGAACTGGATTTGAGGGACAAAGAAATCATTTCTGAGCCAAATATTAAGTCCCGTCACAGTGGTATCCGTTTGAACAGCTTCAGGAAGTTGCAGCCTCTGTTCAGTGTTGGTTCCGAATTCGAGATAATCACGATGACAAAGGTAAACAGACCTGCTCTTCGTAATCTCGCCAATGAATGTTACACCATGAGAAATGGATGCCTTTTAAAGATGCAACACTTGCTGTGGTGATAGAAGGATGTTTTCCGTTCTCTGCTTATAACTCTCATGGGGTTGTTGTTTTTTGTGCAGCTTCCAAGCTCCCATTGGGTGGCCTGAGGGAACTCTCTCGCCTGTGGATTGATTGCCTAACATTTTGAGCAAGAAAGACACGGCAGCCTAAAATAAACCAGTGGTGGAATTCAGCCGGTTCGCACCAGTTCGGCAGAACCGGTAACTGATTTTTTGTTGCCCAAGCCCAGAATGGATTTCTGAAAGCGGCATCTACACAGAGAACCGGTTGTTCACATATTTGAATCCCACCACTGGGTTTAACAGTGGCTTGTAAAACAAGCCCCAGCCTGAACCAGAACAGTCTATTTCTTATATATTTATATCCTGCCTTTGTTATTTTTACTGACTCAAGGCAACAGGCATATCCAGCATGCCTTCCTCCTTCACTTTTCCCCATAACAACAAACCTGTGAGATTGTTTATGTTTATGTTTATTGGACTTATATACCGCCCTTCTCCCGTAGGACTCAGGGCGGTTCACAAGGAATTTAAAATAACAATACACATTACAAAAGTTAAGAACAATTAAAATAATCAAATTTAGTCCTTGAATAAAATAAAACCCCTATTAAACTCCAATTAAAACCCAATTAAATAAAATTACAATTAAAATTCTGTCCTGGCCAGAAAGCTCAAAGAGCCAGGTCTTCAGGTCCCAGCGGAATGAACGAAGGTCAGGGGCAGTCCTGAGCTCTACGGGCAGCTGGTTCCAAAGGGCAGGCGCACCCACAGAGAAGGCCCTCCCCCTGGGTGTTACCCGCCGGCAATCTTTTGCTGGTGGTACCCTGAGAAGGCCCTCCCTGTGGGAGCACACAGGAGGAAGGGAGCTTGATGCTGGCAGCAGGTGTTCCCTCAGATTGGTTGGGCTGAGAGAATGTGGCTGGCCCAAAGTCTGCAAGTTGGCTTTCATGGCTACAGTGAGACTTCAACTCACAGTCTCTTGCTTTCTAGCCTGGTGCCTTAACCACTAGACCAGGGGTCTTCAAACTTGGCCCTTTTATAACTTGTGGACTTCAACTCCCAGAATTCCTCAGCCAGGAATGCTGGCTGAGGAATTCTGGGAGTTGAAGTTCACAAGTCATAAAAGGGCCAAGTTTGAAGACCCCTGCACTAGACCATACCAGCTCTCTTCCACATAGTTCACGCACCTTGCTTATTCTGCAGGTCATCAGCCTTCCCTCTGCATTTATTGTTTAATTCTCTTTTAAATTTTTTACTCTATGTTTTTTAATTTTTATTGTTGTGAGCCACCCTGAGTCCTCAGGGAGAAGGGCGGCATATAAATTTAATAAAATGAAATGAAATCTCTTTGTGCTCCACAAACCTTAAGGGTGGTCTCTGGCCAGGAAAAAAAAATACTTTTAGGAGTAGCACAAGTCAAGAATAAACAGTCCAGGTCATACACGGGTACAGAGAAGATATCAACAGTTCAAGAGTTATCCAATACAAAGTCGTCTTACCAGTCCAAAAGTCGAAAACACAGTTCTTCGGGTTTAGCAAACAGTAGCAAAACCACAATCAACAATAATCAGCAAACAATGTAACAGAGTAACTAACACACAGAGAGAGAAGCTATGTCTCTAGCTCCCTCTTATGGCTGTTGAAAGAAGACAGCATTGGCCAATCATTACACATTTAAAGGGATACAATACATTACAATCATGGCTTATATATTGCCAACCCAACCAGTTAGGCTGTAATCATATGACTAACATACTCAATTGTAGCAACCATTCCTTATATGTTTTAGCCTCCAGTCCCCTGATCATCGTTGTTGCTCTTCTCTATACTCTTTCTAGAGTCTCAACATCATTTTACATCGTGGTGACCAAAACTGGATGCAGTATTCCAAGTGTGGCCTTACCAACTCTTATACCTTTCTGTTCTTAGGTGAACATTGAATAGTTCGGACAAGATCAGAGATAGACGGCAGGCTGGGTTCCAAACGCTTTATTCGCTTCAGCTCCGGACGGCTGACAAGCGGAGAAACCCTTCCTTTTATAGCGAACTATCAACTGTTACAACAAATCAGGAAACCGTATTCTCCCGCCTCGAGGGCAGCGACCAATTGCCTGCCAGCAGCTTTGACAGCTCCCGGGCGATTGCACTTGCGCAGCTTGGCAGGGGAATCCGTCAGCTGGCTGGCTTGCCGGCTGGGGGGAGGCGTGTTTAAGGGAGCCGGCATTCTGACAGCTCGCGGCTGTCAGCCGGTCCGGTTCTTGCGCCTGCGCAGCCTTTTGACAGCTGTCACTGTCAGTGGCTGCTGCCGGCCTGTGCGCATGCACGGTTTCTTCCGGCAGCCTTTTGACAGCTGTCATTTGTCAACGGCTGCCGCGTTAGGGATTCCCTGGTTGTTCTCGGGCCGGGAGATTGTCCTTATAATGTCAGTATGCAACACCCCTTCCCCCCTCCCCTGAATTGAACCTTTTAACAATAAATACTGATACAGAAATATGCTTGTGGGACACCAAACACTGGATATTAGCTATAATGCTAAAGCAGCGATTAAACACTAAGTGAGTTCAAGGAAGGCATGATGCTGTTGGCATCATTCTGAGGATCTGGAAGAAGGTTTTTCAAAATTACTGAATACTTACTATATTTACTTTCTGAGATGTTAAAAGATATGTCCATACGTCAGTACTGGGGCTTTCCTAAAATCAGGAAAAAAGGAGCAATGCAAACATGGAATTTCTAGGGCAGGCACATCAAACTGCCAGCCCACGTGCCAGATGCATCACGCCAATACCGCACCCACCCCATTGCTGGCAATGGGGAAAAAGTCCCGATACGTTGCGCGACATCATGTGACGTCGCAAGTTTGACATGCCTGTTCTAGGGGCTTCAGAAAAAAAGAGATATAAGGGCCCTTTGTGGCCTACAGATAATAGGTTGTCTATTCTGTGCTAAACAAAAAAAGTACTAATATGAATAGTAATTAGAGCATCAAAATACATTTCCCACTCTTTTTTCTTATTTGACTCTTGCATGAACTTGTTCTTCTTGTCCTTTCTTTGTTTCTCTGCTATTTTGAGAGACTTTTGTTTGGATTGCTTCAGATCTGGATGGAAGGGAGAGAGCATTGCCCTCCATGAAGGGAATAGATGAGGTGCTGAGTGTTTTTCAGATCATCTCAACAACCTTCTTCATATGTTCAGCTGAAATGGGTGGAGGCCAAAGTCATACTTACATTTCTCTGAACTCCAGAGCAACTTTACATGGAATCTAGAGGCCTAAAAAAAGCTAGATCTCAGATTAGCTAGATCAGGGCTTTTCAACCAGTGGTACGGATACCACCTGTGGTACATTGGCACCTGTCATGTGGTACGCGACCATCCTAGAAAAGTGGTAGTGGGGGAGAGGAATGAGCTGAACGGGTGGCAGCACCACACAAGCCTAAGCGAGAGATGGCTGGAGCTGCAGGGCTGTCAGGGTTCAGCGGAAGTGCCAGGATCAGCACTTCTTCGGGGCTGTCAGGGCTCAGTGGAAGTGCCAGGATCGGCGCTAGAGCTGGAGCTCAGTGCTGATCCTGGCGCTTCTGAGCCCAGAAGAAGCACCAATCAGCTGGAATGTTGCAGCATCTCCAGGGTCTTGTGATTTATATTCAGATGCTTGGCAACTGATTCATATTTATGATGGTCACAGTGTCCCAGGGTCATGTGAAGTGACGAAAACCTGCTGCAACCACCCAGCAGACGGGGGGAAGTAAAAACCAAACACCCCACCCCCGCTGCAAAATCCTCAACAGAAATGCTCACAGCAATGAAAACTTCGGACAGGAGGAAGAGCGCCGCCAGGCGGGAAGGCAGGTGTCTTGCTCGGCTGTGGCTTGATGGACACTTTTTTCAGTGCCATTGTAACTTCAAACAGTCACTAAGCGAACTGTTGTAAGTCAAGGACTACCTGTACTTCATCACTTTTTTCCTTTTTTTTTTTTTTTTTGGTCATCAAGTTTTTGATACCTTGCTAGGTGACTGGTGGTACTCGGATGTTACCGTATCCTAAAAGTGGTACAATGGGTGAAAAAGTTGAAAAGCCCTGAGCTAGATAGCTTTATTCATACAAATCCAGATCTTCTTCAAGCCTCAACCTGAATGTGTGAAACTCAGGGAAACGAAGGATCTACTACCTTTAGTAAAATACCTGAAATGGGCTAATTTTGGAATACTTCTCACTTAAAATGGACAGAAGGATATCGTTTACATGTTTGAAGGAGTTCCAGATTTCCTCCTGAACCTCAATCTGTTGAGTAGAGTAAAAATTAAGTACTGTATGCGGAGTTGCGTGCTTTGTTTTATTTTTAATTATACGTGTAGTTCGATGTGGAGAGTAACATAAAACGAGCCGATACAAATAATTTCTCAATTTTTTGCAAGCCTTTTTATATTTATTGAGATGACACACTTCCTACATGTACTATTCAACAGATGGTGGCATTAAGCCAATTCTGCTTTTTATTCGGCAGCCACCAAAAACTGAAATTCAGGGATACAGCTGCCACTTCCTAGAACTATTAAAATACTAAAAAACCATGAATGGCAATCTCGGTGTGGGGATATTTATGTGAAAAACCACAACTCTACCTTTCTAAACATATTATGTCTGTCATGAATGTGATCTCAGAAAAGGAACAACGCTCACATGGTTCCATATTTGTATTCCATATGTTTGAATGGAAGAGAATGATAAAAAGTGCATTAAATGGATACATGTAGGAGAAGGAGGGGCGGAGCCTGGAGATAAAGAGTCGAGAGGAATCAGCCTAGAACAGGGGTAGGCAACTTTGGCTCTTTTATGACTCATTGCTGGCTCAGGAATTCTGGGAGTTGAAGTCCATGAGTCATAAAAGAACCAAGGTTGCCTACCCCTGGCCTAGAGTACAGCGAGTCCTCAATTTACAACGGTTCATTTAGTGTCCAAAGTTACAGCGGCTCTGAAAAAAGTGAGTTATGACCATTTTTCACAGCCTCCCCATGGTTAGATGGTCAAAATTCAGATGTCTGGCAATTGGTTTATATTTATGACGGTTGCAGTGTCCTGGGGTCATGTCATCAGCTTTTGTGGCAAGCAAAGTCAATGGGGAAGCCAGATTTACTTAACAACCGCGTTACTCACTTAACAAATTCAATGATTCGCTTAACAACTGTGGCAAGAAAAGTCATAAAATGGGGCAAACTCACTTAACAAATGTTTCACTTAGCAACATAAATTTTGGGCTCAGTCGTTGTCGTAACTCGAGGGCTACCTGTACCTGTGTTCTCACAAGGGGTCTAAGTCCAGCCCCCTCTTGAATTCCCTTAACCCTTATTTAGCACCAAAATAGTGCTACCATTAGTTGACTAGATTCCTGTGCATAGGCATGAGCAAGAAATCAGTTTAATTGGAACGTAATGTGCGTCCCTGGTCTTTTGCACCTTAAAGTCAAATCTTGCACAAATTACAAACACCGAGGGAGCCTCAGGGACTCTGGGCAAATTGCCCATAGAAAACTGTTCAATACCCTCATATTAATCTCCCAAAGCTTGGAGAACCTAACTACCAAGTATATGCAGCATATTTCTCTAATCCAATTAATGAGACTTTACAAGATCTTACAGGGATCCTTGTAGCTTGTTCCTGGGTATCCTCTTGGTAGGAGGATACCCAGGATCCAGAGAGGGAGAAAACTAGACAAATGGTAAATGGGTGAGATATTTTATGTGTGTATAATTAGGTTCCCATCTGTATATTATACAGTTCAGTGGAGAGACATTTATGCAGAAGTTGCACTTATATGTGGGTTTTGGGGGAAGACGGTTTTCTAGGAAGCTGTGTTTTGTTCACATGAGTTGCAGCTGTGTCTTTGTTTTGCTCTCTCTATGTATGTGCATGTGTTGTGCATGTGCATGTAGTTGCTTGGGCCATTAAGACACCTCTGAAGACCTTCTTTCGGATTTAATGTGCCCTTAAGTCCACCCCTACACTTCACACTTACCTAACAGCAAGTCACTTTGAGTTTCAGGGACTATTACTCATCAAGGCACAGGAAATTTCACAGTAATGTTCTTTAATTAGTACAGAGTGCTAAATATGGCGTCTTATTAATCCAGTTGGCGCTCTTGTGCTGTGAACAAAGCATTTCTCAGCCTGGAAAAGAGCTGAAAAACCAGCTTGTTCTAGATCCTACAGACTTACCTGACCAGTTAAAAATTATATGCACTACTGTCTAGTGAATTTAAACAACAAATAAGGAACTTCAAGGGTAACTTCACCTCTGAAGAACGCAGAGCACGAAATACTTGAAAGCATACTTATGAGCAGGAAAGTGCTGCCTTTAACCACAAATTGCTGGCTTGCTTGGTACTTCCTGAATTCAAGGACACGCTTTAGGAATAAAGTTATCATGACTTTGCCGTATTGGGCAAGTCAGAATCTTTTAAACTAAGGAAGCTTGGTTATTCTATTGTATTTTATTACTTCAAACCAGAATTGTAAAATAAATATCTCAAGCACAAGTTGTGCAAATTAAAGGTTGTGCGAAGGGAGTGCAATGTTGATGTTATCGTCCATATACATGAAGAAATTCTTTTCTTTCTTTCTTTGATGTGATGTGATTTGATTTATTATGGGCCATCAAGAGACAGATTTTTCTCCAGGAGGAATCTATCCCCAACCTAAGTCTTTCAAGTGTTCAAGAGGTGGACCCATCACCGCTATAAATAAGTCTATTCTCCTTGCTGCTGTTGGTCCTTTTCATCTCTATCCTACCACCTTTCTTAGAGGATGCAAAAAGAGGGACAGAATGAAATGTGATTGACATTTAGGCAAGAAAAACCAAATGTACAGGTATAGTATAAGGGTTACCTTGCTCAATAGTAGTAACTGTGAGAGGGATCTCGGAGTCCTAGTGGACAATCACTTAAATATGAGCCAACAGTGTGCTGCAGCTGCCAAAAAAGCCAACACAGTGCTAAGCTGCGTTAACAGAGGGATAGACTCAAGATCACGTGAAGTATTAATACCACTTTACAATGCCTTTTGTAAGGCCACACTTGGAATACTGCATCCAGTTTTGGTCACTACAATGTAAAAAAGATGTTGAGACTGGAAAGAGTACAGAGAAGAACAACAAAGATGATCAGGGAACTGGAGGCTAAAAGATATAGAGAACAGTTGCTGGAATTGGGTATGTCTAGTTTAATGACTGAATGAGAAGGAAGGACTCACTGGAGAAGAGCCTCATGCTGGGAAAGATTGAGGGCAATAGAAGAAGGGGACGACAGAGAATGAGGTGGCTGGATGGAGTCACTGAAGCAGTAGGCGTGAGCTTAGATGGACTCCAGAAGATGGTAGAGGACAGGAAGGCCTGGAGGAACATTGTCCATAGGGTTGCGATGGGTCGGACACGACTTCGCAACTAACAACAACAACAAAAGTTTAATGAAGAGAAGGATGAGGGGTGACATGATAGCTGTGTTCCAATATCTCAGGGGCTGCCCCAAAGAAGAGGGAGGCAAGCTATTCTCCAAAATGCCCAAAGGCAGGACAAGAAACAATGGGTAGAAACTAATCAAGGAGAGAAGCAACCTAGAACTAAGGAGAAACTTCCTGACAGTTAGAACAATTAACCAGTGGAACAGCTTGCCTTCAGAAGCTGTGAACGCTCCAACACTAGAAGTTTTTAAGAAGAGACTGGACAACTATTTGTCTGAAAGGGTATAGGGTTTCCTGCCTGAGTAGGGGGTTGGAATAGAAGACCTCCAAGGTCCCTTCCAACTTTACTGTTATGATTATGATTAAAGTTAAAATAATTTTTATTTATTTTAAATAATTAATTAGAATTGTTAAATTGTTTGGCAGTGAGTTGTCCCATGGCAAGTTGGCTGTGGTGAGTTGTCCCGCAGCAAGTTGGCCATGGTGAGTTGGCTGTTGCTAGTTGGCCATGGCAAGTTGGCCATGGTGAATTGGGCGCAGTGAGTTGGCTGTAGCAATTTCTCCCATTCCCTCTCTACAGAGCTCAGTCTTTGCATAATATGTTCAAAGAAGAACTGTTTGAGCCTACTGCAGTTGTCTGTGCCTCAAATGAGAATTCCGGTTTAATTTCCTCAATGTTTGTTTCGTGGCTATTGTTTAATTTACTAAGGTTTATATGCTGCTACATTAATGTATGATTCTTCTGTATCTCAATTGCCAAGATTTTTATAACCCTGATCCTGCTTTTAAATGGGACATAATCTCTGTGAACTTATGCAGAATTGACTTGGGAGGCCGGTGTGTGGCGTAGTTGGTTCACATGGTGTGGTAGGATGGAGAGTTTGTTGTCACTGTGTGTTGGGGGGAGAGAGAGCACAGGGGGAGGCTCAGCTAATCTCAATGTACACATGTTGTACTTTGACAATAAATATTATTTTATTATTTATTATCTTTTTCTCTCTGAGCAAAAGATACAGTTCTTTCAGTCCTCCCTCACAAGATTTAGTTCCAGTCCTGTCAGAGAAATCATGCAACAAATCAGGTCTAAATCTGCATTTCAGTTTAGGACTAAGTTGCCAGAGATTAATTAAAGAGCCATAACTCTGTTATGGATAACTTGCAGTTAAGAGACTGTGACCCATTTATCTCATTCAGTAGTTGGTGGACAACCTAATGCCCTTCCAGGTGTTTTTACTTCGACTTTCATCATCTGCAACTAGGTTGGCTTGGTGAAAGGGACTGAGGAAGCTCTCATTTAAAACCTATGTAAGTTGCAGTGAGAGACAATAACTAATCCAAAACCACCCAGTGATTTTGTGGTTAGTGGAGATCAGAACATAAGTCTCTGCAAACTTAAATCATTGGGGTAGAAGAGACTTTGGAGGTCTTCTAGATCTTATATCCTCCCAGAAAAATGGCTGTCCAGCCTCTTCTTGAAAACCTCCAGAAATGGAGCACCCGTAACTCTTGAGAGGCAAACTGATCCATTAATTGATTGTTCTCACTGTCAGGAAATTTCCTCTTAGCTCTAGGTTTGATCTCTTTTCCACAAACTTCCACATTTGTTTCTTGTCCTACCCTCAGGTGGTTTGGAGACTAAGTCAACTCCCTCTTTCTGTGATAGTCTCTCAAATACCAGAAGACAGCTATCATGTCAACCCTAATCTGTATTATATCTGTAAACAGTTAAAATATATATGTGTTAACAAGTTAAACCGTTAAACGTTGAGGGAAACCAATCTGACAGGAGAACACGCGGGAACTTTGACAGCTGTCAAAGTTCCCCGCACGGCGCAGGCGCAACCACTGACAGCTCGCGGCTGTCAAAACACCGAGCCATGCGGAAGCCTGAACTGTCAAGAACAGACGACGCGGATTGGTCCGGATAGACGCGGCGCCAAAATGGACGTTCCTGATTGGCCCTCACTGACAGCTGCCGGCTATAAAAGCCGGGCAAGTCATTCTGTTTTTGCCTTGCTCTAAATAAACCTTTTGTTAAGTAGCCTGTCGTCCCGAGTGGTCCTTCGGCTACTTCACTGGCGATGAGGATGGGATCGCTCCTGAGCTGAAGTCACGGCCGCGGAAGAGAGTTCCCGGCCAGAGCTGTCACTGGAAGTTTTAACTTCCAACGGAGTGAAGTAGCCGAAGGACCACTCGGGACGACAGGCTACTTAACAAAAGGTTTATTTAGAGCAAGGCAAAAACAGAATGACTTGCCCGGCTTTTATAGCCGGCAGCTGTCAGTGAGGGCCAATCAGGAACGTCCATTTTGGCGCCGCGTCTATCCGGACCAATCCGCGTCGTCTGTTCTTGACAGTTCAGGCTTCCGCATGGCTCGGTGTTTTGACAGCCGCGAGCTGTCAGTGGTTGCGCCTGCGCCGTGCGGGGAACTTTGACAGCTGTCAAAGTTCCCGCGTGTTCTCCTGTCAGATTGGTTTCCCTCAACGTTTAACGGTTTAACTTGTTAACACATATATATTTTAACTGTTTACAGATATAATACACAATCCTTCTCTTTGTTAGGCTAGACCAGACATGTCAAACGTCGTGCAACGTATTGGGACGGTTTTGCCATTGCCGGCAATGGGGTGGGCGCGGCTTTCGGATCAAGTTCCCTTAGTCATTGGTAGCATGATTTAGCCTCCAGACCTCTTAACATTTTTGTTGCTCTTCTTTGTACTCGTTCTAACATCTCAGCATCTTTTTTGTGCATGTGTCATTAAATTATCTTTAATCTCAACTGGGGCTCCCTCAGTCCATTGTAAGTAATCTTCATACATGGGCAGGTTTAGACGTATAACAGAGTTGGAAGGGACCTTGGAGGTCTTCTAGTCCAACCCTCACCCCTCTCAAGCAGGATACCCTATACCATTTCAGACAAATGGTTGTCCAGTCACCTCTTAAAAACCTCCAGTGATGGAGCACCCACAACTACTGAAGGCAAGTCGTCCCACTGATTAAGTGTCCTTAATGTCAGGAAATTTCTCCTTTGTTCTAATACTCTCCTTGATGAGTTTTTCATTCATTGCTTCTTGTTCTGCCTTCAGGTGCTTTGGAGAATAGCTTGACTCCCTCTTATTTGGGGCAGCCCCTTAGACAATGGAACCCTGCTATCATGTCACCCCAATCCTTCATTACATTAAACTAGATGTGATGCCAAGCCATAGTTTGCAAGATAAGTCAGGGATTATAGGTTCTTTTCTTGACATGTGCACTGCAACTCTCTTGCTCGTGATTTTAGGAAATACCACCATTTATTGAATGATAAGCAGTGTATTGCACCATGTAAGGAAGGGAACAAAGAAGTCTCTGAAGGAGTGGAAAGCAATCATGTGTTCCAAATTCTTCAACAGCTTGTTTTCACTGCACTTTGGTGTTTCTTCTCCATCGTGCTGTTACGGCTGCAATGCAAGAACTTTTGAGCATTCTTAGGGTGACTGGGTATATACCATTACCTCTCAGCCTGAAATCTACTTATTTTTTCTTCACATATTGTACAGATAGTATAGCTAGATAGATTGAATAGCAACCAGAAAGGAGCTTCATTTACATTGGTTCATCAGTAGCCAGGGCTTTTCAATCAGCCTTAAGAATCAACAAATCTTAGCTTTGTTGATTATGTCAAATCATGCTGTAAAGCCAGGTTTTGTTCTTATTATCTGCCTTCCAGGTCATTTGACGTCGTGCTAAGCTGGAATGAAATACAATAGAAGTGGAGGAGACAACTTATTCCTTGTTTTCTTCCAGAGTTGAAAGGGGGGATAGATTAATAATTTTATTTCACCAAGATTATCACAGAAAGAAACATCATAGTTGTCATTAATTTATTTCAGTAATAAGGCAGGTAGTCCTTGACTTAGATCAGGGTAGGCAACCTTGGCTCTTTTATGACTCGTGGACTTCAACTTCCAGAATTCCTGAGCCAGCTGGATCACAAGTCACTTTGGTGCCATAATAATTTTGAATGGTCGCTGAATGAACAGTCGTAAGTTGAGCACTACCTGTAATCAGAAACATGCTTTAAAAATGTAGGTGTTCAACCAAATCATCCAGCTTGAATGGAAGTATAAATAGCTCGGATGTAAGTTTTCAGTTTTCCAACTGGCATGGCCCTTGTATTTTGGAAGCCGAGGGATGTACTGCTAGACTAGGTGCTCAGATTGGGGAGTCTGTCCCATTACAATTATAAAGTGAAACAATTCAGAAACAAACTGGAGCTCCACTTTCTGACATCTTACAGATTAAGTACTTTATAAAGAGTTCAGGAGATATAATGGGTGGGATCCAAAACCTGGTCCTCCCATCACTAAAACTGTTTTTTGTTGATTCACGAAAGAGCCAACCCAACAGTTGATAGTTTTGACACAGTGAATCTGCTGCCCAGCAACAGATTAATGAGAATTCCCCAGAAAGATTTTCATCTTACTTTGAGAAATGGTACGTGTAGACGTTTCCCTTTTGAAATATTTCAAGCCAGGCTGGGTTCCCGACCTTGTACTATAGATTTACAGTTTGAAATTATTTGTGTCCTCTCTGTTTAGCCCATCCCTGCAATTTCTTCTTGCCCTGGATAGAGAGATGACAAACTAAATGGCTGTAATTTTCTGATTTAATGTGCTATTATGGAAACTCCAAGGGCTGCTGGACTTCTATTCCAGAATGTTTCCAGCCTTATTTAGCAAATGATTTTTAATTACTCGAGGAAAGAGTACATTTTTTTATTTGAACAACAGCCAGCAGCCTTGGCATCGTGCCCAGGAAATGAGCCATAAAATGCTCTTTAACTATTACTAGTCATGCAAATAACAAAAGAGATTTTAGGTCAATCGTCATGATAACTGTGTTTAGATTATTGTATGCACGAAGATAGAAAGACTCAGCATTACTCACAATGGAGGAATGGCTGGTAAACAAGGCAGAACTTAGCTGAGCTGCTAAATTATTTTTTTATTAGAGAAAAGAAAATATCTATGTTTATTGCTAACTGGAAATTCCTTATATACTTGTGTGTGTGTGTGTGTGTGAAACAGAAAATGAATTTATGATTTATGGTTGTGATGATTAGACAGAATGGATTATAGAAAGAAGAGAGTTATACCGTAACCATCGAGTAAAAAGTAGTGATAATTGTTATAATAATATAATTATAATGCGGTAAAGGAACCACTTCTTTATAACTTACTTCTTCATTTTCTGCTTTTGGACTCTTTCACTTTTTCCACCTTTCTTGCACTTTTAGCTTTCTCTTTCTATCTTTCTCTTGGTTTACATTAATTGATACCAGTTTTTATCTTCCTTCTTTTAAAAACAAAACATTGTTAATTTTTTTTTAAAAAAATCTCATTCTGCAGTTCAGCTGTTCTGCCCTGATACAGGGTGCACATTGCAATGAGTAGCTAAAACCCATTAAAAAAGGATTTCTCCAGAACTTCTGCACACTTTATCTGTTACCTGGTTCAAATAAGAAACTGGCTACTTTTAAAAGCTTGGCAATCAAGGGTTAGAGTAGTTAAGGTGTCAGGCTAGTAACTGGGGAGGCCATGATTCTAGTTCTACCTTAGGCACAAAGCCAGCTGGGTGACCTTGGGCCAGTCGCTCGCTCTCAGCCCTAGAAAGAAGGCTATGACAAACCACTTTTGAAATCTTGCCAAGACAACTGCAGGGACCTGACTAAGCATTTGCCAGGAGTCAAAATCCAAGTTGACGGCATCCCCCACATCCCAAAAATCAATAGAGGGCTAAACTGGAAGCTAAACTGGAAGGATCAGGGGTCTTCAAACTTGGCCCTTTTATGACTTGTGGACTTCAACTCCCAGAATTCCTCAGCCAGGCATTGCCTGGCTGGACTGAAGTCCACAAGTCATAAAAGGGCCAAGTTTGAAGACCCCTGCCATATAGGTAGTCTTACAATAGCAGACTATTTACCATGGAGGGGACAGATTGTCAGAACTTGAAGTCAGGGTCATAAGTAGCCCCAAGGTAGGGCTGTCATAATTTTCAAGGGTTGCTAAGCAACCGGATGTATGTCATGGACTGCCTGTACCACTTATCAGTAAAGTAACTCATAGACATCGCCAAAAGAACTCCAAAAGCAACAGGTCATAGAAAAAAAGTATTTTGCAATGAAGGAAGGAAGGCCTTAAGGGAAATTAGGAGAGAAATTTTGATAGAGTAGTTTTTACTAAATTATGGCACAGAGCAGTGTTTCTCAACCTTGGCAGTTTGAAGATGTGCGGACTTCAACTCCCAGGATTCTCCAGCCAGCTATGGGAGTTGAAGTCCACACATCTTCGAACTGCCAAGGCTGAGAAACACTGGCACAGAGGAAAATCCCTCAGGGAAAGAGCATGTGAAGGACACATTGTGGTGCACTGTGAATCATAACTCATAAAGATACAGTGTAGGCATGGCTCCCAATGAAGCACCAGCGTTAATATACAAAACCCAAGTATTAATGAGTTAGTTGTCTTGGAAATTTCTATAAGTCATAAAAAGGCACCCCAGTTGGATTACACGGGCTGTTGTGTTGTTTGAGACAACACTAAAATTTCAGTCTGCAGTGTGAATTATGTAGCTGGTGGTTTTATTGAATAGTTAATAAATGCTGCCTTATTTGCTTGCTTGAATGGGACTGGACATATCACTCAATGTTCTGCCAGGCACTATACAAATTCCTAAAAGGACCCCATAATAGCATTCCTCTTTGCTTTATTTTGTGATAAAATGTGTACATAGTAAGAGGGTTGAGAGTAGGCAAGTTAATCCTTGAGAAACTTTGACAATACCATGTACAATAAGTACAACCTTATTTGTACATACATGTGGCTGTTTATGGTTGTTACCTGGGCCAACAACCCAAACAAGAACAAAGATCCTCATCACCTCATCTTTAAGATTCATTAAAACATTCTATTAACCATATTTTTTAGATTATTTTTATCCCACTTTTATTATCTTTAAAAATTACTCAGGGTGGCAAACATACCTAATATTACTCCATCCTCCTATTTATCCACAACAACACTGTGTGTGTGTGAGAGAGTGACTGATCCAAAGTCACCCAGCTGTCTTTCATGACTAAGGCAGGATTAGAACCCAGTCTCCTAGTGATTGGTTCAAAGTCACCCAACTGGCTTTCATACCTAAGGTGGGACTAGAACTCACAGTCTCTTGGTGATTGGTTCAAAGTCACCCAACTGGCTTTCATGCCTAAGGTGGGACTAGAACTCACAGTCTCTTGGTGATTGGTTCAAAGTCACCCAGATGCCTTTCATGCCTAAGGCGGGACTAGAACTCACAGTCTCTTGGTGATTGGTTCAAAGTCACCCAACTGGCTTTCATGCCTAAGGTGGGACTAGAACTCACAGTCTCTTGGTGATTGGTTCAAAGTCACCCAGCTGCCTTTCATGCCTAAGGCAGGACTAGAACTCACAGTCTCTTGGTGATTGGTTCAAAGTCACCCAACTGGCTTTCATGCCTAAGGTGGGACTAGAACTCACAGTCTCTTGGTGATTGGTTCAAAGTCACCCAGATGCCTTTCATGCCTAAGGCGGGACTAGAACTCACAGTCTCCTTAACCTCTATAACAAATTGCTCTAATATATATCAAGATACATATTTGTAATACTCCTTAGTACTGTCTCCAGTACAGCTCAGAGGTATGTTAGCTTTTCCAAATAAGGACTGCATTTTGCTTTGAAGAGCTTTCGGGGGGTCCACAAAGTCAAAAGAGACAAGATGGTGGCCATAATCAATGTCTGCCCATTTTTTATGGCATTGCACATAAAAAAGAGGCAGAGTTTCAGTTGTGCTGTTTTGACTGCCATCTCTCTTCGGGCAGACATGCCTACATGGGGCTATGATTAAAAAAAATAGAGAGATAGCTCCATTTGATTTAATTGAAATTGAAAATCAAATCACATTCAATTCATCAAATGACATTAGCAATATTATTTCAATTTTATTTATGAACATGTTGATTGATTTATATTCCCCATTGCTTCTAAGATCACCACCCCCTTCTTGAGTTTTACATTAGACTATTAAACATTATTCAGTGACAGCTTTCAGAGGAATTCATGTAAGTCAGGGCTGTCAGAATCCTCTCTCTCGAATTCTTGTTTGGATGACCTTCTGTATTAGTACAATTTCCTTCCCACTCTGAAAAAATAGCAGCCTTCAGAGTTCAAAATTATTACCTTCTGACAGGCTGGAAAGACCAGACCCACAGTGAAGGTCCAATTAAACTGATTCATTGCCACTCATGCCTGTGCACATATTGTCAATTAACAGTTAGCAAGTGCTAAGAATTAGATAAGGGTCAATGGAATTCAAAGGGGGCTGGACTTAGTTCCCTTGTGGCTATGTAGGGATTCTAGACTGATCTCTCTTTTAACTCCGCCCACGGATTCTGCCATTCCTTCCCCTACATCATCTTCCCTATTCCATGGGCTCCAAATTATCTTTATGAAGCCATGCTATTTTTCAGCCCAGTTTCACTGTAATAAAGGAACCTCTCCTTGTATAAAGCTATGTTGCACTCAGTTGCCCCATAATTATTTCATGCAGCAAAGATCTGCTGATATTCTGTGGAGATACCTCCTCCAACTTGGGCATTATGTAGATTGGTGGTTTTCACAGTTAGCAACTTAAAGATATATGGACTTCAACTCCAGGAATGCCCCAGCCAGCCAATCCTGAGAATTTTGGAATTTGAGTCCTTACTTCTACAGGACACTCTAATTGAAAAAGGTATTACAGATAGTCCTTGACTCACAACTGTAATGAAACCTGCCCATTAAAGTCACAAGTAGTAACATATGGTCCTAAAGCTGGTCATCATGCCACCAACCCAATTTTATGATATATTGTTTTTGTGGCAGTTGTTAAGTGATTGTCATGGTCATTAAGCGAATCCATAGTTTGCTATGGGGCATTTTTTTTGGCTGAAAACTGAAAGGAAAGGAATTTTTTGGCAAAACCATGATAAATCGTGATCACTGGATCACCGGATGCTGCAAATGGCTGCTGGCTGTTAAGCGCCTGAAATACGGTCACGTGACTCGGCCTTCAGAACTTTGGAACCAGGTAATAAGTACCTTTGGAGGGGCCTGTTGTAACTTTGAGCAATCACTATGCGGCTGGCTGTAACTAGAGGACAACTTTTATAACTAAAATAATAGAGAGCTACTGTTCCTTCTCTTTCCCAAAACACAATTTGTAATTCATTCCAAAGATTATATGCACTGTTGTCCAAAATAAAATGAATAATTCCATGTTAAATAATAGGATCAGCAAGGAGGGCTCATTCTGTTTTGGTGACAACCTTTTATCAAAGACCATCACTGGGTGTTGGTTGGCCTAACAGAGTCTCAAATAAAGTACAGGAAGTCCTCGACGTACAACAGTTCATTCAGTGACTATTCAAACTTACAGTGGCACTGAAAAAAGTGACTTATGGCCGTTTATCACATTTACGATCATTGCAGCATCCCCATGATCAACATTCAGACTCTTGGCAACTGACTCATATTTATGACGGTTGCAGTATCCTGAGGTCACGTGATCTCCTTTTGTGACAAGCAAAGTCAAATGGGGAAGCCAGATTCACTTAATAACAGCATCACTAACTTAACAACTGCAGGGATTCAGTTAGCAACTGTGACAAGAAAAGTGGTAAAATGGGGTCACTTAACAAACAGAAATTTGGGACTCAACTGTGGTCGTAAGTCGAGAACTACCTGTATAGGTTCATTGGTAATATTTTCAACTGACAAATTTTCATTGGCATCATTTTTAGCAACTGTAGTAACAGTTTACATATTCCGTATTTTTAAAGAGTACGATTTGGACATAGCTGGGAGCATAATGTAGCAAAAAAAAAATCCTCTTAAACTTTAGCATGTATTGTCAAATAAAAATGAATAAAGGGATCACATGAGCTAGCAATTTCTGGGCATCCTCATTATTTTGAAAAACATAGACTTTGATGGATTTAAGAGCCATGTCAGCCAGGACTGAGATTTCACGGAACAGCAAAGCTTTGTCTGTAAATGTATTTATTATTTTGATTTTTACCATTTTGCTCTTCTGCAAGCATTCGTGAAAGCTAATTGTTTTAAAAAAAATTTAAAATAATATTTAAAATATTAATTAAAAGGAACATAGATGGTATTAAACCATTTGACTATTAGAATACTAGCAGATTTCAGGGCCCAGACTGGTTCAACTAGCAAAAATGATAATGACCTCCTTCATGTGATATACTAAGCCAACATGTTTTTTTTTGCTTTTAAACATGCTGTGTGAATTCAACCTGTTTTGGTTTATATAAGGTAAAGGTAAAGGTTCCCCCGCACATGCGTGCTAGTCATTTCCGACTCTAGGGGCCGGTGCTCATCTCCGTTTCAAAGCCGAAGAGCCAGCGTTTGTCCGAGGACATCTCTGTGGTCATGTGGCCGGCATGACTAGAAGCCAAAGGCTCACGGAACGCTGTTACCTTCCCACCATAGTGGTCCCTATTTTTCTACTTGCATTTTTACGTGCTTTCGAACTGCTAGGTTGGCAGAAGCTGGGACGAGTAACAGGCGCTCACTCTGCTACGCGGCACTCGGGATTCGACCCGCCAAAGTGCCGACCTTCTGATCGACAAGCTCAGCGTCCTAACCCACTGAGCCACCGCGTCCCTTTTGGTTTATATACTGTACAGTTATTCACATTTGAAGAGCCATGACATTGAAAAGTCACCGAGTAGTAAGAAAAATGTAAAGGCTGTTTTGCTGAATTCCACAGGGGTCTGTGCTAAGCAGACAATATTAAGCTAACAGGACTGGTAGATCAGTATTCATAAATTTTTAACAGTTCCTATTGGTGACACACAGCTAACAAGCCTTTAAAGACGTAGTTATTCCTGAGAGGATCCTGTTATATCTCCCCTGATTCCCCTTACTGATTCACAGAAAATAAAAATCTATGTGACGGCTGTTTTTGCTCGTTTTTAAACGGTGGCAATTTTTCATCTTTGTTAGCACGTAAGGGAGGGGGTGTGTCTTATTATTTATTTATTAAATTTATTTGCTGCCCAACTCCCAGTACACTGGGCATTCTATTATGTAAATCATAACATAAATAAGTGTAGCAATGTAAATAAAGTTGATGGCTGAGCCCTTGTACGTGTTCTGTACCAGCCTGCTACCGGCCCTGCAGAAAAGGCAGGGACAACCCCTTTTACAAGAAGGCAAGAGGCTGGAATTACGCCTGCCAAATTTATTGCTACAAAAACAAATAAAACAAGACACAAACCAAGAAACAGGAGCTTTTCAAGTGGTTGCCTTCAGCAAACCAGCCCTCCCACACATTCCCCCTTAAATACAGTTCAGGGCATGGCTTCTCTCTGCCTCCTTCCGAGGAGCCCCATTGCCTTCCTCTGTTTACTCCTGATTGACTGCCTCCTGCGTCGGGCGTCCTTGAACAGGGCCAGCTGTGGGTCATCTTCATCCACGCTGTCAGGCTCACACAGCTGGGTCTGTGTCGTGACCAGATGAGAGTGGCCTGGCTGGGGGTTCTCATCAAGCTCTTCAACACCCCCCTCCTCCTCCTCTGAGTCGTCTGACCCAACTACCAAACCCACAGGCTGACCCTGAATCACAACAGTACGTATATAAAAGAACAGCAATAAAATCAATGCATTATTAGCCAGAAACAGAACTAAAACCAACAAATTAGTCCATCTGTTAGAATCCCAATTAATATGGAGACTCTTAGCTGTTGAACAGATGGACAGATTCTTCTGGAATAAATATTCACTGAATACCTTCTTTGCAACCTTCAAGACCAGCCCTACTATTAAGGGTTTCTCAATCTCAGCAACTTTAAGATATGTGGACTGGTGCTGGAGGAATTCTGGGAATTGAAGTCCACAAACCTTAGAATTGTCAAGGTTGAGAAGCCGTGAAGTAGAGTGAGGCAGAGTCCACAAGCAATAAAAGCTGAGATGCTCTAACAAGATGTTGATAGGGCTAATGTTGACCTTGTGGCATGCTACAGTCCCCTAACTTAGCTGTTTGGTCATAAATACAGTATAGTTTGCTATCCTCATCCCCAACGTCAACCAGTTTTTGGAGTTGAAAGTAAGCAAAATATCAGCATCCCCATGGTTACGTGATCAAAATTTGGACACTTTGGGAACTGACTCATGTTTATTATTGTTGCAGTGTCCCGGGGTCATGTGATCACCTTTTGCAACCTTCTGACAAACTCACTGGGGAAGCCAAATTCACCTAACAACTGTACAACTAACTTATCAATTACAGAGATTCATTTAACAATTGTGGCAAGAAAGGTCTCACCCAGGAGGGCAGGACAAGAAACAATGGTTGGAAACTGACCAAAGAGAGAAGCAAAGTAGAATTAAGGAGAAACTTCCTTATAGTGAGGACAATTAACCAGTGGAACAGCTTTGCCTTCAGAAGTTGTGGGTGTCAACGCTACTAACGTTGGATGTTCCCACTTTGACAACTGATGAAAATGCAGCCATTTTCTCTATTCCTTTACAATGCTTTTCTAGCTTTAGAAATCAGGTGAAGTGGGGGGGGGGTTGGAATGTAAGCTCAGCTAGCCGTAACATAACGCTGTGGTGGGAACCCAAGGACAAGCTGATAATGTTTTGGCGGGCTGTGGAGCTAAGGAAAAAACCTGCGCTTTAAGCTAATTGGGGAATGTGATTTATGACAGTTTATTAGGGGTGGGAATTGCACTTTGCTACTTTGTATGAGGGGGAAGGAAATTTAGTTTCTGGGTTCAACTATGTAGTGCCGATACTTTGCTTCCCGAATAAAAGACTCTTTAAGGAAAACAATGCCTCAAAGTCCTTTTGAAGGGTTTCATCTATTGGAACCGTGACAGCAGTCATGTGATATTGACCTGTACAACCACATTGCTTAGTGACAGACCTGCTGGTCCCAATCGTGGTTGGTAAATGAGAACTACCTGTATGTGTATTAGCTTATCCCAGAAGTCTTGGGCGCTCCATCCCTAGAGGTTTTTAAGAAGAGACTGGACAGTCACTTTCTGAAATGGTATAGAATCTCCTGTTTGATCAGGGGGCTGGACTAGAAGACCTCCAGGGACCCTTCCAGCTCTATTCTATTCTATTCTATTCTATTCTATTCTATTCTATTCTATTCTATTCTATTCTATTCTATTCTATTCTATTCTATTCTATTCTATTCTATTCTATTCTATTGTCTCACTTAGCAACCGAAATTTTGGGCTCAGTTGTGGTCACAAGTCAAGGACTACCTGTACCTGGGAAGGGCACTTGTAAACTCAGCTATGTTGTCTGATTATAAAAGTGTGAATACAGTAGGAATGATAAATATTAGTTGGTAATCGTGTTGATTTTGGAGGTAAAATAAAGAAGAATTCAGCAGGATCTGATGCTCACAATTGCTTCCCACTCTGACAAACACACTTGGCTGGGGGAACTGTTATTCCTTGAGATAGCAAATGAATGCTATCTGGCTGTGTGTGTGTGTGTGTGTGTGTGTGTGTGTGTGTGTGTGTGTACATGCATGCCTGTGTGTGTACATACTGTGGAAAATTACTTGCAAACCATTATTTTGAAAAGGTCTCTGTTTTCCCACGGTCATAATTGGCTAATTCTGTAGGCTTTCATAAGCTGTTGGAATTATTGTACGGAATGTCTTAAATGATTCTCTCTTTTCCCCCCCATCCTTTCCCTGTTTTTATTCCCACAGAAGTAGTGCTGATCATAATGAATGGGCATATTTCAAACACCCATCCCAATGTATACGGAAATTATCCTTCTCAAGTAAAGTAAGTATTGTATACCGTCTGTCCTGAATTTATCAAAAATAAAATGGTGGAGGAAAAAAATACTGTGTACTTTCCTTGTCCTTTAATTAAAAGGGGGAAAAAAGACACGTCCTACAAATAGTTGATATTTGAAGTGAAGTAAGTAAATTCTCTCTGCAGTCAAGGCCGATCCTTTCTGACTTCACAATCACATCCATGTAGTTTTCTTAGCAATAGTGCAGAAATGGATTGCTGTTCACCACTTTCAACCTGGGATTGGCTGTCCCACCCATGCTGGCATAGGAGGCATGATTATTCTGGCTAGAAGAAGGGCCTTCTCTGTTGTTGCTCCTGCCCTATGGAATGTTTTGCCCCGCAGTGTGAGCTTGGCCCCAAACCGCGTGACCTTCCATATAAGGGCTTAAAGACCTGGCTCTGCCAGCTAGCTTGCAGCCCCAATGGAGGAGCATTATAGTGGAGGTGATTGATCGATTAACAACATATCCCACCTCTTCCCCCCACTTGCCCTCCGCCCTCCCCATCTGTAATTGGATCGCATACAATAATGTATATCTTTTATGATTGTAAGCCACCCAGAATTACCCTGTGGTAAGATGGCCTGGGAATGTCCTTGAGATCAATCTCTTATGTCTAACCCAGGGGTAGGCAACCTTGGCTCTTTTATGACTTGTGGACTTCAATTATCCAGAATTCCTGAACCAGCCATGCTGACTCAGGAATTCTGGGAGTTGAAGTCCACAAGTCATAAGAGAGCCACGGTTGCCTACCCCTGGTCTAACCAGTTGTCACTCAGCTTTTTATGATTAGCTAACAGAACAATTAATCAGTGGAACAGCTTGCCTTGCAAGGTTGTGGATGCTCCAACACTGGAGGTTTTTAGGAAGAGAATGGACAGCCATTTGTCGTGAATGGTATAGGGCAGGGGTCTTCAAACGTGGCCCTTTTATGACCTGTGGACTTCAACTCCCAGAATTCCTCAGCCAGGCATGCTGGCTGAGGAATTCTGGGAGTTGAAGTCCACAAGTCATAAGAGAGCCAAGGTTGCCTACCCCTGGTCAAACCAGTTGTCACTCAGCTTTTTATGATGTTGCCCCTGAACAAGTTTGGACCAGTTTGCAAAAGTTGTGAATACGTATGTTGTGGTATATGATTCTACCTCTTGTGACCTTTCTTTGATAATATCTCCATGGAACTCAATTTACAATGTAACGTCTGGAAATGACTTTGGAGATCATCTAATTCAATGTTTTCCCATCTCGGGAACTTTAAGGTGTGTGGACTTTTAACTCCCAGAGTTCCCCAACTGGCTTTCTCAGTGCTGGAATCCATTGCTGTAGTATTCCTGAGAGATGGCCATGATTAAACTCTAACAGTGAAAAGTAGAGTCCACCATCTCCCAAGAAAATCTGTCCATCTTTGAACAACTATCACTATTTACTTTCTGGCTTTTAGCTGGAAACTACTTTCTTTAAATAAAACACATTTTCCCCCATCTTCTGTTACAATTTTGAATAATAATACCCACCTTCTATAAGATAGCATTTCAAATTTTTAAAATTTAATCTTTAAATTTCAAATTAAATATTTAACGTGTTGCCTCACAGTATTTTTTTCCCCTCCAGGCTAAACATGTGTAATTCTCCAGTTGTTTTTCATACATTTTTTCTTTTTCTAAAAAAAAAGTGCATATTTCCGGTCCTTTTATCCACTATTTTCCCAGATTAATTTTCTAATTATTGTACCTAATATTATATTCATTTAAACCATTTTATATTCTGCCTTTTCATTCAACTGAAGATCTCAAACTTATCTTATAACATCAGATAAAAGCATGTTAGTGCAATTAAAGATATGTCATGTTCACAAGCAAGCAGCAAAAATATGTAAATCCCAGATATTTAATCAAACATTTTCTTCCTTATTCCACAAACTGTGTATGCAAATATCATATTATGCAGATCCACATGTACACTGTTCCTTTAACCCAGACTTACCAGTTAGTGGCCTCCAGCTATGTTAGGACCAACATTTCCAGAATGTTTGTACTGATGGTTGTAGCCACAATACATCTGATACAAGATACTTACCAGGCTGTTTAAATCAATTGACAAGTCTAGCGACCCACTATTTTTTCATACCCCTGTTATAGATTTGGTCACATGTATTGTCATCTGATCTCATTGTAGTAACGAAAGTCAAAGAACCATCTTACACACAGCAAAAAGGCAGATAGGATAAGGAACTGAACTGTTCACCCAATTCCTCAGCTCAGTCTATCAGGTTACGACTGGAGGCCTGACCCAGCTGCTTAAGTCCTCTGTGGTTTTCAAGAATAAAAAGGGATTCAGATAAGATTGGGGGTGATCATCATTTGCGGTTGCGGCTTTGAATTCTAGCAGCTGAGTTCAAAGCTGGAAGAGAAACAATAGTTCATGCCAGGATTTGGGCAATGCTATCTCCAGAGTAAGAGAAAATATTTTTAAAAAAGTAAAATAAATAAAATAAAAAATAAATTATAAAAGAGGGGTCAACGTATTTTCCAAAGCATCAGAAGGGAAAACAAAAAAACAATGGATGGAAACTAACCAAGGAGAAAAGCAACCTGGAATTAAGGAGAAACTCCCTAACAATGAGAACAATTAACCAGTGGAACAGCTTGCCTTCATCACTGGAGGTTTTTAAGAAAAGACTTGAGTAGAGGGTTGGACTAGAAGACCTCCAAAGTCTCTTCCAGATTGACAGATAAAAAGAAACAACTGCCTTACTGGTTCATGTACACTTGGATGGATAGCAATTGATAACATCATATGCTATCAGTTGCTGATGGCAACTTCCTACTTTTTAGAAAACTGCCAGAAGATTATTTTTCTCCCTTTCGTTTCAATGGGGGAGAGCTGGTGATTTCTGGCATCCAAACAGATTTATAAATGAGACTGGTGATGTTTGTTGAAGCCAAAGCCATACGTAATTTATTTGTATATTTCATGAAGCGGAGGAAAAGTTGTTTACAAATAAAAAAATAAACAGAAAGCAGAGATGCTTTTTTTCTTTCAGGTATATGATTATTACATGTATTGTTTCTGTGCGTTTAACAGTACAAGCTGCTCGGCTTTCATTTTAGTTTTTTTTCTTCTGAACAACAGCCATAATTGTTAGAAGCTTTCCTTATACACAGAAAACAGGAACAGATGGACGTATGTGGGTGGCTCACGCTAAACTTTAGAATTCTGGCTTAGCAATTATGGTTTATCTGCATATATTAATTGGGCTTGAAAAGAAGAACTTCAGATTGTCTAATCTTAAACACATTTCCAAGCTGCTTAGAAGGGTACTCAAAACAAAACTTATTTGATCTTAGCTTAAATAACCAGCAACAGTTATTTGTAAATTTATGTGGAAAAATGTCAAAAGTATGGTCTCTATTATCATGAGTGTTGGAGGAGAGATTCTATTAATAGTTTCAGAATCTGCAAAGCTGTTGTTCGTGAGGTATGGATGTGAATTTCTCAACTTTATGTCTGGAGGCTAAATCGTATGATGAATGAGCTAGGTACTCTAATCTATCAAAAAGAAAGATTAGGAGGAAACATGACAATTGTCTTCTAGTACTTGAGGGGCTGTCACAGAGAAGAGGGGATTGACTTGTTCTCTAAAGCAGACAAGAAGCAAGGGGTGGAAGGTTGTTAAAGAGAGATCCAACCTAGAAGGAAAGAAAAATTTTCTGACAGTGAGAACAATTAATCAGTGGAATGGCTTGCCTTCCAGAGTTGTGGGTGCTTCATTACTGGAGATTTTCAAAAATAGACTGGACAACCACTTGACCAGGATGGTGTAAGTTCTCCTTAAGCATGAGGTTGGACTAGAAGAACTCTGAGCCCCTGTGATTCCATGTTCTATGAAAAAAGTTGTATAAAGAGCATCTGAAATCCTCCGATTATTTGATACATATTTTTCAAAGACAGAACTAAAGACAGATAGGCCCACTCGTTCTGAAACTAGCCATGTAAATTCTAAATAGCATTTAGCGTGTAAGGTGGCTTAGTATTCTCTATCTGTTGGCCCTCAACATCCATAGTTTTCAGTCTAGACATGCCAGATTGAAGAAAACGGTCACCTTCTTTGAGAAGTCCAAAGGGGCACAGACTTCTCAAGAGCAGCCATTACTTTGATAACTTGTTTTGAAACAAGGAGGCTTCCAAACAGTGTGTGTGAAGTAGGGTAGGTGCCTGACTTTGAAAAGAAAAGGTGGAACAGTTGTTAGGCAACCTAATGTTATTGAGGTATTTGAAGTAGGTTTTCAGATTCTGACGATCTCTAGAATTACTTCTCACTTCATTCAGCGTTTTTGACTGCTCCCCAACTCTGACTTCCTATTTAGCCTTGAACTATTTAGAAAATATAGTTTGTTCCAGATTATATTGGAGGAATTATAGCTCACTGTCCTTATTTAGGTTTCTTTCCAGTTTCAGATCCAAAATAATCTTGTAGCATAGTTTTAGGGCACATTATGCATCTACAGTATTTCTCTAAAGTTGGTTGATCCTTAAATTGCCTGGTGATTGAGTCTGCAAACCCACTCATTTGCATATTTTTCTTTAACTATCTGAATGGCAACATATAATTCCTAGTTTTTGGAATTTCTGCTCAGCAACCACTTTATGTAGATTCCTTCACACTTGCTAAGCTGATCCACATGAACCAGAAACAGGAAAGCCAAAATCCTTATATTCCTGAATTCTGTACTCAGTGCAGTTAGTTTTTCAATTTAAGCTTGATTGTATATTGATTGAATTTTCTGGAAAAAAAGTGCATCTAAGCAACCTATTTCTTGCCTTGCAGTGGATATGGATCACCGACTTTTTCTTCAAAGGAAAAGGATCAGAGTTCAAAGACAAGTGCAAAAGCTTTGTACGGTAAGATTCACTAGTTGACGCTGAGCTTATAATTGGATCATGAGTGCAAAGTCTTAATTAAGCTAGGTGCGCTGAACTTATGGAGAAATGATTTAGAGCCATCAGCCACTGTATTCTATAGCATCTGTGCGTGTGATCCTGCATTGTGTACAGGTAGTCCACAACTTACAACCATTCATTTACTATTGTTTGAAGTTACAACAGCATTGAAAAAAGTGACTTATGACCAGTCCTCACACTTACAACTGTTCCCATGGTCACATGTTCTAAATTTGGGCACTTGGCAACCACATGTATTTATGACAGCCAATACAATATGTTTATCACTGGTGACCTTCCCAACAAGCTAAATCATTGGAGAAAGCTAGATTCTCTTAACGATGGCAATATTCATTTAACAACTGCAGTGATTCACTTAACAACCATGGCAAAACAGATTGTAAAATCATGAGTGGCACTCTCATGAAGCAGAGACACAACCCATCGTGAGAGGATGAGGAGTGGCCTGCTTCTGGGGGTTCGCCCGGCCAAGTGGCAGTGGCAGGGCGACGATCCAGATACGCACCTACCCGACTCGACCCTCCTGCAAATTCACCATCCAGGGGACAGCCTTCCCGGAACCACCTGTGACTATGCTCGTTCAATACTCTAGCATAGCACTGCACGCCCTCAGGGGTTCCCCACTCTCCTGGGTGCGACCCGCCTGCATCACATCCAATCTTGATGACGGGCCCAACCACTGGGCCTCTGAGAGATGGCCAGGCAGGGTCAGGGGCCTCCAGCATAAGCCCAACAAGAGGCCCCTGATTAAGTTCTTAGTTAAGTTTTTTGTGGGGTTAGGGAGGGGGGAGGGAGGAGACTATGGTTGCGCGGGAAAGGCACGCCTTCCAGCCACCATAACGCATGCCAGGCCCACGGCCGTTCGCGACGGCGTACAACGAGGACCAGTCGCCGATAACACCCAGTGGCGTACTGACAAACGTCCCATCCCTAGGATGGTGGGGAATGGCAGAAGGTGCACAGACAGAGGGCCGTATCGTCACCGGGAGTGTCATCTCCGCTCTGTACAGGCGGTGAGACGCTCCGACCCTCTGTTCTCCCCCGGAGGACCCGGGAGCAAAGGTGCGCACCCTCCCATGCTAAGGCTGGTCTACCTGAATGCAAGGTCCGCAGCTAACAAAGTTCACCTCATTCGTGACCTAGTGGAGAGTGAGCATGCGGACCTGGCCTGCATCACGGAAACCTGGCTGGGCCCAGAGGGGGGTGTTCCTCTGGTTGACCTCTGCCCGCCAGGTTTCCAGGTACTGCACCAGCCCCGGGCTCATGGGAGGGGCGGGGGAGTGGCAGTTATCATCAGGGAATCCCTTAGCCCGCGAGAGACCACCGTCCCTCAGATGGTCGGGTGTGAGTCTCTCCTACTGAGATTCGGCCCAGGGGCGCAGTTGGGTCTGCTGCTGGCGTACCTACCACCTAATCGTGCAGCGGCGGCCCTACCCGAGCTACTCAATGTCCTCTCAGGGTTGGTGGTTGAATTCCCAAGACTCATGGTCTTGGGCGACTTTAATCTACCGTCCCTGGGAGGATCGTCCGAACTGGCTCGGGAGTTCATGGCTTCCATGACGGCCATGGACCTGTTGCAAATAATTTCTGGGCCGACTCATGAGAGAGGCCACAACCCAGACTTGGTGTTCTTGTCTGGACGGTGGCGTGATGATGTCGGTGGGGGTGCCACAACTATTACGCCCCTGTCATGGACCGATCACCACCTCCTGCGGCTAGACTTCCCCCTTGCCACCCCCCACCGTGCGTGCACGGTGCCAGTCAGATGGTACCGCCCTAGGCGCCTAATGGACCCTGATAAGTTCCAGGCAGCGCTTAGGGACTCGCATGCACCCCCTGCTCACAGCTCGGCGGAAGCCTTAGTGGAAGCCTGGGAAAAGGCAGCCACGGAGGCTCTGGACCGAGTTGTACCCTTGCGGCCTCTGACCCGGCGCAGATCCCAGCGAGCCCCATGGTTCACCGAGGAGCTCCGGGAGATGAAGCGTCGGAGACGGGGCCTAGAGAGCCGTTGGAGGTCCAGTCGATCCGAATCCGACCGATTGCGACTAAGAATCCTCACCAGGTCTTATCTCGCTGCGATAAGGGTGGCAAAATCCAACTACTTTTCCACCCTCATCGCGTCCGCAGATAATCGCCCGGCTGCCTTGTTCAGGGTGACTCGGTCCCTATTAAACCAAGAGGTGAGGGAGGAACCCTTGCAGGGTCGAGCCGAGGAATTTGGTCAATATCTGCTGGATAAAATCGCTCGGATTCGGACTGGTCTGGACTCCAACTGGGCTGAGATGGAAGAACAAGACATGGACAGTCGTGTCGACGTCATCTGGGAAGAATTTGATCCTGTAACTCCTAAGGAAGTGGACAGGATTATGAGAAGGTTGAGCTCCTCCACATGCTTACTGGACCCGTGCCCTTCCTGGCTGGCCTATGCAGCTCGAGAGGCGACACGAGGCTGGTTCCTAGCGGTCATCTCTGCTTCTCTGAGTGAGGGTCACTTCCCCACCGCCTTGAAGGAGGCGGTGGTGAGACCTCTCCTCAAGAAGCCCACCTTGGACCCATCCTCTTTGAATAACTTTCGTCCAGTCTCCAATCTTCGCTTCCTTGCGAAGGTTGTTGAGAGCGTGGTGGCGCACCAACTTCCTCAGATCCTGGATGAAGCGGTTTATCTAGACC
This sequence comes from Vipera ursinii, assembly GCF_947247035.1. NCBI lineage: Eukaryota > Metazoa > Chordata > Lepidosauria > Squamata > Viperidae > Vipera > Vipera ursinii. Next base: position 77,901,866 of record NC_139515.1, on the reverse strand, counting down.
CGTACCAATCGGGTTTCAGGCCGGGCTACAGCACGGAGACGGCATTGGTCGCTCTGATGAATGATCTCTGGAGAGCCCGGGACAGGGGCCATTCCTCTGTCCTAGTCTTATTAGACCTCTCGGCGGCTTTCGATACCATCGACCATGGTATCTTGCTGCGACGCCTCAGGGGACTGGGAGTGGGAGGCACGGTTCTGCGTTGGTTCTCCTCCTTTCTCCAGGGTCGCTCGCAGTCGGTGCTGACAGGGGGACAGAGGTCGACCCCGAGGCCTCTCGCTTGCGGAGTCCCTCAGGGGTCGGTCCTCTCGCCTCTCCTGTTCAACATCTACATGAAACCGCTGGGTGAGATCATTCGCAGTTTTGGAGTAGGGTACCATCAGTATGCTGATGACACCCAGCTTTTTATCTCAACTCCTAACAATATCAGTGATGCCCTAGACGTGATGTCCCGCTGCCTGAAAGCGGTCCGGGAATGGATGGGGAGAAACAGGCTTCAACTGAACCCGGACAAGACTGAATGGCTGTACGTACCGGCAAGCCAGGAGATTCAGAACGTCCCACTGCTTAACATTGGGGACAAGTTACTTCCCCCTGCTGATAGGGCCCGCAACCTGGGTGTCCTCCTAGACTCGCAGCTCTCCCTGGAAGACCACATTGGAGCTGTGACCAAGAGGGCCTTCTCCCGGGTTCGACTAGTTCGCCAACTACGGCCTTATCTGGACCTGGATTCCTTACGTACAGTCACCCATGCCCTTGTGACATCTCGCCTAGACTACTGTAACGCTCTCTACATGGGGCTGCCCTTGAGATCCACTCGGAAGCTTCAACTGGTGCAAAGTGCGGCGGCACGGACACTCTTGGGAGCCTCCCGATACTCCCATATCACACCTCTCCTCCGTGCGCTGCACTGGCTTCCGGTTGCCTTCCGTGTGAAGTTCAAGGTGCTAACAATGACATTCAAAGCCCTACATGGCATGGGTCCGGACTACCTACGGGAGCACCTTCTGCCGATGTCAGCACCCCACCGTCCTGTGCGCTCCCACAGAGAGGGCCTCCTCAGGGTGCCACCGCTCAAGGAATGTCGGCTGGTGGCCCCCAGGGGGAGGGCATTCTCAGTGGGTGCGCCAGCCCTCTGGAACACCTTACCTACCGAAATCCGGATGGCCCCTGACCTCCGTACCTTCCGTCGCGACTTAAAAACTTTCCTGTTCCAGCAGGTTGGCCTGGCATGATAGCGTTAATTGGGGTCCCAGTTTGTGTTCATTAGTGTTTCTTATTATTTTATTGTTCGGTCTGTATACCTTCCTTCCTCTGTACACCGCCCCGAGTCCCTCGGGAGAAGGGCGGTTTATAAAAACTAATAAATAAATAAATAAATAAATAAATAATCACCACCTTTCTTAGCAATGGAAATTCTGTTCCCAATTGTAGTTGTAAATCGAGGACTACCTGTACAGCAAATATACAAAGTATACAAATAAGACAGGACAGGACAAGACCAAGACCAAGACCAACAACTTTTATTATCATTTTTTTACTGTGGCCACACTTGCACACATTAAAAATAAAATTCTGTTGCCTGCTCTCAAAAGTGTACACATACATACAGTAACATATATATAGACATGCTATATACATACATACAAGCCAAAAATTTTAACATACATATGTATATATCTACACCCTTACATATAAATACACATACATATTAATCACTGTTCATCCTGAATACATAGCGGCAAGAGAAAGCTTAAAAGAGCCTTGGTGGAGCAGTGGGCTAATGCCTCCTTAAGTAACACCAGCTGCCTGCAATTAGTGCAGGTTCGCATCCCACCAGGCTCAAGGTTGACTCAGCCTTCCATCCTTCCGAGGTAGGTAAAATGAGGACCCAGATTGTTGGGGGCAATTAAGCTGACTTTGTAATAATGCCGCTTGGGGGTGTGTGTGAAAGCCCTAATAAGCAGGCATATACATAGAATGAAGGCTACTGCTAAGCTTGTAAGCCGCCCTGAGTCTTCGGAGAAGGGCGGGATATAAAATGGAATTTAAATAAATAAATAAATAAATAAATAAATAAATAAATAAATAAATAAATAAATAATCTACCTCCTTCTTCCTCCCATTCACAGGATGAGTTTCCATCCAACAATTAATTAGAGCTAAAGGTACATTAGGCCCACAACAGTATATCATCTAGCTCATACCTCATATACTTCTTGGATGGGAAGATAATTCTCAGCAGATCTTCTGAAAACAAATGAGACTAGACAGATGAATTTAATTTTGGCTAGAGAGTACTTGATTTACCCTGATGCTAGACTATATAGGGCTTTGTAAGTAACAACCAGGTCTAAATTGATCCCGGAAGACTTCTTATAAGCACATAACTTTGTCCCTTTTTTTCTCTTGATTTGATGTTAGATCCTTACATGCAACATTTTGTAAAGGACAGATAAAAAAGTAATGACTTGTAAAGGCAGGAAACGTCAAATCAGTTATGGGCCCCCGGTTTTGTTGACTGCACAGTTTTTAGCAAACACAGGTTGATTTCTATTTGATTTGCCAACTGATCCTTATTAAAAGCCTGTGTCTGAATGTTGCATTTAATAAAGCTCTGCTTTCTTTTCTTTATTTCTTCTCTTTTTCTTTGTTCTTTAGTACTGTGTGTGACAACCAATTTTCCATTGCAAGTCTATATGTCAACACTATTGCCTTGACATCGTCCCAAATGGAAGTAATCACTGGGTATAGGATTGATCTAAATGTTCCTTCTTTTCTTTTCTTTTGAAAAATAATAATTCTCGGAAACAGATGGGTTTTATTTCTTCAGATCGTCATCCAAGCAAAAAACCAAAAAAGGTAGCGGGTGACAACAGGCTTTGCTGTTCTGGTTGTGTGTGTACGTGTGTGCATGCGCGCACATCCATGTATGCACGCACATTTTCAGTGCGGATCTTTTTTAGGGGGGGGAAGGCTACGCAAATGAAAATATTTCAACATGTTGACACAATCAAGTGCTTCTGACATTTCATAATGGTTTGTTGGACACAAAAATGACTGAGGTACTTTCCAATGGGGCAAGTTTGTGCTTCCAAAATACATCGAGACAGGGAAGGATGTGGATAGTGAAGCTCTTGTAAAGCACCAGTGAGTAGGCAGGGGAAGGTTATGTTAAGTCCTTTGCGTGCCATACTTTTCCAATAACCAAGGACATTCTGTCCAGATGAGATGCTCTGATCTTCTGAATATAAATTGCTATCACATCCCATGTTACAGAGGTCCCCAACTCCAACAGATTGGAAACAGTCCTTGGCCTGCCAGGAACTGAGTCAAGCAAGCAAGCGAAGCCCCATCGGTGCGTGCACAAGATCCAGGCAATGTACAAAACCATACAAACAGAGGCCTTGGAAAAACCTCCCCCCACGGAACTGGACCCTGGCACCCAACAGATTGGGGACTATTGCCATACTATACTGGAGAAGAGCATTATAGAGAAGAGAATGATAGCTAAACAAATCTAGGACAGTAAATTATGAAAAAAAATCTAGAAGCTCATAAAATATGAAGAGGTTATTGTTGTGTACTGGGTTCTTTGCAGCAAGCAGGAGACGAGGCAAGAGAGTTCAGGCAGGAACATGCTTTATTGAATGCAGGAACTGAACTGTTAACCAAGGCTTCTACGCAGCTATTTATACTCTGGCCACTAGGTGGCAGCCAATAGGTTTAAAGGAACCTATTGCCATCCTAGAGCCAACCAATGGTGGTCCTGGAGATGGCTTGTCTGAGGAGCCGGCGACCGTTACCCATCTCCCTGCTTAAGCAATCTCACAGCATTCAAAACCCATGTGGTACAGTTCAAGTAAACTAGGCCCAATACATTACAGTTATGGCCATCTTGCATTTAGAAAATGTGAATACCTCCACGTGGGCCACCTTTTGGTAAGGCTGGCCGTATCTCAATGCCTAACTGAAGACAAGGGGAAGGTAGCAACATAGCACCCCTTAAGAACTGAGCTAAAAAAAAATGCTGTAAAAATATTTCTGATAGATAGAATGAACTAAAGAGCACAATATTCAGGTCGCATGTGGCTAGAAAACATATATATATGTTAAATGTTAAACAATATATATATTGTTAAATGAGCCAGGACATTGTTAAGTGAATCTGGCTGCTCTCATTGACTTTTCTTTTTTAATTAGTGAGCTGGGAAGGCTGCAAATGGCAATCAACTGAATTTTGATCAGGTCACGGTGAGGGTGGTACAATGATTGTAAATCACTTTTTTCAATATGGTTGTAACTTTGAACGGTAGCTAAACTAATGGTTGTAAGTTGAGGATTACCTATATCTCACTGTCACTAACTGATGGCTGCCTGGTTACATCTATTCCCCAAGACAGGAAGGAAGTCATTTTTAGAAAATTATTATACCATCTTTAGTAACGGACATTTAAATGCTATCTATATTCAGTTTTTGTGATGGAAATTATTTTCACTAGGCTGTTTTTTTTTAAAGTACCTATTTCCTGGAAAGATGTACTTCAGTTGTATTATTCATCTAGGAGAAAAATGAAGATTTAAAAAATGTTGGACACGGTAAAATTCACATGTCAACAGAATTGTTGATGGGTTCTTGTCATTGCCTGCTAATATATTGAAAGGAAACTAGGACACTGTTTCCTGTCATCACCCATTGTTTCTCAGAGTATTGTTTAGTCCTCTCCATTTCAATTATGGCAAATTTAATTTGAAAATATCTGGGAAAACCCTGTCTTTTGTCTACATGAACTTATCCTCCACTATTGACCTGTTTTTATTATTAATTGCTATGAATGCTGAGGTGAAAAGATGTGATAAATTTAATAAATGAACCGATGAATCAGAAATAACAAAGTAAGGGTTAGGGTTAAGGCCTGCAGAATTGATGATATAGCAACTGGTGAAAGAATCATTTATTAATTTTGAGTAGGCATGGATCATGTAATGAAATATGGATAGAGTTCACTGAAAGGCTTCTGTAGGAGCATTTATTCATACACAAACACATACATACTGTGTTCACATATATAACACACACACACACACACACACACACACACATATACTGCATATATAGGGGTGTGATGGCTCAGTTAAAGATGCTAAGCTCTTTAAGTTCAAGATCTGAACACTGCACAATGAGGCGTACATATACAGTATATATGTACTGACATATATAAAAGGTAAAGGTTCCACCACACATGCGTGCTAGTCATTTCCGACTCTAGGGGCCATTGCTCATCTCCATTTCAAAGCTGAAGAGCCAGCGTTTGTCCAAGGACGTCTCCATGGTCATGTGGCCAGCATGACTAGACACCAAAGGTGCATGGAACGCTGTTACCTTCCCACCGTAGTGGTCCCTATTTTTCTACTTGCATTTTTATGTGCTTTCGAACTGCTAGGTTGGCAGAAGCTGGGACGAGTAACAGGCGCTCACTCTGTTACGCGGCACTCAGGATTCGAACCGCCAATCTGCCGATCTTCTGATCGACAAGCTCAGCGTCCTAACCCACTGAGCCACCACATTGCTACTGACATGTATACACACACATATACACATATACACACATATACACCTGCAGACAATGAATATATACTTTATAAATTAATGTCTTTTGCTTAAAGTTTTCTCTAGTTTTTTGCTTAATATATATATATATATATATGTTTTCTGAGGTTTTCGCGGGGGTTTGTATGGTCATTCAGGTTTTTTCCCACGTAAAATTGGAGGTATCAGGGCAACATTTCGACGAAATCTCATCCATCATCCTCAGGCTGGTGTTTAAGGGGGTTATTCCACATACAAACTCCTCAACACAGATCCCACCACCTACCTGGAAAAAACCACAAAATCCAAATAAAAGCCACCCCCATCAGTGAAGAGATCCAGCAAACAATCATTCCCAGAGAAAAACCATCCAGATGTCCCAAGCTCTATAGTCTCCCCAAGATACACAAAGAAGGAACCCCACTCAGACCCATAGTCAGCTCCATACGCTCAGCTCTACAAAATCTAGCCAAATTTCTTGCCAAACAACTACAGCCTTACGCAAATTCCATCACCTCACATGTACAAAACTCATTCCAATTCATTGAGATCATAAGTAAACTAAACTTACAGCCCTGTGACCTACTCGTGAGCTTCGATGTCATATCCCTCTTTACCCAAGTGCCAATCAAAGAAGCCTTGATAGCTATCCTAAATAAATACACCCCCCCTAAACACATCCTAGATCTGACCAACCACTGCCTATCAAACACATACTTCATCTACAATGGACAAAGATACAAACAAATGGAAGGAGCACCCATGGGATCACCCTTTTCACCTGTCATCGCAAACCTCTACATGGAACACTTTGAAACCCTCGCTCTAGAAAAATCCAACCACAAACCCAAACTCTGGCTCAGATACGTAGATGACACCTTCGTAATCTGGCCACACGGCAAAGAAAAACTGGATGACTTCCTCACACACCTCAACAGCCTACACCCCAAAATACAGTTCACCATGGAAACAGAAGCTAACAATCAACTTCCCTTCCTTGATGTCTTAGTCTACAAGAAATCCAACGGCTCCCTAGGACACACTATCTACCATAAGAAAACACACAAACCGCTACCTGAATGCACTCTCATACCACCACCTAGCTGACGAACAACACCTAAAAACTGAACTACACACTCTCGCTAACGTACTAACAGCCAACGGATTCCAAAGAAACATGATTACCAACTTAATCCGAAAGAGAGACACTCACAAAAATCCAAGACAGAGAACAAGAAAATGGCAAAGCCCTCCTCCCATACCTAAAAGGGATCACAGACAGAATCAGCAAGATCCTCCACAAACACAACATCAAAACAGCTTTCTGCACAAACAGAAAAATATCCACCATCCTAAGAAACCCCAAAGACATAATTGAGTTAGAAAACCAAGGAGTATATGAAATCCCATGCCCCACCTGCCCCACCACATACATCGGACAGACCAACAGAAGAATAAGTGCACGCATTGAAGAGCACAGGAACTCAGTCAGAAAGGGAGAACAAACTTCATCCCTGTTCCAATACTTTAAAGCCACTGGACACGAAATTGATTTTAAAAAAACCAGAACTATCGCCAAAATTGAACATTTTAACAACAGAATAATCAGAGAAGCCATCAAGATAGAAAATCGCCCCCACAGCATGAATAAACAAGATGATACCTCTCGCCTACCAGCCATTTGGAAACTCGCCTTGATTGACAGACGAGTCCCAACCACCAAGAATGATACCAGACCGAAACTCATGATAACATCACATGACATCACCACCACACATCCATTCAAAAAGCAAATCTGAACCCACAACGATAACAACACAACCACAAAATAGAAACCTAACTACAGCTGCAACATTAGCCACTTTAAACCCCTCCAAACCACACAATAAGCAAACTGACACCCACTATAAAAACATGGCACCACCACAAACACGGAACCTAACAAAAGCAGCACAACTCCCCAGTTCAGGTCTAAGGCTAGCAGCTGAGACCAGCCCATCCACTCAAAACACATCCCCACCCAATCAGAACACACACCCCATTCAAAACACACTCCCACCCACTTAAGCAGCGATATATCCTTTACATGTATTCATTTGGGCATGGTATATTATGCAGGCCCAGCAATTGTGTTTTGTTAATTCAGGTTTAGGGTTAAGTGTGTCTTGTGGTGTCATTTGCTTCTGCCTTTCCCCTCCCAAATGGAGTGTTTCTTCTCCAGTTACGTGTTGTGTGTACGAAGACTGCTATTTTCATTGCTTATGTAAAGGCAATGATGAATTCACATCTAGGCATTTTGGGAGGCTGAGTTGGCCATCTCTGAATGTGAAGAGCCGTTGGCTTTTGATTAAGGGGCAAGAAGATATCTAGTAAATTGGCCCTTTAAAACAGTTTACAGCTCCCGTATGTGAAGCAATCCAGGAACTTTCTGAAGGAGCGTGATGTGATCTTACTGCTAAAGCAAAGCAGATATCATTATAAGTTGTTTTCATAAGGCAGGCGCCTGGAAACCAGATGAAATCTACTCTGGAATCTGGTGAAAAAGTTAGCAGGCAGATTTTAATTATCATTGTCCACTTCAAAAAGCTATTTCAGGTAGACCTCGACCTACAACCACAGTTGGGCCCGAAATTTCTGTTGCTAAGCGAGGCAGTTGTTAAATTAGTTGCTCCCATTTGTTAAGCAAACCATGCAGTCATTAAGTGAAGCAGGTGGTCATTCAGTGAATCTGGCTTCTCCCATTGACTTGGCTTGTCAGAAGCCTGCTGGGAAGGTTCCAGGGACAGTGCAACCGTCCTAAATACATGCCAGTTGCCGAGTGCTCAAATTTTGATCATGCCGCAATGGTCATGTGAAAACTGGTCATCGGTAACTTTTTTTCAGTGCTGTTGTAACTTTGAAGGGTCACTAAATGGGTGGTTGTAAGTCAAGGACTACCTGTATTGAGAATATTGTAATAGCATGGTGAAATTTAAAGGAGAAGAAGTTCATCATGACTGTAAATGGTTGCCTGCCACAATGGACGGTTCCAACTTCGTCCATACCAAGCAAACTCAGATACGCAGACAATCTGTGGAGTGTAGCCTGTCAGAATCCATTTATATCACATTCATAAATGTATGTTTAAAACATTATTCCCCCCCTGGATTCTGCCATCTCCCGAGGAAGGAGGAGCAGATGTGGATTCAGCCTGCCTTAGGTTATTTCAAAGACCAAGGGAAACCTTTTGAACTGGGGGAACAAAGGGGAGGGTTAGGGAAGAAGGCATCTGGCCTGTGTCTCCATTTGAATCTGTAAAGGAAGAAGGCAATAACCGTAAAGATCCGAAGTTCCCTTTTTCCCACGAAAGGGATGACATGAAGTAAATGATGGGGGGGGGCTGACCAAATGGGGTTGAGGGAAGGGCGGTTGAACCGGGAACACTTTATAAAGTTTCAATCTGTAAAACAATACCAGGTCCTGTCTTGTATTTCCACAACCAAACATGTCCTAGTAAAAATTCCTTTTGGACTAGAACTGACTTCAAGAGTTTTTGTTTTCCTAAGACGGGGTGGGTCCTGACATAGCCAGAGATTTGGTTTACCACCTTAAGTCAATCAGGAAGTTCGATAGAGAACCAGAACAATCTAGTTCACACACCTGGTAAGCTGTGGCTTACTTAATTATGAGTTTTTGAATAAGCCCCAATTTGTTGGGTTCAGCCAGTATGCTAAGTTCTGAATAGTTTGCAAGTCTCAACCACAGCAACTTTAAGATATGTGGACTTCAACTCTCAAAACTCAGAATTCCTATACTAGTTAGAGAATGCTGGGAGTTGAAGCTAACACATCTTAGTGGAGTGGAGTGGAGTGGAGTGGAGTGGAATAGAGTAGAGTAGAGTAGAGTGGAGTGGAGTGGAACGGAACGGAACAGAACAGAACAGAACAGAATAGAATAGAGCTGGAAGGGACCTTGGAGGTCTTCTACTCCAGCCCCCCACATAAGCAGGAGAACCTATATCATCTCAGACAAGTGACTGCCATCATGGCTGATTTCACTTAACATACTGAGCCAAAACCAAAATAACCACTTTATGGCTAGTGAATCAGTCCATTGTCTGAGGATTAAATCTGAATCAGTTACAATAGATTATAAGCCTGTCGAGGGATATTTATTATCTTATAATCGTAATTCAGGGATAAGTAACCGGTGCCAGCACAGATCCCCACCCATCAATATTTTTAAATAAATTAAATATTCTAATATCTTCTTTTTTCCATTCTTGATAAAAAAATCAGAGCAAAGGAAGAATTATGCACGAGACAGCATCAGTAGCATTTCAGAGATAACACAGTACCGTGTGGAGGTAAGATTTTTTTATTATTATTTTTATCTTATTTATGTACATCAGATGTCCATAGATAGCTATAGTTGGTTTTTTCTATTCTCTCCATTTTATTTTGTAAGCAACGTGTTTTGCTTTTTCAAAAATAATCTCTCCAAATTGTATAAGTACCTGCTCTGCTGATCCTTTGATAAACATACATCTTCTTTTCTTTTGCCAACCTGTCAGCACCTGACCACTTTTGTTCTGGATCGGAAAGAAGCCATGATCACAGTTGATGATGGAATAAGGAAGCTGAAACTCTTGGATGCCAAGGGCAAGGTCTGGACCCAAGATATGATTCTTCAAGTGGATGACAAAGCTGTCAGTCTAGTGGACTTAGAATCCAAGGTAAAGACTCAGTGATAAGGTTGACATGTTGGCAGAGTTGGGAGAACATTTTCAGAGTTTTGATTAGAGCCTGGCACATATTAACTGATGAAGGTTATCCAACCAATTTCTGAGCAGGGAAATTAGATTTATGGACAATTTCTTTCAGTTTCACCAGGGAAGAAGAAATTCTCCAGCCTCTGATCCTTTGAAAAATTGTCAAAAGCTAATTCTCATTCATGAAATAACAATGAGAAATATGGGGGAAATCAGAAGAATCCATCCTTCTGGCCACCAGTTTTATATTATTTTTCCTAACTTTTTTTTCCTGTTGACACATCTAGAGTCATAGTATATACGGGGGTACCAATATATTGGGGAGGCAAGAGAAGGATTTTAACCAGGTTGAAGAATTTTGTATCTCCTGCTTCTTCCTCCCATTTGCCTTTCAGAATGAACTTGAGAACTTCCCCTTGAACACCATACAGCATTGCCAGGCTGTGATGAATTCATGCAACTACGACTCCATCCTTGCTCTAGTGTGCAAAGAGCCATCCCAGAGCAAAGCAGATCTCCATCTTTTCGAGTGTGATGAAGTGAAGGTAGGGCAAAATACTGCAGTTGAACACATGGAGCTGGAATATATGAGGGGTTTTTTTTATTATTTGCTTACTTATTTATTTTGTTCCATAACCTTACCCTGCTGTCTTCGATCTGTCACCTTCTAGACCTGCTGGATCTTAAATTTTTAATTAGCAGGAAATTCTAGGAGCTGTAGCATCAGTGCACTAGGAAGATGGTAGGCGACGGAAAACTTAAATATGCCATTCATATATAAGAACTGAACAAGATCTTTTTCATACCTTGGGTATGAACAGGACCCATTAGGTCTACCTTAACCAGTGCCAGGCACTGATGATGCCACCTAGTTGGGTAATAAAACAACCCTCAGAGATCAGCAAGGACTCCTTATTTCAACCCTGAGCTACAAATATTCTCTTCTGTTGGTATGTTTGTCCCCTCAGAGTTCTAAGCAGAGTTTTAAGCATAGACATTATTTAGCATCCTCCTTTAATAACTGTTAGGTGTGAAGTCTTTAGCGTGTGAAGTTTGGCCATGAGGGTTCCTCCACTCTATTTATTAAATTTATTTTTTATTTATTTATTAAATTTTTATACCGCCCTTCTCCCGAAGGACTCAGGGCGGTGTACAGGGCCCTGAGTCCTTCGGGAGAAGGGCAGTATAAAAATAGAGCATCTTACTGTAGAAGGTGGTAATAATAATAATAATAATAATAATAATAATAATAATAATAATAATAATAACAACAACAACAACAACACGGCAGCAGCCCATGTCAACCATTAGTGCCAGTCAATTTGAGTGTTCAGTTGACTGAGTTTCATGTTTTATGAATAAAAGTTTTATAATATTAATAATAATAATAGTAGTACTAGTACTTGTAGCAGTAGTAAAGTTGGAAGGGACCTTGGAGGTCATCTAGTCCAACTCCCTGCTCAAGCAGGAGACCCTATTCCATTTCAGACAAATGGCTGTCCAGTCTCTTCTTAAAAACCTCCAGTGTTGGAGCATTCACAGCTTCTGGAGGCAGGTTGTTCCACTGGTTAATTGTTCTAACTGTCAGGAAGTTTCTCCTTAGTCCTAGGTTGCTTCTCTCCACCCCCTCTCTTCAAGAAAGTTTTTTAAACCTATCTGTGGAGGTTCCCAATCATCCAGGTCATTGTTGTCCCAAAGGTGCTTTTTTCTGAAAGGCAACTGGACTTTCATGGGTTTCCCCCCCCCCTTTGAAAATGTTTCACTTCTCATCCAAGAAGCTTCTTCAGTTCATGTGCCAGCTGGCGAGGGGTCCTGAAGGAGAAGCTGCTGTCTGGAGGTGGTTGATACACAAATAGAGGAGGCACTAATTGAGGAGGTCTCCCACCTCTCCCCTCCGTACCCCTGATTTATTTATTCATTATTTTTTTTAGCTTGTTGCCGTTTTTGTAATTTTATTTCACTTTTATATTTATAATCGTTGTTACATGTCGTTGTTCCTGAGGGAAGCTTCCGAGAGTCTCCTGAATCACAAGATGGCTGGCAAATAAGTTGGGTGGGTTGGTTTGATTGATTAAATGATCACCATCAATCTTGCACAGCAGTTGGGTTTGTAGGAAACTGATAGCAGCATTTAGGTTCATCCCTGTATAATTAATGAGATTTTCATAACACTAAGTTACACTTAATCAGCTTGTTGTGTGACACTTCAGGATCATTTCGAGAAAAGCTGTTCTGAAAATGCTTGTGGTGGCTGAGTGACACATAAATAAAAGAATGGTTAAACAGTAGCGTGGAATTTATAAAGATACTGCAATTGGAGACCTATTTCACTATTTTGCTTTTCCAGGCAAAGCATAATGATATATAGATTTGGCTTTTAGAACATGACTTGCTTGCTGAGATGCTGAAGACCTAGTTGGCCATGTAATAATTTCAGCTCCTAAGCAGACTTAATATTCAAATTCTTATTTTTAAAAAATAATAGTTATTCTGCCTGTGTTTGGAAATACAAATGCCTACATTGTTGCTTATGGCCAATAATCCTGAATAGTGTTTGACTTCCTGCCAACCAGCATCCATAAATATTATGGATTTCTCCGCATAATAATCCTCCTGTGATAACTTAGTGCATAAATGAATTGGAGCAATGAGTGGCATTTGGAGCATAATTGAGCTCTGTAAAGAAATACAAATATGAAATAAGTAGATCTTTAGAAGCAAGTGGAACCCTTCCAAAATGAATGTGGAGGAATTCCTTGAACGCTTGGTCAGCAATTAGTTTCCCCAGAAGTCCATTTTGAAATGGAAGTAAAAGATAATGAATCGCACTAATGTCACTGATCAGTAAAGGATCTGGAACTCAGGATGGAAATCTTGGCAAAAGTATCCGTCTAGGGTGCCACAATTGCAAAGAAGGGAAATGTATGCATGGAATCATTAGAATGTTAATTAAAAATAACACCTCTAATGCTTTTATATAAATCCGCGGTGAGGCTACACTCCCCAAAGGATTTTATAGTGATAAAAATAGGGCCAACCAAAATCATTAGGGAAAATGATTTTAGGAGGGGAATCTTTTACTTCAGAACAAAAACAGGAAAAGGAGAGACACGCTAGAAATATAAAATCATGAGTTTTTGATTGGGGGGAGGTCAATCATAATGTTAGAACTAGGAGCCCTCCAACAAAACGAAATGCCGAGAGATTCAGGACCAGGAAAATAAAGTAATTTTTATATTGTGCAAGAAATTGATAGCCTCAGGATGTGGCTGCTATGGCCTTGGCTTGGCTACCAGTTTAGATTATGGTGATGATGATTAAATTAATTTCACTTCTTTTGCTGCTGTATAAACTCAAGATGGCTTTCAACAACAACAAAGACAGGTAGTCCTTGACTTACGACCACAATTGAGCCCAAAATTTCTGTTGTTAACTGAGACATTTGTTATTTTTTGTGTGAATGCATTAACATGGACACTGTATGACATAGAATAATGGGGCAGGGGGCTGTTGGCTAGCTCCAATAAGGCTTCCTTGTATTCCCATATTTTAAGACACTGAGCACATGTCTTCCAATCAGCTAGGATAGAAATTTGCCTTAACTGGTAACATGTATCCATTTAGCTTATTACACTTTGCCCTGATTTGGTCCCCAAACTTTTAGACTGAGATTTTTTTTTTCATCATTTGAATGTGTTCCTCTGAGTTGGAATCATGCCTGGCTGTATGCTGTGTGCTCTATCACTGCACTCTGCTACTCTCCATGTGAGTCCATTAACTGAAGGCTATAACTCAACCTGGGTAGGAAAAAAAAACTTAGGGTAGCCATCTTGTAAGTGTCTAAAATGTGAAGGGGAAGGTTTTTGCTGCATCTCACGTTATTTAAATTCCCAAATCATCTTAACGAAGTTGATTGGCCACTGTTTCCAGACGGAGTGAAGAAAGTACAGGTGGAAAGTTGAAAGTTTTATGGAATTTGCTGCTATAAGATGTGGTGGCAGCTCTGCCTGTAACGCCTTGGTGCATTCAATAGACGGCTTGCTCAAGCGTTCAGCAGTGCATCCAATTAATTGCTTCTGCTTCTGCTCAGGCTAACTTTATCCATGAAGATATTGAAAGTGCCATCAGCGATAGCAAAGGAGGGAAACCAAAGCAACGACTTGAAACCCTCAGGTAAAGTTGGAGCCTTGTCTTTGCAACTCTTTCCTAGCGTTTCAGGCAGGGCGTGCATTAAGAAGCTGGTTGTGCAGGCCATATATTTGGCCTGCCCGAAGTGACACAGATTCACTTTGATGAAGTGATTCGGGCTGTGAAGGGAACATGATTTGCTCTGATGAAGCAAAGAGATCAGCCCATTTATCTCGATAAAGGAATTCAGCTGGCCTCCAATTACTTCAGATCAGTGGTGTGGCAGAAGCCTGGCTTCAGTTCTTTCCCCAGCCCATTGGCTGAAGTGCTTCCAAATCTGCACATAGCTTTGGGACTGCACGTAGCAATGCGTGCCAAAGCCACACAGTTGGGCACACTGAAGCTGCTGAGCATTTGCTGAAGCAACTCAGCATGGGAGCACTTGAAGCCAGGGCTGAAGCAGCTTTGAATAGTGTTTGATCCAAAGTTTCATCAAAAGCTGGCAATTCTTCAGAGCGTCACACAGTCCTGCTGTATGTAAAACATCCAGTAACAGAAGCTGTAGATCTTTCATCCTACTTGCTAAGAACTTGAATAGGAGAATATATTGTTCTCCAGCGTTGCATGTCGGCTTCCTACCGGTGCCTGATTGGTCACATAAATAGAATGCTAAAATGAACAGATTTTTGATCGGATTCATGGTGGCTCTTATTATGTTCTAGATAGGTGCAAAAGTAACTAATTAAGAAACACGCTTGGGAGATCCCAGAGGTTTACAAACTTATTAAATACCCTTCCCTTCCTCCCTCCCTCCGTCCCCCCCCCCCTCTCTCAATTTCTCTCTCTCAATAAAACCAAACCAAAAACTATCAAGTCAGGTGAAATAGGGTAATTGTAAAATGCATTCTTCCAATTCTTCCCAGCTTAATTTATTGCAGAGGAGAAAATGGTTATCTGCTACAGTAAATAGCTTGAAACCTAGCAACTCTTGTAACGCTTAAGAATGCACTAGAACATTTTGGTACGGTTTCCACTTGGGTTGATAAGCCAGCCCATTTTCAGAGTTGTCCTTCCTTAGGATTTTTCCAAATACTATGTGGACACTTTCCCTGTTTTAGTCACAAGCTCTTTAAAACCAGCAAATCTCCACTGAAATTCCATTGTTGAAATTTGACAGACTTAAGCTTTTGCCATCTATTATTGAAATCTGAACTTCAGTAACAAATACCCCTAACATAAGAAGGTAGGAAAAGTTCAGTAGTTAAAATAGTCAAGAGAAAGGTAAACATTTTTCTTTATTTTCGTTGTGCTGGTTGTGCAGCCAAGATTGACCGAGATGTTGTAAGTGGCCAAAGAGATTGTTTGCGAGAGGTTTTGCTCAGAGATGGTTTGTTTTTGTGATCACAAAGAGTTGACACCAAACCTTGATACCTATTCAAATCAAATTAAATGGGTTCTATATTTTTGTGCTGAGATGGTTCTGCTATGGAAACATATAAACTTTAGTGGCGCAGTGGTTAGAATGTAGTATTGCAGAAAACTCGGCCCACAGCCTGGAGTGTGATCCTGACAGGGCTCAAGGTTGACTCAGCCTTCCATCCTTCCGAGGTCAGTAAAATGAAGACCCAGACTTGTTGCAGGCAACTTGCAAATAAGGCTTCTTCGTTATAAAGCACCCAAAGAGTGCTGTAAAGCACTATGGGGCCGTATATAAGCCTAAATCCTATCGCTATTGGTAAAACCAAAAGGTGGGTGGATGAACAGACAGACAGATGGACAGACTACAATTGATTGCTGTTGCTATTTGCCACTTCCGATGGAGAGGCCAGTAACAAACATCTGAAATAGGAGATCGTGTTTTCTTGGTGTTTCACTGTTATATCATTATTATTTTTTCCTGCCTTAGGATGATTTCCAGATCAGAGAGTGCCATTCCTCCACCTCCTAGAGCCCCAGCTCCTGTCCCTCCAGGGACCGTTACACAGGTGGATGTCCGGAGCCGGGTGGCAGCTTGGTCCGCGTGGGCAGCTGAAAAGGGAGATTGTGAGTATTGCTGAAACTGTGAGATGCGATTCAAAGATTCCGAGTGTTTTGCTCTGGACATTATTAAGCCTTGCCTTAGGGCAGGGTTAGGCAACCTTGGCTCTTTTATGACTCGTGGACTTCGACTCCCAGAATTCCTGAGCCAGCTGTGCTCATAAAAGTCATAAAAGAGCCAAGGTTGCCTAACCCTGCCTTAGGGCAATATGACTCATTATCCTACAGTAAATCTCCTGGCAGAATTAATTGAAGGTATTCTACTCTCATTTAGCTTATGTTTCAACAGTTGTTTTAGTTTATTTTTTTAAAAAATATTTTGACCCACGTCTGGGAGGTCACTCCATAAAGAGATTAAAATTGGGTTTCTAGCAAAATAATGGGAGCATCATTCCAATTCATGTTTAAAAGATAGAAACGTTTGGATTTCTTTTCCAAGAATATTAGCAAGACAGTTGTTTGTAGCCTTAGCAAGCTAAGTACATATTTTGAATTGACAATAGGTTGCTATTATTTTTTCAAGATGAGTATGAGGTCCTTATGTACAATGTTTCCTGTATCCCTCCAATATCTGAGATTCCCTGGGAGGTATAATAGGACCAAGGGCCTCTATCACGATAGTCCTCTAAATAAGGGGTATATATTCTGGGACGCGGTGGCTCAGTGGGTTAGGACGCTGAGCTTGTCGATCAGAAGGTCGGCAGTTTGGTGGGTTGAATCCCGAGTGCCGCGTAACAGAGTGAGCGCCTGTTACCCGTCCCAGCTTCTGCTAACCTAGCAGTTCGAAAGCACGTAAAAATGCAAGTAGAAAAATAGGGACCACTACGGTGGGAAGGTAACAGCGTTCCGTGCGCCTCTGGCATCTAGTCATGCCGGCCACATGACCACGGAGACGTCCTCGGACAAGCGCTGGCTCTTCGGCTTTGAAACGGAGATGAGCACCGGCCCCTAGAGTCGGAAACGACTAGCACGCATGTGCGGGGGAACCTTTACCTTTACATTATTCTGGGTGGTGTGACTCTGCTCTCTTTTTCCAATTCCAGGCAACTGTGTTGCATTTTCCAAATATGTAAATGTTGAACTTTCGTTTCAGGTTTCATAGGCTGGATTGAGGCACGCCGTTTCATTCATTACTGAGTTTCCAATTCTCACCATAGATTGAATGTTAAGCTTACCCAACCATCTGGGTTCTCACAAAATCCTAAGCCATAGTCATTACACTTTTCACACTTGGCACTGGTGGCCAAGATTTCATCAAAGCGATGGCCTTGAAAAATGCAAGGGCTAAAACTTCCATGATACCCAAACCCACAATGACCTATTGAGCTGGAAGAAGCTGCAAATCACAACACAGTTGGGGAAAGGAAAAAAAAACCTTCATAATCATGCATTATTTGTTGGCTGTTGAATGCAACAGACTTTCTTGTTTCATTCATAGGAAAACCAGTCAATCTTATCATGTTGTGCAAATATGAACACTACATTTTTCAGTAACCTTGGTCAAATTGGTGGTCTAATCACAGCCACTGTGTCTCTCCCCTGAGGAAGCTTCTGTTCATCTCCTTGTTTCTTTAGGTGAGAAACCAAAGCAATACCATGAGCATGAAGAAACAGCTGAAATGATGGCAGCCAAGATTGACCGAGATGTTGTAAGTGGCCAAAGAGATTGTTTGCGAGAGGTTTTGATGTTTCTCAAACTTGGTGGAGCAGTTGATATTATCATTAAGTTCTACTCACAATTTTTTTCTCCCAACAATAAATTTTAGGGCTGTGAAATAGGAAAACATTTAATGGTGACTAATGTCAGAGCTGCCATCCTTTGCTGGCTACTATGTTTCGCTAGATCAGGGCTTTTCAACCAGTGGTACGGGTACCACCAGTGGTACATTGGCACCTGGCAGGTGGTACGCGACCATCCTAGAAAAGTGGTAGCGGGGGAGGGGAATGAGCTGAACCGGTGGCAGCACCGCACAAGCCTGAGCAAGAGATGGCTGGAGCTGCAGGGTTGTTAGGGCTCAGTGGAAATGCCAGGATCAGCGCTTCTTTGGGGCTGCCAGGGTTCAGCGGAAGTGCCAGGATCAGTACCAGGCTCCAGCTGGAGCTCAGCGCTGATCCCGGTGCTTCTTCTGAGCCTTGAAGAAGCACCAATCAGCTGGAATGTTGCAGCATCTCCAGGGTCTTGTGATTTACATTCAGATGCTTGGCAACTGATTCATATTTATGACGGTCACAGAGTACCAGGGTCATGTGAAGTGACCAAAACCTGCTGCAATCACCCAGCATATGGGGGGGGGAATAAAAACCAAACACCTCCCACCCCACCTCCACTGCCAATCCTCAACAGAAATGCTCACAACAATGAAAACTTCGGACATGAGGAAGAGCGCCGCTGGGTGGGCAAGCAGGTGTCTTGCTCGGCTGGAGCTTGGGGGGTACTTTTTTTCAGTGCCATTGTAACTTTGAACAGTCAATAAGCGAACTGTTGTAAGTCGAGGACTACCTGTACTTCATCACTTTTTTCCATTTTTTTTTGGTCATCAAGTTTTTGACACCTTGCTAGGCGACTGGTGGTACTCAGATGTTGCCATATCCTAAAAGTGGTACAAAGGGTGAAAAGGTTGAAAAGTCCTGCGCTAGATCCCAGTCTGCCATAAGCTGTGGGGAGGAGGGAGCGGTAGGAAGACAGAATGTCAGAGCTGCCATCCTTCGCTCACAACTACGTTTTGCTAGATGCCAATCTGCCATAAGCTATGGGGGGAGGGAGCTCTGGGAAGATGAGGGAAACCAAAAGGAATCTTTGTGCCATCCTGAGACATCCCAAGACCAGGAACTTGGGAATGAAATTAACACCTCTCCATCTATCCAACCGTTGCAGGGACAGTTACCAAAACATCTTATTCTAATATGACTGGACAATGGAGAGTTAGAGGGGTGGGGTGGAATGGGAAAGGGAAAGTTAACTAAGGAATCTTTGTGCGCAAACTCTTAGTTCTGGCTTTGCTCTACTGCAGGGGTCCCCAACCCCCGGTCCATGGACCCAGTACCGGGCCGCGGCGTGCCAGCAACCGGTCCGCACAAACAAGCAAAAGCCCATTTGCAGAATGCAGACAGCACACAAAACCTTGCACTCTCTGGTCTGTGGAAAAACCTTTCTCCACGGAACCGGTCCCTGGTGCCTAAAAGTTTGGGACCTCTGCTCTCCTGTAACCATTTGGCTTTTAGAGATCTTTAGTAAAAAAATAATCTTTTTGCTACAAATGGAGTCGAGGGTATTTCTTTCCTAAGGGACCATGTCAGGCCAGATCCATCAACTACGCTCGTTTATTTTGGAATTCCATTTGCCCAATATTTCAGTTATGGAAAGGAGTTTTAATAATCACCTGCCACTCCTTCCTTTTCTTTTTTTTTATAAAGTTTTTATTGTTATTTTTTATTCTCTACATACATATGTTAGTTTTTCAAACAGCATGCGAGCTGGGTTCATAACACGCTAATACATATACAAATTCTACTCTTTGGTTCTCTGTTCTAACCATTTATAAAATAAATTCCAGCTTTGATAATATTCTGTTTCTTCTTTGTCTTTTAATCTCATAGTCAATCTATCTATCTCTGCGCATTCCAATATCTTCTTTATTACCTCTTCTTCTGACGGTATTTGTTCATTTTTCCAGCATTGTGCCTAACTTATTCTTGCTGCAGTTACAACAAGTAAAACCAAATATAAATTTTGTTTGTTAGTCTTTTTTTGGTACAATACCTAATAAAAAAAATTCAGGATTAAATGCTACATGTTCTCCTAACATTTTTTCTAGCCAAGCATGTATTTTTTTTCCAATAAGCCTTTACTTTGTCACATGTCCACCAAATATGATAATATGTACCTAAATTATATTTACATTTCCAACATTTACCTGATACATTTTTGAACATTTTTGCTAATCTAGCTGGAGGTAAATGCCATCTGTAAAACATTTTATACAGATTTTCTTTGTATGCAGTTGACATTGTCAATTTATAATTTCTCTCCCACAATTTTTGCCATTCTTCTAGATCTATGTTATAACCAAAGTTTTCCGCCCACCTTATCATTGTCCCTTTAATTTGTTCACTTTCCATCTCTAAAGTTAACAAAAAAATTATACAATTTTTAAATTAATTTCTCATCAGAAGTTAATAATATCTTATCGAACACATTTTGTTCTTTATAAAATCCATACATTTTCATATCTTTTTCATATCTGTTTTGTATTTGTAAGCGTACCCACCATGACATGTTGATACCCTGATGTTCCAATTCTTGTTTCGACTTTAATGTCCCATCAATATTTAAAATGTCTCTATACGTCCAAGTTTTTTCCAAAATCTTAACAAGTTTACATGTGAAAAAGCTTCAATTGTTGATAACCACCCTGGAATTTTTACATATATTTTCATTTTAATTTTTCCCCATACTGTTATCAAAGCATTTCTAATACGATGGTTTTGAAAATATCCATGATTTTTGTTTTTCCCATAACACAAAAACGCGTGCCATCCCAACTGTAAGTCATGTCCCTCCAAGCATACTGTAACAACCTTTTATTCCTAAGCATTATCCATTCTTTCACCCATGTCAGTACAGATGCTTGATAATACAAAGCCCACTCAGGTAAACCAAAACTTCCATTTTCTTTAGTATCTTGCAAAGTTTTCCTCTTTATTCTACGGTAGCTTTTTTCCCTTGCCATACAAACTTCAAAACTAAAGAATTCAACTCTTTAAAAAAAATTCCCCCAAGTTTTATCGGA
This sequence comes from Vipera ursinii, assembly GCF_947247035.1. Lineage (NCBI taxonomy): Eukaryota > Metazoa > Chordata > Lepidosauria > Squamata > Viperidae > Vipera > Vipera ursinii. Next base: position 77,880,574 of record NC_139515.1, on the reverse strand, counting down.
ATTGTCTGAAACAAAAATAGAATCTTAGGCAATATATTCATTTTAATTGTAGCTATCCTTCCTAATAGAGACAATTTTAAATTCTTCCATTTTTCCAGGTCTAACTTTATTTGTTTCAATAACCTTGTATAGTTATCTTCTTTTAATGTTGAACATGTTGGCTTCTACTCAGCACTGACTGGTCCTGGGTGCTTCCCTGCCTCTTCCCTAATGAGCAACATGCCTTATTTAAGAGACTTTTATATATTTTTCCCCTCAGTCAGTTGTAGCATCTCCTGCTGGCCTTTGATTGCCCCCGTGAGGTTTTTATACTCTTGATTCCATTTCATTACAGCTCTGGCCAGCAATGGGAGGCAGGCAATCTCTTCCCAGATTGCAAGAAAAGTCCAACAGCAGGCAATATTGTGATTTGTGTTGATTTTGATTAAAACTTAGTTTTTCAGCAGTCAAGGGTGTAAAAAAAAGAAGGCGTGGAATCTTGATTTGCATAATTTCTGGTTAAGTTTGGGGAAAAGTGTCTGCTTTTCATGTTGTATGTTTTTACTAGGCTGTCTGCCCCTGCCATAATTTCTTCATAAAGTGTGAAGCAACCCTGGGATTCAGATGAGAAATACATCCCTCGGTTGCCTAGCAACTACAAGGTGGTTGTCTGGCACCCTCTCAGAACTAAAAAATGGCTGCCTGGAGGGGGCTAGTAGAGGTAGGGAAGAGTGAGGTGGAGGATTATAGACCAGAGGCCCCCAACCTTTTGGGCACAAGGACCCTGTTCCGTGGAGAGAGGTTTTGCTATGGACCAGAGGGGGCATGGTTTCACATGCTGCCTGCATCCCACAGATAGGGTTTCTCTTGTTTGTGCGGACCGGTTTCTGGAATCCCGTGGACCAGTGCTGGTCCATGGACTGGAGGTGGGGGACCCCTGGTGTAGAGGATATTAGAAGTGGAAAGACCAAGATGCTATATTAACTACTGACCAGTAGGAGGCACCACATGACCACAAAATGCCCTGCATGGTCAACATGGTCAACCTAAGGGTTCAACTTCCACTAAAAGGTTGGACATGGAGCATCTAAGGAGAACATCTATGTCTGAAGAGTTCCACTTCACACAATAGGTTGGCATAGTGTAGTGCTTCCCATTGGACAAGTAGTTAATATAACATCTGATGCTACTTAGGCTAACATAAGGGGATGTGGTCTTGAAGTTTGTAGCACGAAAACAATATTTTTTATTTTATTTTAATTCCATTTATATCCCGCCCTTTATATCCCCAATATGAGAACATATTGGGGGAAAAATGTGAACTTGCAAAGGTTCTTTAAGACTGAGATATCTACTGTATGTTCTGCCTTGGACAGAACATACCAGAGCTTATCACAAGGATCGAAGTCTTTTGCATGTTGCTGATAATCGTGGAATCATGTTCTTTTTTGTGTACTTAGGATGAACTGGGAACCTTTGTATACTTAGGGTGCTGCCACATGAACTGGGAATGCAGTCTGTGATTTATATCAATTCCCTTTTGCAGATGTGGATTTCAGAGAAAGATTGGTATAGGTGGTGGTGGTGGGGGGGGGAAATTGGCCAATCATTACTGATTATTAACTTCAAACAAAATTCCTGATAAATGTTCAAAGATCCATCTAGGATCCCCACAGCAACAACAATTCAAAGCTTACTGCCATAAATAGCAGCACGGTACAATTTACTTGTGGGGTTTTTGGTTTCCTTTGTTTTGCGCTTTCAAGTCAGGTTTTGAATCCTGGACAAGTTCCTGCAGTTTTCTCGGCAGGATTTCAGAAGTGCTTTGCCATATCCTCCTTCCCAAGTGGCTGGCCCAAGGTCACCTAGCTGGCTTTGTATCTAAGGCAGGAATAGAACTCATGATCTCCCAGATCCTCGCCTGATGCCTTATTATTATTATTATGGTTGGCTGGTTGGTTGGTTGCAAACTCAGCCAGATGTTTAGACTGGATTTGACATTTTTATCCAACTGTTGAGTCCTTCCCAAGGACCTGGGATAGGCAGATGTTTGTTATTTAAAGGGACCATCGCAGGATGTAAGCTGTTCCAAGTAGTGATCACGGCGCAGGTGTCTAGATTCTGCGCTGCAGCATTGGGGATTCGCCAGAAACATAAGTAAACATTTTAGATCTTTTTAATAATCTTTTATAACTAATTTTATTACGTGTTTTTATCCAGCATTAGACTATACCCAATGTATACTACTGCTAAGCTTGTAAGCCGCCCTGAGTCTTCGGAGAAGGGCGGGATATAAATGGAATAAAAAAAAAAAATGTATTTTTTATTGTCAGGTCAGTATGATTCAGTTTTTCTGAAGGTAGCTAGTTTTTGTTATACTGTCTGTAAAACTAGGCAGACCTTGGTCACCCAGCTGTTCCAAGTAAAACTTGCCTTTTGCAATTGATTAATGAGGGTTTCTATCAGTGTGGATGGTATTCAAGTTGTTCTGGGATTGCACCTATTGCTGTTGGTGCTATCTTTGCTCCTTAATATTATTTACTAATATTATTCTTGAAGATGTTAATTGTTGTTACTGACCATTTTGTTAGGATTACAGGAAATATTTTCCCCACCAACGTTTTATTGTCATAAGAACTTCCTTAGCTATCAAAAAATAACATTCAAGATAATGCACATTGTGCTTCCTGGATGATCTGAGAGATGAGCTTGAGCCTGCTCAGCCAATTAAGACCTTCTGATTTAGGAATAAGGAAGAGTGTCCATCAAGGGCTTGCCAAACCGTCCTCAACAGTTTTAGCCTAGCCGACTGTTATATTTTAACAATATCTGGAGGGCTACACATCCTTTCAAAAGGGATGCGGTGGCTCAGTGGGTTAGGACGCTGAGCTTGTTGATCAGATGGTCGGCAGTTTGGCAGGTCGCATCCCGAGTGCCGCGTAACAGAGTGAGCGCCTGTTTCTAATCCCAGCTTCTGCTAACCTAGCAGTTCGAAAGCATGTAAAAATGCAAGTAGAAAAATAGGGACCGCTACGGTGGGAAGGTAACAGCGTTCCGTGAGCCTTTGGCGTCTAGTCATGCCAGCCACATGACCACGGAGACATCCTCGGACAAGCGCTGGCTCTTCAGCTTTGAAACGGAGATGAGCACCGGCCCCTAGAGTTGGAAACGACTAGCACGCATGTGTGGGGGAACCTTTACCTTTACCTTACACATCCTCTCTCCTCCTCTGACCTTTATCCTACTAAGGGTCATGAATCAGAAAAGGAGATTGATAGACTAAAGCTGAGATAGCTATTTGGAGCCTGTAGGAACTTAGTTCAGGATTGAGTGAAAAGAAAGAAGGCAGAGTAGTAACTTTAAGACTATATTTGGATGTCCCTTGGAACTGGCCCTCAACATCTCTTTGTACTAAGAGCTAAAAATACTTTTAATGGATCCAGACTCTCATTTCATAACTGGTGTGGGGGAGGGGAGGGGGAGGAACTAGAGCAGAAATAGTTTTATAAGTTCATAATTGCTTGCTATAAGATAAGGCTAAAAAAAGGTTTCCCTAGCACTCCAGAAAGAACAAAGTTAAGCCAAGATCTTGTGTGGGAAGAACTTAACGCAAATAATCGTGCTCCAATCTTTACTGAGCACAGAGCATTTTCTGGCGGTAGCTTGAGAACAAAGGGGGGAAACACAGACCCAAGTCATGTGGTAATATCAGCCTATTCATTTTACAGAGCGTCACTTTCTGTAAATAAACGCACAGGTTCTCTGCAGTGACTCCCGTTTCTTCGTAACTAACAATACAACCTTTTGAGTGACGTTCCTTACATTCGTAAATGACACCCACTGTCTATTTCCTTTAGCAAATCCTGAATCATATTCTGGATGACATTGAATATTTTGTCACCAAGCTTCAAAAAGCAGCAGAAGCTTTTTCAGAACTTTCAAAGCGGAAGAAAAGCAAGAAACATAAGAAGAAAGGGCCAGGTGGTAAGAATCAGAACCATTTTCTTTTTTCCAGTAGTTTTCTGATCACATATTCACTCGCTGAACTGTTAAGAGTTCCTCTATTCAGTTAAATAAGTAGTTGCATTGGGCAGAGCTCAACAGACTTTACCATTGAGTCGTTATCTGTTTGTTATACTCTAGTCATGTTTTGGGCCAGATTTATGTTTAATGTTTGGCTAATGTTGAAAAGAACAGGCAGCTGATCTTTTCTCTATTCTGTCATTTGTTTGCATACATGCTCAGTAGAACAAAGAAAAAGAGTATGAATCAACGTTAAAAAATGGAATTTCAGTAAGGCAGCCATCTTGAGTCAATTAATTCTTTTGTCTGGATTAAGGGCGTGTTAGCTTGGAGTATGAAATCTTGTGAAATGTTCCATTTCAAGTGCAAAATGGGCTCTTTCAAGTGTTTTGGAAGTATTTCTTTCAGCTGGGAACAGAGATTATTATCTCTTTCAAACTCTACATTTTCAAAAATGTTTGAAACAGCCCATCACATGCTTGAAGTGGGATTTGCAAAAATTTTCAGAACAAAATAATTTGCATCTTGATACATTAGGCATTTCCCCCCATGTGTGTGTGAGTGAGTGAAACAGCCAGTGTGGTATTGTGGTTAAGGAACCACTGGTGTGGGAGCCCTGGTGGTGCAGTGGCTAGAATGCAGTATTGCAGGTAAACTCTGCCTACAGCCTGGAGTTTGATCCTGACAGAGGGTTGACGCAACCTTCCATCCTTCTGAGGTCAGTAAAATGAGGACCCAGATTGTTGGGGGAATAGACTCACTCTGTAAACCACTTAAAGAGGGCTGTAAAAGTCTAAATGCTATTGTTATTACTATTGCAAAAGTACAGGATTGAGGAGATTGATGCAAAGGTGCTAAGTGCCAGTAATTCACTTTTAGCCATATAGACCAAAGTAGAAAATTGCTTATCTATCATCCCACACTGCTCTAGTGTGGTAGATCAGTGTTTCTCAACACCAGTAACTTTAAGCTTATGTAGATTTCAACTCACAGAATCTCCAGCCTAGCATGCTGATTGAGGAACTCTGGGAGTTGAAGTACATGGAGAGTTCTGGGAACTGAAGTACATGTTAAAATTGCTAAGGTTGAGAAACACTGTAATGGATAACATCCATAATCTTCAATGAAAAGACCTTCATCCTTTGTTGGATTGACTTGGGCTGATCTTCTCTCCCTCTCTCCCTCCCCCCCCCCTCTCTCCCTCTCTCCTGATATCTTCAAGAGTGGATATATTTGAGACTGGGGTATATGAGAGTCATGGGAATTGGGAGATGTAGTTTCAATGCACCTAGAGGATACCACTTTGGGGGCAGATTGGTTATTAGCATTCTATAGAGTGAACTGCAGGAGAATAAATTTACATGAAGAAGAGGCCACCAACTTTTAAAAGTTTCTTGCTGATAACACTTTTGTCTATTAGCCAAAGGACTGAGCTCCATGTTTCTATAATTTATTGAGGACATTCAAAATGATCCTTGAAGCTACACAGCCCATTTATACATCACATTCAGCGTAGAATCTGATCCTCCTATTTTGCCAGCGATGAAAATATTTCTACAGGTACTTGTCTAAGTGATTTTGGTTTCACTTTTCTACTTTTCACCAGAGGGGGTCTTAACTCTCCGTGCGAAACCTCCATCTGCAGATGAATTTGTGGACTGTTTGCAAAAATTTAAGCATGGTTTCAACCTTTTGGTAAGTGAGTATGAGCTGGCTATTCCAAGCAATTCCAGGTTTTTGTTGAAGCTTGGTATCAATAGTCTGTTTGTTTTTTAAAATCTGTTTTTACAAACTGCTCCTCCTGTGAATTTCACCAGCTTTCCTGTAAACTGCAACTTAGATTTCCTTAACTAAATACACTTAGCAGTTGTACAAACTGTTCTGAATTGTTTGTTTTAGAACAAAAGGGAAATGAACTAAGAGAGAAATCAAATGGTGGCATTATAGCTCACTTTCCTTAGAGATATGTTAAAAGTTTTTTTTTCCTGTCACACTCAGCTAAAGTATGGCAACTTCCAGAACTGTGATGATTTTGCTGGATTTTTTTCAAGCTACAAACACAAGAATCTTTCTAGGATGCTAAGGACAAGCTTCAGACAGTATATCAGGAATGTGTTTATATATTCCTACTTTCGCTCTCTTCATTTTCTGCAAGCTTCCAATAACTCCATTTGAAGATGGGCGGGTTGATATGTGGATCATAACGTGTAAACTATGATTGTTATTGTTATTCTAGAGCTGAGGTCTTCAAACCTGGCCCTTTTATGACTTGTGGACTTCAACTCCCAGAATTTCTCAGCCAAACAGACTGGCTGAGGAATTCTGGGAGTTGAAGTCCACAAGTCATAAAAGGGCCAAGTTTGAAGACCTCTGTTCTAGAGCATAGAAGTAATTAGAAAGGAAACTATTTTAGTAATGGTGCAATGATTGCATCATCTTAGACATCTGTTGCTTCTAATCTGTGTGTCAATGCCTAATTCAGAAATTGCATGATGGATACCAAAAAACCTATAACGCTAAGGGAGATACCAGGACTAACTCTTGAAAAATCTTTAATCTTTTTATAATAAAATCTTGAATTTAGTAAATAAATCTTTAAATAATGTTTATTAAGAAATTGAGCCTAAAACATACTTATTGCATCACAATGATATGACCCCAAATGACCTTTGTTAGTTTCTGAATGTTTCTTTGCACACGCCATTCATTTCTTCATATATAAGTCAAGAATTCTTATTTATTTGTGTCTTACATCTAGTTCTTTTTATCCACTCAACTTTTTTTGGATAATGTAGAATAAAGGGAGGGGGGAAAAACATCAGCAATGAACAGGACACGACTGCATTCATTGCTCATTTAAAAGATTGGCTTTGGTTTATTCAGAAAACTATGTCTTAATTGCATCCTTATTTAGTTTAAGAAAATGTTTGATTAGATTGAGTAGATTAGATTGATTAGAGCAGACATGTCAAACTCACGATGTCACATGATGTTACACGACGTATCTGGCCTGTTTTGCCACTGCCAGCAATGGGGTGGGTGCAGCTTCCGTGTGACGCATCCGGCCCGTGGGCCAGCAGTTTGACACCCGTGGATTACAGGATTAGTCATGTCTGTCTGTCTGTCTGTCTGTCTGTCTGTCTATCATTTTATTTATTTATTTAGTTATATTTATATACCGCCCTATTCCCTGAGGACTCAGGGCGGTTTATCATCTCTCTTTCTGTGTGTGTCTTGGGATTTTAACTGACTTATCATTATATAAATGCAATTATCTTTTATTAATAACTGGGTTATGGTATGAACTGTGTTTGAGATATTGCAAATGCCATTTTGAATTGCTGAATTGTGTTCTCATAAGTTCTCTTCCATACTCTCTATTTTACCCTTTACAGGCTAAATTAAAGTCACACATCCAGAATCCCAGTGCACCTGAACTGATTCATTTTCTGTTTACTCCTCTAAATATGGTAAGTCTGAAATATTATTTAATATCTAGGGGCTCAGTTCATTTTTCTGAGTGCATCAAAACTTAATCCATCATGAATTTGCAATCCTGAAAGCAGAGGGTGTGTATCATAGAAATAAAATGCTTCCTTTTTTATTAGCTTCCTTAAAGCTAGCTTGCTCCACTTCATATTGAAATAAAAAGCACCATCTGTTCTAAAAACCTTGCTGTTATTTTAATCAATTTTATCCATTCCAATTATTTTATTTGGCCCACAGTAGTCAATCAAGAAGGAGTTAGTTAGACTAGATTCCAAAGCTCAAAATGCATGTTTAATCTACAGAGTACAAGTAGTCCTTGAGTTTTGGAATTTTGGTCATAAATCAGAATATTCCATAAGCCTGGAATTTCGGTCATAAGTCATTGTGATAAGTCAAGTCATCGGAGTCAACTTTATGTCCATTTTTACGATGGTTGTTAAGCAAGCCACTTTGGTCATTAAGCAAATCACGTGACTAAGTCCGAATCCAGCTTATCCAATAGGTGATTTTTTTTACCAGAAAATGACAAAGAAAGGTGTAAAATGTGATCACATGGCTACAGGGGGTGGTGCGGCAGTTGTAACTTCGAGGACAAGTTGTAAGTAAAAAATTTTGAGTTTGTCATAATTTCAAATGGTCGTTAAATGACTGATCGTAAACTGAGGATTACCTGTATACATGGCAAAGGATCTTGTCCCTTTTTAAAATGTACAAAAATAAGAACTTCAATAACACTTAGCCATAGCTCTTAGACTTATATACTGCTTCATAATGCTTTTACAGCCCTCTTTAAGGGATGTAAATTGCCCCCAACAATTTGGGTCCTCGTTTTACTGAACTCAGAAGGATGGAAGGCTGAGTCAAACTTGAGCTGGTCAGGATCGAACTGCTGGCAGTGGAATGCAGAGTCAGCCTGCAGTACCGCATTCTAACCACTGCGCCACCACGGCTATATAATCTACATGTACATAGATTTTAAAAGGAACCAGAAATGGTATTAATCCTACCCCATTGCCTATGATAAATAACAGGGCATTGATTCTCACTGCATACCACTACCAGCTCTATTCTGCAAGCAACCGTGTTATTTCAGTGTGCATTTATTGGTTCTCATAGGTGGTACAAACAACAGGAGGCCCCGAGCTTGCTAGCACAGTGCTCAGCCCTCTTTTGACAAAAGACACCATTGAGTTCTTACGCTGCATTGTCACAAGTGAGGAAGGACAACTTTGGATATCCCTAGGCAACGCATGGACCAAAGCCAGGTAACATTTGAGTTGAATATTTTATATTTAAACTTGTTAAACTTCACAGGCGTACCTTCCATTTTGGTTTTTTTTCCCCACCAATGTGCACATCCTGTATAAGCTCAAGAAAATTTTTATATTCTTGGATTTTTTTATTCAGTTATTAATGTTTCAGTTTCCTTGTTGTTGTTTTTTCCGATGCAAGAATTCAGAAGCCTCTTGGCAAGGCCTCTCAGTATGAAGAGGCTGCTTATACTCTGCCATTATTGGTTAATTGATCATACAGATCAATAGCCATTTTGAGCAGCTTTTACGGTGAAAGCTTTTATAATGAAGAGTGAATCCGGTTGACTGAAAAGTGACACAAATCAGTGATCATAATTACATGATTGTCAGCCTGCATTAAAATGCGCCCAAACAGAGATAATTCATCCCAAAATGTCTATTGCTAAGTGAGCCGTTTGTTATGTGAATTTTGCCCATTTTATGACCTTTCTTGCCGCAGTTGTTAAGTGAATCTGGCTTCCCCATTGACTTAGCTTGTCAGAAGGTTGCAAAAGGGGATCCACATGACCCCGGGATCCTGAAATCATCATAAATATGAAACAGTCGTGAAGCATCTGAATTTTGATCATGTAACTGTGCGGACTCCTACGAGTCCCTTGGACTGCAAGGCGATCAAACCGGTCAGTCCTAGAGGAGATCAACCCTGACTGCTCTTTAGAAGGCCAGATCCTGAAGCTAAAACTCAAATACTTTGGCCACCTAATGAGAAGGAAGGACTCACTGGAGAAGAGCCTAATGCTGGGAAAGATTGAGGGCAAGAGAAGAAGGGGACGACAGAGAATGAGGTGGCTCGATGGAGTCACTGAAGCAGTAGGCGTGAGCTTCAATGGACTCCAGAAGATGGTAGAGGACAGGAAGGCCTGGAGGAACATTGTCCATAGGGTCGCGATGGGTCGGACACGACTTCGCAGCTAACAACAACAACAAACTGTGGGGATGCTGCATTGATCGTTAAGTGCGTTCCCACAGAGAGGGCCTCCTCAGGGTGCCTCCGGTCAGAGAATGCCGGCTGGTGGCCCCCAGGGGGAGGGCCTTCTCTGTGGACGCCCCAGCTTTGTGGAATCAACTGCCGGTTGAGCTCCGGATGGCACCGGATCTTCGCTCCTTCCGGCGCGGGTTAAAGACCCATTTTTTCGAACAAGCTGGCCTGGCCTGATGGGGAGTTAGGGTTTTAATATTTGTATATTTTGATTGTTTTAATTTGGGCAATAATTTAATCCTTTTTTAACTTTTGTACTTTTGTATTTTTATTCATATGCCCTGTTCACCGCCCTGAGTCCTTCGGGAGAAGGGCAGTATAAAAATTTAATAAACTTAAACTTAAGTGTGAAAAATGGTCACAAGTCACTTTTTTCAGATGCATTGTAACATTGCACAGTCACTAAACGAACTGCTATAATGCTTCTTCTTCTTCTTTTTTAAATCCACTGTAATATTGTCCATGTGCTTGCCAAATTACATCCCCTGAGAGGATAAAGGCATGTAATACTGCCCAGGATACTGTCCATAATACAGAGAGATCCTGTAGAAATCCTCATTGGGGGAGGATAGGTAAACTGCCCCAACCTCTACTCTCCAGATATATCGATCTGGAATGTTCCAGAATTCCAGGCTAGTGTGGCATTTGGAATTTGGAGAGTTGCAGTCCCAACCTGTCTGTTGGGGAATGTCTTGCTGAAGGATCTGCACACAGCTGTGGGTTGTTGAATAGCATTGAGATTTCTGAGTGCTTTGAGACCTTTAGATTGAAAGTTCATTTTAAGGGGACCATTCTAAAAGCAAAGACAAATATCTCATTTCCCGTTCTTTCCTTGTCCCTCAAAATATACTGCTCAAAAAAAATAAATAAAGGGAAACTTAAACAACACAATGTACTGTATTTAATAATAGGATGTCTTATCTTGTGTTCCCTTTATTTTTATTTTTTTGAGCAGTATAGTTCCACTTCGTTCCTTTTGACTTATTGATTTTGAAATGGTGAGAAAAAAGGGATCAGAAATGAACTTTAGGGCAGAGAGGATCCCTCCATCCTTTCTCTTTGTTGTTGTCCTAAGTTGTGACATACCCGGTAACAATATATTCCTGCATGAGAGTGATATGAGATGTGCTTCTCCCATTTCAATCTGATGAGAAGAATTTCAGAATGTGTTTAGCTCCTATGGTTGACTTCTAAGTTCACTCAGGCAAGTTTCATACTACCTTGAATAAGGAGAGGATGAAAGTTTTATTGAAGAAATTGTATTAGTTCGAATGAACTTGAAGGCTAGAGGGCATCTCCCCTATGGCCATCAAACATGACTACAGCTCTTAAAAATGTCTTCCCATCCATGCTTGTAAATGAGCAGAAGCCAGGCTGGCATGTAATTAATTTTGGCTTTTCCTTAAGCCTAATTGGCATTTGTCATTTTGATTCATTTTTGAGAATAATGTTCTGTATATCTAGAGATGAGTATTGTCAGGGCTTTTTTTGTCATAGAACGCCCAGAACGGAGTTCTGGCACCTTTTTTGGATGGAACCTTGTAGGGTAGGCAAGGCGGGTTGTATGATGTGTGTGAGTTCCGGCACTTTTTTTTCTTCAAAAAAAGCACTGTGAGGATATATACATTAATTACTGCCACAGCAGTAATTAATACCGTGGCATTTTTGTGCAGGGCTTCTGATAATGGAAAGAAAATCTGGCTTTCTAATGCCCAACCTCAAGTAGCAAGAGCTGGTTGATTTCAGTGGAATATTTTTCACTGATTCCTGAAATAATTGTCTAGTTGGAAGCTGTTGACATTTCATCTCATAAGAAAAGTGGGAGTATTACCACATTTTTCATTTGGCTGTACACATTTTCTTTCCCTATAAATTGAGGACAAATATCAGCATACATTCTCGACTCATCCTGTAAATTTTGCTCCAGTGCATTCAAGCTCCATTCCATTCCAAAATATCTAATGATGATCTAATGATGTTGTACAGCAGAGATGCATAGAGTTTGTAATATTGGAAGACTTCAGTCACAGAGGTGTCCTTGTTAAATTTCTTTCCATATTTTGTGTGTGTTTGTGTGTATGTGTATGTGTGTGTGTATACACACACACACACACACACACACACACACACACACACACACACACACACACATATATATATATATATATATATATATATATATATATATATATATATATATATATGTATGTATACACACACACACACACATATATACATACATATATATATCTGTGTGTGTGTATCTGTGTATGTGTGTGTGTATGTAGACTACTGGGATCTTAAGGGAAATTGCTGATTTACGACTACAATTAAGCCCAAAATTTCTGTTGCTAAGTGAGATAGTTATTAAACGAGTTTTGCCCCATTTTACAACCTTTTTGGCCACAGTGAAATCACTGCAGTTGTTAAGTTAGTAACATGGTTGTTAGGCGAATCCATTGACTTTGCTTGTCAGAAGATCACAAAAGGTGATCACATGACCCCGGGACACGGCTACCGCCATAATATGAATTAGTTACCAAATGGCTGAATTTTGATCACATGACCATGGGGATGCTGCAATGGTCATAAGTGTCAAAAACAGCCATAAGTCATTTTTTTCAGTGCCGTTGTAATGTCAAATGGTCACTAAACGAAAGACTGTAAGTCGAGGACTACCTGTACATTTGTAACTAGAAATTGGAGCCAGTCTCCTTAGTGTTCTCTTGCCTGCTTCCAATATACTATTTGGAGCTTCAGATAGGCTGGAATTCATGTCTCCAGTCCTTCGTGTATGTGAGAGAGCTTGAATTCAGAATCCCCTTACCTCTTGGTCCAAGACCTCTGTAGGAAATAGGATGAGTGGAGTTGCTATCTCCAGCTTGATGCTCTCCTGATCTTTTGCATCTGGTAAGGGAAGGTTGTCATCATGAAAAAAGAACAATGCTTTGTATAATGTAATGTGTGTGTGGTTTGCTGTTTTGTAATCTGTCACTTTATCCCCGCTAGTGTAAAGGTTTTAAATTATGGTGTTACCTTTGTCTTAAATGCAGAGCTGAGTGGCCCAAAGACCACTTCATCCCACCCTACATGCCACGATTCAGGAACGGCTGGGAGCCTCCTTTGCTGAGCTTCATGGGAGCCCCAAGTGAGCAAGAACTCAACCAGTTAGCCGAGTCTGTGGCCAACGTGGCGGAACAGCAGAGGAAGCAAGAGATGAAAAGATTGTCAACAGAGGTATGGAAAGCAATATGTTTTGTTCTCATCTGCGGGATGGGCCTATGTCAAAAAGTGGCAATTTAGCAACGGTGTGGCACTTACCATAACCCTTGGATGGCATTTATGGAATCCCAAAATTATACAAAGTATCAGAAGGCCACCAAACCTTACAAGTCTTCACAAGATTTCTGGCAAGAAGGCTCAACTATCTTGAGGTTTGGGTCACTAAAAAAGCAAACTACTTCTCAGTGTTCAGAATCTCACTCCAGCACATGGTATTGTGCCATAGCACCTGCTACCCGAGGAGTGACAATATGCCAATGCGTGGCTGGTCTTGTGAATCACTTGAGACCGTTGTGTGATGTTTTACGGGTGCTTTCTGCAGCCTGACACCTTTTAGATGGACTACAGTTTTGAGCACATTGAGAATTTGAGACTTAACAAGCATGGTGTGTCTGGAGGCACTGGGCTGAGAAGCCTAGTTTATGATTAAAATCAAAAATAAATATGCTTACCACCTTCAGAGTGAACAGGGTTTTTGACAGGGTTAGAAAAGGAAATTAAATTCAACCTGACAAGGCAGAGCAGCCTGTTATCATCTCCCTCCCTTACTTATTTCTTCTCCCTTTCGGGGGAGAAAAATGTATTTTTGTTTGTTTGTTTAATCTCAGACCTATTTACTTGTGCCTTAGGGTCAGTTAAGTGACCTTGGTTGATCTGAAAAGTCATGCAGCCTTGAGTGGTACGTGGATAGAACGGGTGGGGTGGAGGCGATGCAGGACTGTAAACGAGATTGGGAAGTTGGAAAAAAATATTCCCAATAAAACAAACATAAACCATATGGGTTGTCAGGGTTTGAACTGAACTAGAAGGCAATTTTGCTTTTTTATGTGTTAAAAAAAAGCATTTTTATTCCAAGCCATAATCAGGATGTGGCCGATGGGCTTCATATTCTGCTTATCTAAACCACTTGATTATGGTCAGATTCTTGCTGATGATGTTGATGAAGTCTCTGATGATGAGAAGGACATGATAGCAGTCTTCCAATATTTGAGAGGCTCTCAGAGAGAAGAGGGGGGCAACCTATTCTCCAGAGCACCTGAGGGCAAGACAAGAAGTAATGGGTGAAAACCTATGAAAGAGAGGTCTAATCTAGAACCAAGGAGAAATCTCATAACAGAACAATTAATCAGTGGAACAGCTTGCCTTGCAAGGTTGTGGATGCTTTTAGGAAGAGAATGGACAGCCATTTGTCTTGAATGGTACAGGGCAGGGGTCTTCAAACGTGGCCCTTTTATGACCTGTGGACTTCAACTCCCAGAATTCCTCAGCCAGGCATGCTGGCTAAGGAATTCTGGGAGTTGAAGTCCACAAGTCATAAAAGGGCCAAGTTTGAAGACCCCGGTATAGGGTCTCCTGCATGGGTGAGTTGGACTAGAAGACCTTCCAATTCTGTTATTCTGTAAGTTTTTAAGATCTCTTTCCCCCATCGGTTTGGTCTAGTAGTTAAGGCACCAGGATAGAAAGCAGAAGACTGTGAATTCATGTCCTGCCTTAGCCAACCTACCTCACAGGGTTGTTGTTGTTGTTGTTGTGGGGGAAATACAAGGGGAAAATGTTCTTCGTCTTGAATTATTTATTAAAATAATAAAGGCAGGATAGAAATAAATTAGTAAATAAAAAACTTGGCAAGGTTTGAACTGAGAGGCAGGAATAACATAAGTAAGTACGTTAGCATTTATTTCAGAATGCTTGCTATATAAATAGGTAAATTATTCTGAACTTTAAAACAGCCATGTTTGTTCAAGCTGCCTGATTGTGACGCAAACAATTCAAAGGCATTTACATTTAGATAGATCAGGCATGTCAAACTCGTGACGTCACGTGACGTCACGCGACGTATCGGAGCTTTTTCCCCATTGCCGGCAATGGGGTAGGCATGGTTACGTCGTGACATGTCCGGCCAGCGGGCTGGCAGTTTGACACCCCTGAGATAGATAATGGTTATCCAAGTTTCTTTGGTGAGGAAGAAATCATTAACATTCCATTCATTTCTAAGAACAGCTGCAGCAAGTTATTCATTTATTTTGATGGGCAGGAAGAATGTTCTGAATTTGCATCATTGGGAGTAGGTGCTGCTAAATTGCTGAGCATTATGGTTTCGCTACCACAGATGATGAGTAATAATACTGTTTACAGTGGTAAGATGCAAAGGTAGTCAGTGGCTTGATGCAGTTTAATACAGAGCTATCAAACTGTAGAATATATTTTCAGAGTCTTAGATAACACAAGCCCAAATCTTCTGTTAAGGGAAAAACAAAGTTTTCCTAAACTATCACACACACACACACACACCGCCCCAAAGGTTCTAGAGGTTTGCTAGGTTTCACAATATTTTTATTAGAAACTTTTTTTGTAGGGACGAGATGATGAATGTCTGCTATTTGTTTTGATAGGAAAGAGACCTGGACAGTTGCAGTTCTAGATCTCCTAATTCAAATACAGAATTTCCAACATTTGAATGAGCTTTCTTCCACCTGCTCCCTTAAGATGTGGTTGTCTCTTTTACTGAAACAATCATACTTCCCACCCAGATTCTAGATTATCTGTGAATTGGAGAACTATGTTTCACATATACGATGAGAGCTGCTGCACCGAAGACAAATTCCATGAGTGTCTAATCACACTTGGCCAAATAAAGCTATTGTGTTCTATTCTGTTTTTGTTTCTGTTTGAATTCTATTCTATTCCATTCTATTCTTGGATGGAAAAATTCTCTTAATCATACCACACTAATAGCGTATGATGATTGTAACCCATTTTTACCAGTGCAAAAGCTTTCTAACCTTCCTTTTTATTTATTTTTACTGACATCTCACGTGTACCATGATTGAATGGCGGAAAAAATATCAATGTGTTCTAACTCAGAGCATTGCCTACAAAATGCCTTGTTCTTACCAAGAAAACAGATTCTCTTCCCTTTTTATTTCAGAAAAAAAAGCATCCTTGAATGAATTAGCAGTATGCACATTGATGCCATGGTTACGCTGCATAATGCACAGAACTAAGTGTCGATTTCAAATCTAGGAAATTCTGGTTCTTGAAAATTAGTCCCAGCTTAATCTCTGCTGAGCTCGATTGTGTGTTTTTCCTGTTTTTTGAGCAGGTCTTATTTGAGCCTTGCCATATCGGAAATATAAACTGGGTTTGAGAAGTCCTTTAAGGTCATTTTCTGGTTTGGGGTCTCTGAAGTGGTGTCCATTCCTCCATTTACAAGGCTGGCTAATTGGTTTATGTCACTGAGCTATAGCAACCTGTGTGACAGTTAGATCCAATGGAATCAGATAATTTCACAACTGAGGTCTAAAGGAGACCACAGCTCAATGCTAAAACATTCAAAAAGACCCCAGGTTCCAAACAAAGCAATACTTTGCTAGAGTAAAGAAATATCACAGACAAGATGTCCTTAATGGGGGAGAATTTATTTATTTATTTATTTGATTTATATACCGCCCTTCTCCCGAAGGACTCAGGGCGGTTTACAGGGCAATAAAAATAAGAATACAGGATACGAGATTTAAAGTTAAATGATTGTGCCCAATGTAGTAAGTTAGTTAAAAACAATGTTAAAACCCCAAACCCATCAGACCAGGCCGGCTTGTTCGAATAGATACGTTTTTAGATCACGCCAGAAGGAGCGAAGGTCGGGGGCCATCCGTAGTTCAGCCGGTAAGCGGTTCCAAAGGACTGGTGCGCCCACCGAGAACGCTCTCCCCCTGGGGGTCACCAGTCGACCAGTCGAGAATGCACCACCAGCCCCACCCTAGGACTCACACTTCTCCACTGCTTAAAAATAAAGCTTCCTCCTCCTCCTCCCCCTCTCCCCTCCCACTTTCTTGCTTACTCTATGTCAGGGGTAGGCAACCTCGGCTCTTTTATGACTCATGGACTTCAACTCCCAGAATTCCTGAGTCAGCTATGCTGACTCAGGAATTCTGGGAGTTGAAGTCCATGAGTCATAAAAGAGCCGAGGTTGTCTACCCCTGCTCTATATCATTTTGGGAAAGAATAACAGATTTATTTTTCTGTACTGTAGTAGATTGCAAACTTTGTTCAGAGCTAGATGGACTGCTAAAGACGTATAGAGAATGGCTGCTCATAATTTGCAATGAAAGATCTCTGGCAGACTTTATATGATCAACAGCTCATCTCGTTTGTTTTTCTTTCTTTCAGCATTCCAGCATCTCAGATTATCCTCCATCTGAAGGGTATGCATTCAGTAACACAGCTTACAAAAGAGGGCCTCTGCCGGACCAGGGGGCAGCTGTGGCTGCTTTTAAGCAAAGTGTTAGCCGACATGTAGATAGGTAACTTTACGTGGATGTCATGTGTACAGTTATGGAGAACTGTCCCAGCTGGTGGCTTCTAGGATGGAGGTGGCATTCTCTCTATACATCTGTTATTCTTCACTGGCCATAGAAGTAGAGATCCTTCTCTGTGCTGAAACTAAAACTTCTTTTTTCCCCTTTTTTTTTACTCTGCTTTCTCTAAGTGCTGCTGACAAGTTCTGTTTAAACACGCTGTTATAAATAAAGACAGATAACAGAAATGAATTGTAATTGGAGCTTGGGATCTTTTCCCACTTGCAAACAAGCAGTTCCCTTGTTCTTGGCCAAGTTCATCATGAAGTGGCCCTTTTCTCTGTGGGTTTACTGTTCACTTTTGCCAAAGGAGACACAGAAGAGAGATGCTCCCTGCAGCTCTCCATACAAAATCAACTTCCATGCTGTTGAACCAAATGGAGACAAGGATTAAGATCCATAGATTTTCCAGGTCTTATAACCACCAACAGGAAGATTCTTCTCTGCCTGATTAACAGACAAGTACATTTGTAGGTCTAATAATGAGAATGTGTACAACTCAGTCTTGAATTGATGGGTTCCTTGCATTCTTGAGCTTGACTGTTTTCCTGTAGACGTATAAAGCCATCAGCATACCCATTTGCAAGATATTTGCAACAATAAATGGGAAACAGCATCGGATAAACCAGCGTTTCCCAACCTTAGGAACTTGAAGATGCGTGGACTTCAACTCCCAGAATTCCCCAGCCAGCTATGCTGGCTGGGGAATTCTGGGAGTTGAAGTCCACGCATCTTCAAGTTCCTAAGGTTGGGAAACGCTGGGATAAACAACCAAAGAAGAAGCAAAAGCCTAATGAAGGAACCATTAAGATTGGCAGAACAAATTACTATCTAAAGCAACCAGCAAGCTCCATTCTCCCTCACTAATGGTGTCAACTAGTTTGATAATGATAAATGATAAACATCTTCAGGAAAACAACTGAGCTCAGATATCATCTAGAACAGGGGTGTCAAACTCAATTTCATTGAGGGCCGCATCAGCATTGCGGTTGCCCTCAGGGGGCTGGGTGGGCGTGGCCAGGGTGGGCATGGCCTACTGGGTG
This sequence comes from Vipera ursinii, assembly GCF_947247035.1. Lineage (NCBI taxonomy): Eukaryota > Metazoa > Chordata > Lepidosauria > Squamata > Viperidae > Vipera > Vipera ursinii. The sequence goes on along the minus strand of NC_139515.1, from coordinate 77,862,108 downwards.
GGCGTGGCTAGAGTGTGTATGGCCTACTGGGTTGGCGTGGCCAGCTCTACATCGTTCACATCAAGGGTGCCTATGGGGGCCTGGGCAGGAGTGGGACAGATCTGAGGGTCTCTGGCAGAAGGAGGGTCTCTGGGCCAGGGCCAAGGCAGTGGGGGCCGTTCCCTCACTGTTTCCAGGATGGCTTCGTGGGCCACATGAAACCACTTCGCAGGCCGGATCTGGCCCCCGGGCCTTGTGTTTGACATGTCTGATCTAGAACCCAACAAATTTCTGGGTGCCTGATGGTGCATGAATAGATTATATGTTTTTGTTGTATTGCATCTCCCATCTTCAGCTTCTGTGTCCCACTGCTTAAAAAGCTTAGAACCTTAGCGTCAGGACTGCATTTTCCTAATTCTGGACCAGTAAAGCAATTTGTTGGGGAATTGGAAGCAGGGAGAAATTACACTTTTAAAAAAATGAAATGTTGCAATACCCAGCAAGGGAACTAAATCAAATGAACTGCTGTTTTAGCTGTCTTAGATTTAGTTGTCCACCTTAGATGGTTTTATAGTGATCTGGTTGGTTGGCTGGCTGGTTGTTTAGAGGTTTGATATGTAATACAGTGCCTTAACAGTACTGGGAAACTTAGAAAGGTAAAAACCATAATAAAAGCTGTTTTGATTCTGCAATGCTGTCTATTGGGACCACAGAAGCTTGCCTTCTTTGTAGCATGTTCACTTTAAGTTCTAGATAGCTCCCATCCTGAAGGTATTCTAGAGGGTCTTAGACATCTGGCTTTTCCCTCAAAGGTTGGCCTAGGATGGTTGAACCGCCCTGTATGTGTGTGACATGTTTTAGTGGTTGACTGGTTCTACCATCTAGTTATTGCTATAGGCCCTTTTTATTTTAAATTTATGCTGTGAGTCACCCAAAGTCAATTGGAATTGGGCACTGCCCCGATCAAGTCAAAAGGCAAATTACAAAATTATTTTTCTCCAAATGAAAAACAGAGTACCTTAAAAATGAAACAATAAACATTAACTTTAAAACACCTTTCCTAATAACTACAAAGGCAGCTTGTTTCATAATATCCACCGCACTCAGAGGAGAGCAAAATGGACTGCTGATGTCAAATACTTCTAAGACAAGGCCAGTAAGAGGGGATATGTGAATCTGGGACAGATTACATGAAAATAGAGATTCCTGTAATCAGGTTTTAAAGCCAGTTTTGTATAGTGGTTAAGGCATCAGGCTAGAAACCTGGAGGCTGTGAGTTCTAGTCTCTCCTTATGCACAAAGCCAGCTGGAGAATCTTCAGTCAGTCAGTCACTGTCACCCTTAGGAAGAAGACAATAGCAAGTCTTTGAAAACTTATCAAGAAAACTGCCCAAGCAGTTGCCAGGAGTTAAGACTGATACAAAAGCACAGAAACAATTAGAATTCATTATTATCCATTGTCATTCTTTGTAAATGTTGTTTAATAAAGCAACTGCTTGGGTAAATTTTACTTCTTGAGTCACTGGGAGTTGTCAAACTAGTTGTTGTTGTTAGTTGCGAAGTCGTGTCTGACCCATCGTGACCCTATGGACAATGTTCCTCCAGGCCTTCCTGTCCTCTACCATCTTCTGGAGTCCATTTAAGCTCACGCCTACTGCTTCAGTGACTCCATCCAGCCACCTCATTCTCTGTCGTCCCCTTCTTCTATTGCCCTCAATCTTTCCCAGCATTAGGCTCTTCTCCAGTCAAACTAGAGCATAGGTTAAATTACATTTGGTGTTCCAATGTAATGTTATACATGTATACATCACAGCAACCATGTGAAAATTACATTGGGATTTTTTATTTTATGCAGCCATCTTTTTCCACTGAGTTCTATCCAGATAAATCAAGTAACCTCCTGCAATTTTATACCCATCAAATGTATTGAGATTACCCTGCCACCTGGAAATTTTGGAAAATATGATGTACCTTGGGTTTAGATGGCCTCCAATCTGGCATGGTCAGCTTCTCCTTTGGCAAATGAGTTGTGAGTAATGCAAAGTTATCCAGCAATCACATCACTTGAGTTCCAAGAGCAACATGTAAAATAAGGATTATTTTTTTAAGAGCACAACAATGAACATATAAAATGTTCCAGGATTTCTGATTGGTTAAGTCCTTGGGCACATAGCGCATGTGCTTCTTGTCTCATCAAAATGTGTTCTTTCCTTTCAACATTTGTGTATCCTCAGCTACATCTTTTTAAATCTCAGTGATTTCAACCTGATTTATTTAAATGGCTTGGTATCAAGAACGCAGAGTACGTAAATTGCCCCAATGGTTGGAAAAACAATGATGCAGCTTCACAGGAGTATATGAGCTACTGTTTTGAAGCTGAATCATCATCCATTTTGGATAATCAAGGGTTGATCAATGGTAATTCTGTGGTGTCCTTTTTCTCTTCTTTTAAGTTGTGACAGTTCTCCATAGCTAATACTAGATAGTTATTCAAGTACCTAAAATGGGAATATAATTGGTTTAAAATATTTAAATACAAAACAGAAAACAAGAGTCTACAAGTGTCTTTGTATAGTGATTACTTATTTTGTTGTATTCTGTTTCTAATCATGTAGCAGCTTTCCTTCATGGTGATTTTGCAATCTAGTTGCAAAGGCCTAGCTTATCATTTTTCAACTTTTTAATATCCCCAGTCAATAAAACTTCAAATCTAAAGTCATTTATAGCTAAGACTAAGAATCAAAATGGAGTGTGCTAAACTTGGAAAATAAAAATAGAATGCCTCCAGGAGATAGATTAATATGATTTTTCCCCCCAAGCCAAGGTCCTAATAAAAGTGGAACTAATTGCAGTTAATGGATTGCTTCCCATGCATTTATCTTCTTTTTCTTTTTATCATATTGAAAAATATAAATTGGCAACAACTCTTTAAAGGACCTTTCTGGGCCACATCTAAAGCTTTATGAGGCCATGTGTATCGAAGAAGCCCCAGGGTATTTTTTAATTTCTAACTAATCTCCTTCCCTGTTGTCATAAATCGGTTGTGGTAAAAGAATCCTCTGTGCATTGGCCTCAGCTTACTTCTGTGATCTGGATCAAAGGATGTAACTCTCGGTAGAACATGTGCTTTGCACACGGGAGATCTTTGGTCCAATCCTTGGCTGAGAAAAGCTTATCTCGGGCTGGAAAAAGATAGGACAACGGTGAGCTAATGGGTCATTGGCCTGATTTCAGAATGAGTTTGTTTTCTCCTTGGTGAAAATCTGTCCTTTGTTAGTATATAATGTACATCTCATCATGTGTGCATGGGTATTGAACAAAACTGTGGGAAACTATATTGCAAAAAAGTATGATACCATTTACAAGATATCTAGATACCATGTGATCTAGATATTAAGAGTTATATTCCATAGAGTGTTGTTATAGCCTTGCCCTGTTCTCCAGCCTCAAGGTTTGGGGAAGGAGGAGCTGTCACTGTATCACACACATACAAAGATGCACATAGAGGAAGACAATTGTGGATAAGGAGCCACAATTTTGTCCCCTGCTCACTATTTTATCCCCTGTGTGGATAGAGATGGCATTACTCAAAGCCTGGTGATGTCATGAAGATGGATCATTTCTTGGATCATTTCTAAAGTATTTGGGGACCATGAAGGGACTTTAGGATGGAAATGAGAACAGGAAAGGATCAGAAAGCAAGCTGTTCCCATTTCCACCTTTAGAAATTGACTGAATTTCAGTGGCAGGATTTCAGTCATTGTTTGAAGGGGGTTGATTGAGGTAAATGCAGGGTGGAAATAAATTTGATTTCCTTCTGAGACACCTTCCATTTCCATTCTTCTTTTTATTGTGTAATAAAATATAGTAAAGAGAAGAATTGTGCCGCTAAAAAAAATCAGAATTTTTGCTGGCCTATTTGGACAGGAACATCTAGTGATGTTGAGATGCTGGATTTTGGCTTGTGGGCTACAGATTACTCACCCCTGGATTGAGTAAGGATCAAAGTTCTATTAAACCACAATATCCTTTCTGGATATTTTACATGTATGGCCTTGAAAGGAACTAGGTTTGTGAAAATGCACTTAGCATGGATTCTCCATTAATCATAAATTCACCGAGCAGGCACGGTTTACCCTAACTTGAAAAATCCTACACATGATTAAAACCAAATGTAGTACTGTGGAGGAATCCAACTGCTAAGTCTTTTAGAGGCCTGATTATGTTGAATAAACACAGCTATACTGATAGCTAAAGATGTTACCAAAGATGAGGTTGGTTTCATACTTAAAGGCTTATCACCAACACTGACAGGGCAAGCCACCTGTATATAAACAGAGAGCAAACCACATTCCTTTCTATTACTGATGATATTACCAAGTTGGGTAATGAAATGTCTGCCAGAAAATCACCAAGCACAGAGAGCATTAAGGACTCCTTGGTTTACCACTATTTTATATATGCGCAACAATGCACGCACAAAAGAGCAGCCTTTCACTCACAACACCACAGCCACCATTTTGCCAGTTTTAACACCCTGCTCTCTGCAGAACACATCTCTGCAAAAAAATGCCAAATTATCACCAAGTAATTACAACCTCCCTTCGCCTAAATTTTTAAATTAGGCTTGTGGCTCTCAATGTATGCTTCGCTTCCAGATAATGTCATTCATCTGTAAATCCTTTAGAAATATTTTTTATGCTTCCTTAAATACTTGAATTAGATGCAATACAGTTTCCCACAGGTTCAGTGATATAGTCAGTCCACACCAAGTTGAGGCCTGTTCCTCTTGTATTCCAGGCTGTAGAGAAGCATTTATATATTTATGATACTGGCCTAGAGTCATGTACGTGAGATGGGCAGCTACATAAATCGAATAAATAAATCAAGCACGTCATGGAAGATGTGAGCAGGTTGATGGATATTTGCAACTGCCTCAATGGGGAATAGGGCTGCTGGCTGTGGCAGCCGTCTGTTATGGTGATGGGCCTCTAATAGCTTTTGCCTGGTAGTAAATCCTGAGCTAATTATAGCCAATGACAGGCAGAGCTGCCTTCTCTTCTCTTTTTGGCTATGCAAATCTGCAGGAGAGCTGGATAACATTTTGGCTTACTTGCTTTTGTAGAAATTATGAAGCGCATAAAACTCCGATCAAGAAATATGCCAAAACCAAGTATGACTTTGTGGGAAGAAACCAGAGCGAGCTGTCAGTTCTGAAGGATGACATTTTGGAGGTAATGGTGCTTCTTTAGAAACACACACACACACACACACACACACACACACACACACACACACACACACACACGTAGTCCTCGACTTATGACAACAATTGAGCCCAAAATTTCTGTTGCTACATGAGATGGTTGTTAAGGCTTTACAACCTTTCTCGTTATTGTTGCTAAGTGAATCACTACACTTGTTAAATCACTAACAGGGTTGTTAAGTGATTTTGGATGGTCACTAAATGAATGTAAGTCAAGGATTATCTATAGACCAGGGGTAGGCAACTTTGGCACTTTTATGACTCGTGGACTTCAACTCCCAGAATTCCTGAGCCAGCATGGCTCAGCTTGGAAACCTCTCTTTTCCCTCAGCTTGGCTGGCTCAGGAATTCTGGGAGTTGAAGTCCACGAGTCATAAAAGAGCCAAGGTTGCCTACCCCTGCTATAGAACTATTTCTTTCTTTCTTTCTTTTTGTAAAAGTTTTATTGGTTTTTTTACAATAACAACCTTAGTGCCTGGGGTACAGGAAGTCCCCTATAGATCTATTTCTCTGCTGTCAGGCATTGGATGAGCTTCTCTAAACTAAGCCATAAATTATGTTGGATAATCATAGTGAGTACAGCATTTGAGCCAGAACCAAGCAACCCATGTTATAACTCAGCACACTGGCTGAATTCAAGCCATGTGTGAAATCTGTAACTTTGATATCAGGAAGGCCATTCACCAAATAGTCTGCAAAGGTGTCTTTCTAACTTTCTGCCCCTCAAAGTATATCACTTGTGCAGAAGGAAGGCAATACATCCACGAAGGACTGGATCCTTCGTACAGAATCATTTCCTTTTCCTTTAGAGTTATGTCTTCCTTCCCTGAGACTCTTGTTCAGGGGGTCTTCAAACTTGGCCTTTTTATGACTTGTGGACTTCAACTCCCAGAATTCCTCAGCCAGCGTGCCTGGCCGAGGAATTCTGGGAGTTGAAGTCCACAAGTCATAAAAAGGGCCAAGTTTGAAGACCCCTGCTCTTATTCTATGCAGGTCATAGGCACTCAGAAAGTGAAACATCTATATCAGGACGCCTTTTAGTTTAGGTGTTTGTTTAAGTAACCTGTTGTTATTTAAATGGGTCTGTGGAGTCAGAGCCGTTTGTTGTGACAACCTTTGTTTCTTTTTCCAGATTCTTGATGACAGAAAGCAATGGTGGAAAGTCCAGAATGCAAATGGATTGACTGGATTTGTGCCAAATAACATCTTGGAACCTCTCAGAGCTCCTGAAGGTGTCCCTACAGAGCCAGCTTATGCACACACCATACAGGTATGTCCAGTTCTTCTAAACAAAAAATATCATGTGCAGGTTGGCGGGACTTTGTCCTCAGAGAGACTGAATAGCCTATGAGAAACAGAAGAAAATCTAGGTATGAAACTCTGCAGAAGGGTAGCCTAGGCCAGGGGTCTGCAACCTTGGCAACTTTTAAGACTTGTGGACTTCAGCTCCCAGAAGTCTTCAGCCATGGCTGAGGAATTCTGGGAGCTGAAGTCCACAAGTCTTAAAAGTTGTCAAGGTCGCAGATCTCTGGCCTAGGAAATGCAGGCAAAGGCAACAGATTGGGACTCCGGATAGCCTGGTGGCCTTGAGTTTGAATTCTGTACGACAAGGATACAAATGAGGTCAAGTCAGATGGACGCTTTGGTGGAAGTGAAGTAGGGAGAGCCGAACATGGAAGCTGTAAAAGAGGGCTGTAGATCCTCTAGTTCTGCAAAAGTTGGATCACATCTACTGCTATTACCACCAGCTAGGCTGATTTTAGCTGATGGGAACCCCACCTAATATGAGAACCACACGTTCTCCAGGCCTGCATTCAGCTCTTGCCCACTTTTCAGAAGGAGCTTTTATTAATTTAACTTGTTTATTTATTTATGAAACGTATGCATTGCCTTAATCCCATCTGAACTTCGTGCAAAATGTTTCTAGGTTTCCTAAGAAGCTTGTTAAGTAGCCTTTCTATTCAATCAGGTAACAGCAGAATGATGAGCAAGGGGAACATCAGAAAAGTCAAGGGGCTTAGCCCTAAGGGCTTGAGTAGCTCTTTTATTAAAAAGACATCTTACAGCATACAAAATAAATTCATTTAATTATTAATAATTCCAGCATTGTTTCTCTGGAAACACGAAGCAGAGTCTGCTCTTTTGATGTTTCCTTTTGATTGCTGACATTTTGTATAGTTTTGGTTACCATGGTTTGGAATCTGATTCAGCTTTTATGTCTTTTTTTTTTAAAAAAAATGCTTGTCATGTCTTGATAGTTATTGATGTCAAAGAAGGAATTTGAATTATTTAAGGTAGGGGGTTTCCCTTTTCATCCAAACTGTCCCTCTTCAATTTCCCCAAGTTTCTTTTGAATGTGTGAAGTTGTTTCTGCTGCACTTTGCATGGATGTGAATTGTTATCTTTTAAAAAAAAGAAATATGTTTTATTGAATTTTTAACATAGTCACCTTAATATTTCATAAACAGCGTGTTGTCTGGGTTTATATTTAAAAACAATTAATAACAGTTAATTTCTATAATTCTATAGTCCATATAATGGCTTTCCTTGATTTTCTCTTCTTCCAATAATATTCTCTTTTGCCAACCTTAAATTAATACAATTCTTATTATTTGAATAAATGACAATTAAATATAGATATTTTTCTTATGTTTCTGCAAATAATAACCACATCAATATAAACCTTCTTTCCTAATTTATCTTAATTACTTTGTCATATATCATGTTTATAAAATTCTTATTTAAATTTGTTATCTCCACAAAATTCAAAACATTTTTACTGGTTAATCCTAAGATATTCCCTCTGATAGATCTCATCATCTAATTTCTTAATTCTCACTTTAGCCTTTTTTTTTTTGCCAAACATCTTTCCTGATCAATATGCTTCGCTGAATCAAAAATTCTTCCCATAATCTTATAAATATTGTTGCAGGTACAAAAGGCAAAACAGGTAAGATGTTTTTATAGGCAGGTTTCACCCCTTTGAAAATCTTTTCTTTCTTTCTTGATTTCCTTATAATTTTTTGTCTCTTAAGTTCTCGTAGTTCTCTTGGCAGAATCCATTTTGTCAAATCTTTTTTCTTGTCATCAGACTTATTTTTGTGGACTTAGAGCAAAAGTTATCTTTCCCATGTCCAGTATTTCCTGCAAATTTCTATCTGGGTTAAGTCATACTTCCTTCTGTTGTTAGATTCCATCTTAAAATCTATCTCCTCTGGCTCATATTCAGTTGTCTGTTTTATCTGCTTGCTCTCTATTTTTATTTTCTGAGAGTTTTTGTGTTGTAGAGTTAAACTGGAGATGTGTTCGTTTATACTTTCAAAGTTATTTTTAATTTCCTCATGGTTTGAGATCATTATTGTTTGAATTAGTTGCAACATAGCATAGATCTCCTGGAAATTATTTGGTTTTTCTTGGTATATTCTTTCTGCTGATCTCTGATAGCAAATCAGGGTTTTCCTTTCTCTGCAGACAGCTTTAGAATCATAGTTAAATTAGTATTTATAATCCAGAAAGGTCAATTTTTTTCTAAACTTTATAGTTCTTGCTTTGTAGATAGCTCAAAATGTTTTCTTTTTTTCTTTTTGTCACAGTTGTTCTCTGTTATTAAGACATTGAAGGTCACCAAACACAAGTTATCTTGTCCTGGGCTTGTAGTTCCTGTAATAGAACAACTATTGTTGTATATTTTCATTCACCGTTAGATGTCAGCACCAGTTCATTTTTCTTCTATTTTCATGATTTAAAAGGAAAATCCTAACAGATTACACCAATTTCAAACTTGTCCAATTAAGTCTTATATTAATTTCATTTCAGTATATCTTCTGTTCCCCCTGAAAAATTTAATTTGCCGCTTCCATCTGTAGGAGGGTGGGGCAAAGATCCCACTCCTTCTCACTTTCAGAGGCTTTTTGCTTCTTGGTTTTTTTTTTCTTTTCCCAAGAAATCAGTTTTCAAGTTGAAGAGAGAAAATCAGTGTTCTTACACAGTTCCAAACATATTGTTTACAGTCAGCTTAAAATAGTGCTTTTGGGCTTCGGCTGCTTGTAGCTTGGGCTAGACTCTGGAGTCAAGCTAGCCTTTCTCCTGCTGGTTTCTGGAGGGCTTTTCCCAGGCTGATTGGATTGACCGCCACCTCTCAGCACTCAGCAGGACTTCCCTCCTTCTTTGTTGCCTCTATGGTGCAACTTCATACCTATTTAGGGTCCCTTCACAGGCAGAAATCAGCCATAAGGTGCAGAGCCCCGCAATCCCTCGGCTGCTGTGCTTCTGCACAAAACCGGAAGCCCCGAATTGTTATCTTTTCTATTGGTGTGGAATTCTCTACAAAGGTATGTAGACTGTTTGATCTTTTGGATCAAAGGTTCATAATAATATGCAGCCTTTGAGTATCATCAAAACATGCATATTTTTTAATTGTTTGGTATGTTGAAATGAAGTGACTTGATTTTGTTAGTACTCTGAACAGAAGCAAATCATCGCTATTAGACTAGAAAGTGGAGTTGTATGAATTCAGGTCAATTCCAACTTTTGAGTTAGTTGAAAGATCAGTCCATTTTAAATGTTCAGATCAATTAGCAAAATTAAACCTTGTTTTACTGGAACAACTGAGCTGATTTGGCCAGACCTTGATTTGGCCTTTTATAATACAACTGGGGACAGAAGGAGGATGGTTGAGACATTGGGATTTTTTTAAAAAAAACTTTGTTTTTTATTGTTTTATTGCTGTTGTGAACCACCCAGAATGTGTGTGTGGGGGGGGAGGGTTTGAAGACCGATGACCACATAAGTCTTTTAAATAAATAAATTGATTGTTTGGAACTGATTTGCTGCATGGAACATTTATAAAGGCAGTAGGCAGGCAGGACATAGAGAGCGAAGGAAGAAAGGAGATACGAAAGGAGAGGGAGTCCTCCATAAGGTGCTAGACTGGAAGCAGGGTCTAAATAAAGAGAAGACCCTGTCTGATTTAATGGTTCAAGAATTGCACTAAAGACTATGACCATCAGTCATAGAAGTCCATTAAATTATTTTGGACTTATCCTTCTCTGCTCAGCCTAAGGTAAAGGTAAAGGTAAAGGTTCCCCCGCACATGCGTGCTAGTCATTTCCGACTCTAGGGGCCAGTGCTCATCTCCGTTTCAAAGCCGAAGAGCCAGCGCTTGTCCGAGGATGTCTCCGTGCTCATGTGGCCGGCATGACTAGACGCCAAAGGCGCACAGAACGCTGTTACCTTCCCACCGTAGTGTTCCCTATTTTTCTACTTGCATTTTTATGTGCTTTCGAACTGCTAGGTTGGCAGAAGCTGGGACGAGTAACAGGTGCTCACTCTGCTATGCAGTACTCGGGATTCGACCCGCCAAACTGCCGACCTTCTGATCGACAAGCTCAGTGTCCTAACCCACTGAGCCTACCCAAGTTTTATTCCTTACAATTCTATGAGGTAGCTTGGCTGACTGGCCCCAGTTTACCCAGTAAACTTCCACTGCTAAAAGTTACGTGAACCAGGTGTCTCTTGTCTCATTTCACTGCACCTGCGTGACCTTCTTAACAGAATATTTTTCTTAATAGCTATAAAATCCACCAAGCAAATATCAGGACTGTGGGGATTTCTTCAGTTCCCAAGTTATGTATTTTCTACAATGTTCAGATTGTATTTAGAAGTGACCCTTCTTTTATCCCTGAAAGCAAATTAAATTTTCTTGTTCATAGAGCACAGGAATTTCCTTCGTCCTGATCCTTCTTGACATGAGAGGATCATTTATATATAGTCCTCACTTAATGACCAATTGCTTAGCGACCATTCAGAGTTGCAACAGACCTCTCTGGAGCTATTTATGATTTGTTTTCAAAATTCTGTCAGCTGCACACAATACCCACCCTGTAGTCATGTGATCACATGGTGGGTGCTTGGCAACCGGCTCACAGCCGTTTGCAGCATCCCACAGTCATGTGACTGTAATTTTCAGCATCCTGGTTTCTGGCATTTACTTCTGGTTTCTGACAAAAAATGTCCATTGGTTTTGCTTAACAACAGCTGAAAAGGCCATAAAATCAGGTGTGGTCATCTATAAATCTGCTTAATGATCACCACAATTTATGGCCATAATTCTGGGCTCCATAACAGTTGTATATCAAGGATTACTTATACATTGGGTAGATGCTGTTTAATTACTTTTTTTTTACTTTTTAATAATTTTTAATTTTTGTATCTTGTTTTTATTATGTATTGCCCTGTTCACCGCCCTGAGTCCTTCGGGAGAAGGGCGGTATACAAATCAAATTAAATAAATAAATAAATAAATAATGTATCTTAAAAATATTGTTCTTGTTTGGATGGTGGACTCAGCATATATTTATTGCTAAGCACATTGATTTGTGCTTAGAGTGTAAGCCGCCCTGAGTCTTCGGAGAAGGGTGGGATATAAATGGGATTAAAATAAAATAAAATAAATTTAGGAAAGGTTTGTCCTCTTTCCAGATAATTATAAAGATTCTAAGAATTCCATCAAATTCTTAGCATCCTTATAATCAAAGTCCACGTGGCTTTGGAGAAACAAGTCTTCATGGACACCTGGAGTCCTGCAGCCAGTTTTGGTCACCATATCACAAAAAAGATGTTGAGAATTTGGGGGGAAAATCAGAGAAGAGTAACTAAGATGATAAAAGGCCTGGAGACCAAAACATACGAAGAATGGCTACGGGACTCGGGTTTGGCTACTCTAAAGAAAAGAAGAAATAGGGGAGACAGGATAGCAGAAGAAGAGCTGCCACAAGGCAGAGGGGGCCAGGTTGTTCACCAAAGCACCAGAGGGAAGGACGAGAAACAATGGTTGGAAACCGATCAAAGAGAGAAGCAACCTGGAATTAAGGAGAAACTTCCTGACAGTGAGGACAATCAACCAGTAGAAAAGCTTACCCCCAGAAATCGTGGGTGCCCCATCAATGGAGATTTTTAAGAAGAGACTAGACATTCACCCGTCTGAGATAGTATAGGTTCTCCTGCTTGAGCTGGGGGCTGGACTAGAAAAACTCCAAGGTCCCTTCCAACTCTGTTGTTCTGTTCTATTCTATTCTATTCTATTCTATTCTATTCTATTCTATTCTATTCTATTCTATTCTATTCTATTCTATTCTATTCTATTCTATTCTATTCTATTCTATTCTATTCTATTCTATTCTATTCTATTCGCCACAGCTAAAGCAACCTTCCAAAGCTGTAATGTGGCAATATACACATCCGCTCACTAAGCATTGCAGAGTAGACAAATGGGTGCTGTGGTTGGTTGCCTTCTGATAGGCACCTCTTTCAGGAAGTTACACTAATGATGTCTGCCTGTTGTAGGCGGCTGTTTTTCTCAGATTCTGCTGTGACAAGATGTTGCCTGTCTCCCACGGAGACATCTCTTTCCCTCATCTGTTTTTCTTCCGGTGAGAAGAAAAAAAATGGAATTTTCTCAGCTTCGGTTTCTATTTTTCCCCCCAGTCAACTGGATGACAGTGGACCTCTCTTTGCTTAATTCATCACCCCAACATTTAGGGGTTTTGCTGGGGCTGTGCACCTGGGAAGGGTAGTATCTGGAATCATTCCCCGTATTTTTTGTTTCCTTATTGTTTTCCTGGTGTTTCCTTATTGTTTTTTATTGCAATGTCACTTTCATTCATTTCTCCCATCTGGACTGAGAAGCAGGAGAGAATGTTCTCCTGGAGGAGAAAGAGGTCACATCCCAAGGTGCAAAAAACTTTAGGGTGAAAAAATATATATAGTCTTCTGATTTCCTGGTTTAGTCTACTTAGTGGGGCTGATATGGGTTCTCCATACTATGCCCCATTTCCTCCAGGATCTTCTGGAGCTGTAACACAACCTCCTTCTCAACAGCTTTCCTTTAAAAGAGAGGAATGTTTTAATTTGTTTGATGTATCTCCCACCTTTGTTATTTTGATAACAGAACTCAAGGCAGCCAACATATCTAATACCATTTCTCTTTCCTTTCCCCCCACAACAGCAACCCTGTGAGGTGAATTGGGCTAAGAGAGGATGACTGGCTCCAGATCACCCCACTGGCTTTCATGCCTAAGGTGGGACTAGAACTCACAGTCTCCTGGTTTCTAGCCTGGTACCTCAACCGCTATACTCTTGGAGACTGGATAACAGTTGTCTAGAATTGTAAGGTCCAAATAATGGCTTCTTGAAGAGAGTGTGTACCATCACCTCCTTTAGGGCAAAAGGAATGCCTCCTCAAAGAAGTTGAAGCCATTGCATGGATCCAAGAATATGTCACCTCCTGAACAACCAGGAGGGGCATGGATCTAATAAACAAATAGCTTTGGGCACTAGGGACCGATTCAGTGGAGAGAGGATCAGGGGTTTCATGTGCTACCTGCATCCCGCGGATGGGGCTTTGCTTGTTTGTGCGGCCCGGTTGCTGGCATGCTGCGGTCCAGTACTGGTCCACAGACCGGGGATTGGGAACCCCTGTTCTAGAAGATTGTGTCCACTTTAGCTGACATCTTGAACTTCCTGGATCAAGGATATCTAGGTCTTTTAAGAATGATGCTGTGAAAAATGTCTGAGAAAATGATTACAGATAGTCCTCGGCTTACAACTTTTCATTTAGCCCTGTTTGAAGCTACAGTGGCGCTAGAAAAAGCAACTTAGGACCATTTTTCACACAATCGTTGCAGCATCCCCCAGGCGCACGGGATCAAAATTCAGACACTAGGCAACTGACTCATATTTATGATGGTTGCAGTGTCCCAAGGTCACATGATCCCCTTTTGTGACCTTCTGGCAAGCAAAGTCAAAGGGGAAGCCAGATCCACTTAGCAACCATGTTCCTAACTTAACAACTGCGGTGGTTCACTTAAAAACTGTGGCAAGAAGGTCATAAAATGGGGTAAAAATCACTTAACCACTGTCTCACTTGACAACAGAAATTTGGAGCTCAATTGTGATCATAAGTCGAGGATGACCTGTACTATTGTTAAATCCAGTTTATGGAATACAGTGATAGCTGGAGCCTATTGATGGGTTATATATATAAAGGAGGGATGCGGTGGCTCAGTGGGTTAGGATGCTGAGCTTGTCGATCAGAAGGTCGGCAGTTTGGCGGGTCAAATCTCGGGTGCCGCGTAACAGAGTGAGCACCTGTTACTCGTCCCAGCTTCTGCCAACCTAGCAGTTCGAAAGCACATAAAAATGCAAGTAGAAAAATAGGGACCACTACGGTGGGAAGGTAACAGCATTCCGTGCGCCTTTGGCATCTAGTCATGCCGGCCACATGACCACGGAGACGTCCTCGGACAAATGCTGGCTCTTCGGCTTTGAAATGGAGATGAGCACCGGCCCCTATAGTTGGAAACGACTAGCATGCATGTGCGGGGGAACCTTTACCTTTATATATAAAGGGTCCCGAACGTGGGGAGGATCCGTAGTTTTTTGAAAGAACGTTTGGGGTTTTGGGTAGGTGAGAATAAGCTTCCTAACTCTAAGTAAGGCCAGTAGTGAAAAATTGGTTGCGATTGAGATATAAAGTGCACTGTTACAGAGTACAGCCTTATAGGTATAAAGCCCAACATTTTGATTCCTCCTCAACATTTCCAGCCAATGCTACGTATCTATTAAAAACACAGAAAATTAGAAAGTGCATCCAGAAGTTTTGTGCAGGAATGATTTAAAAAGCAGGGTCAGAAATCCTCATGCTGTGATCCATAAATTAAGGAAAGTCACAAATTCATTGTCTACAGCTGAGCGCCAGCTTGCATTTTCCTTGTTCTATGTGTCTGATTTGATGTGTGAAATGAGGCACGTGGTTGAAACGTTCTCAGATCTCTGCGGTGTTGATCTGTTTAATTTGGATGCTTCCTCCTTTTGTTTGTCGTTTGTCACATTTTGGCTCTCTGTTTCTTGCCTTAGCATAGCCATAATTGTGAATTCAGATTTGCGTGTGACATTCTCGTTGGAAAAGACTCAAAACCTCATTGTGAAAACAATACCGTCTAAATCTTGCTGGTTTACATCTTTGCCTATTTCCGAGAAATACTCTGGACTACCATGTTTCCCCAAAAATAAGACCCAAGTGGAAAATAAGCCCTAGTATGATTTTTCAGGACACTCGTAATATAAGCCCTACCCCCAAAATAAGCCCCAGTTAAGATTGTCAGCCAGACGGACACATTTAGTACCGTAAAAGGTAAAGGTAAAGGTAAAGGTTCCCCCGCACACGAGTGCTAGTCGTTTCCGACTCTAGGGGCCGGTGCTCATCTCCGTTTCAAAGCCAAAGAGCAAGCGCTTGTCCAAGGACGTCTCCGTGGTCATGTGGCCGGCATGACTAGACGCCAAAGGCACACAGAACGCTGTTACCTTCCCACTGTAGTGGTCCCTATTTTTCTACTTGCATTTTTACGTGCTTTCGAACTGCTAGGTTGGCAGAAGCTGGGACAAGTAACAGGCGCTCACTCTGCTACGCGGCACTCAGGATTCGAACCGCCAATCTGCCGATCTTCTGATCGACAAGCTCAGCGTCCTAACCCACTGAGCCACCGCGTCCCTTATTTAGTACCGTATTTCCCCCCAAATAACACCTAACTGGAAAATAAGCCGTAATGCACCTTTTGGAGGAAAAAATAATATAAGACCCAGTCTTATTTTCAGGGAAACATGGCAGTATTTTTATGAAAGTAAAGTAAAGCTTTCCCCTGTCCAGTCATGTCTTACTATAGGGGGCGATGCTCATCTCCATTTCTTAGTCGAGGGAGCCAGCATCGTCCGAAGACATTTCCGTGGTCATGTGGCCAGTATGACTATTCACCCAGGTGCACAGAAAACTGTTACCTTCCCACCAAAGTGGTACCTGTTTAACTACTCTCATTTGCATGCTTTCAAATTGCTAGGTGGGCAGGAGCTGGGACAAAGATGGGAGCTCACCCTGTCATGCAGCGCTGGGGTCTCGAACCTAGGCTGTCAGTGTCTTTAGCCACTGAGTCATCGCATCCCCTAATATTTTTATAGTCAAAAATATATTCAGAGTTAAAACTTGCTAAAATCGTTGCCTTGTTCTTAAAATATTTGACGAATAGTCTGAAATATCTATTATTTTAGGAAGGCGGATTCTAGAGGTTGATCTTAACAATTAGAGTCAAGAATTGGGTCCTTCTCTGAAATACTATGGAAATTTGCTTCTGGCCAAGAACTGGCTGGGAAGTCATCTGAGACCTCCATGTCTACCACAGAGTATTCCTCAGAAAGTGAAGAATTTCACAGATGCACGTTTCCTCTCATTCCGCCACAATCTGCCTTCTCCACAGTCAACAGCATTAGGTGGATTCTGCCAGGGAAGCAGCAGGAACTGAGTTCCTTTCTTGTGGTTCTCCCCCTGAAGCCAGAAACAAAGACCAGGTGTCAAAGTTACAGTCAAGTGCTCCAATTTCTCCTTTTCTCTAAATCTTTTCCATTGACAAGTCATTAGAGATTGGAAGTGAATAAGGGAGGAGAAAGATTCTGTTCTTCTTTTAAGGACATAAGATTGGCATTCCCTATTGACCAAGTCATTACAAAGGATTCTAATGAATGCACATGCTGCATCACTGTGTAATTAATGTGAGCCGGACAAAAAGAAAGCTATCGTGCCTGGTTCCCGATCCTTTGTATAGTTTGTAAGCAAAGTTTTGCAAACGTAGACCTCTGAAATCTGAGGCTTTACTAGGAGCTGCGACTGATGGGATCCTGAACCTGTGGAATGGAGGATTTAGCTATTTTCAGTCAGTCCTTCCCTACCTGTGCAACCAAAGGTTTAAACCAGGGTTCTTCCAACTTGGCCCTTTTATGACTTGTGGACTTCAACTCCCAGAATTCCTCAGCCAGGTATGCTGGCTGAGGAATTCTGGGAGTTGAAGTCCACAAGTCATAAAAGGGCCAAGTTGGAAGAACCCTGGTTTAAGCCAAGAGGATTCTGCTAGTGTGCTACAGTGCTGGATTTCAGAGAGCATAATTTCAAAGGCTAGCTGCAAGGGATCAGTTCAGATCTTTGATAAAAGCTACTATTTCCTTCCCTGCCTGAGAGGACAAAGGAACATAGTAGAAGGACCATAATGTGACTCTCAGAGATTGAGTTTTCAAGCCTGCTTTTGGAGTTAGTTGTATTTAGTGGCTTCAACAGGTTACTTTGAAGGGATGTGGCTCTCAACAGAAAAAGTTGGTCAGTCTCTTTATCTCTAAAGCAGTATAGGTAGTCCCCAGCCTATGACCATAATAGAGCCTGCCCATCAGTGTCATGAATCACGATGGTCATAAAATGGGTTGGTCATGCTTATGATCATTTTTTGCTGTGGTTATAAAGTGGCTGTCGAGGTCATTAAGCAAACCAGTGGTTCTCTGGGGGCATGTTAGATGTTTGTGCTGATTTTTGGCAAAACCATCATAAAACACAGTGACATGACCAGGGTGCAGTGCAAACAGCTGTCATAAATGCAGCTGTGCTGCTGAGTGGCCAAGGTTCAGTCACATGGCCATGGGGGAAGCTGACCGTTGGAGCTTCAAATCTGGGTCATAACTAGGTGCAACATTGGTTGAGCACAAGTTTGAATATTTGCTAAGCAACCGGTCATAAGTCAAGGACTATCTGTATGCCAATTTTGTCAGCTGTTGGTCCCTAAAGTATCTAGAAACTTATAGGCTGGGAATGTACAAACTGACGGCCACCCTTGGCATTTAAACATCTTGCCTGAGGTCATGCAGTACTAAACATAGTAAGAGAAAGCTAGAAAAAAAGCTACAATTGACTTGATTTAATGTTAACAAGTCTTAAAACCTTGGTTTGCATGATTTTTCTTTCTTAAGCTACTAGTCCTGGCTGCCATTTTGACTTTTTTTTATCCACATCCAAGGCTCACATCCAAGGCTTATGGGTGCAGCTCTGGAGACAAATTGTTTACATATGAATAATTTGCTTCTGAAAGGCCACATTCTTGTTCACTTCTCTTGTCCCCTTTCTGTATCTTATCCACCTTCACCAGGAGATGTTGAGAAATTGTGGAACTGACCCAATCTTCATTTCCCAGAGAAATGTGTAGATCACACATATTAAATGATACCATTTGGATTTTTCACTTCTCAGCTTAAATTACATTTACAGTTGCGTATTCTCAGAGGAAAGGTTTCTATGAATAGAATGAAATTTAAAATACAAAACTAAGTACAGATTTTGTTTAAACTTTTTTCCATAAATGGGAAATAATGTGGAATCAGAATAGAAGAAATGGATAAGACAGGACTCATTAAAATGATACAGGCCATAGACTGCCCTCAGTGTATAGCTCAACAAACTATCTCAGAATGTTTAAATGCTGGCTTCCTTTAATTACAATTGTAATTAGCACTTGTTCCTTTCCTCTCCAAAATACCATTGGCCATTAATGCTTCCAGGCAAATAATGCATGCCAAGTTGAGTCTTCTTTCTCTAAGACACACTACATTGTCTGATGTTCTTTGGAACCTTGCAATAAATCTCTCTTGGTGGGTCACAGTCTTCTCTTTCACACATTTGCCTACATCTCCTGCCAGGACACTTCATCCACAATCCCGTGAACTGCCAAATGCCCTCTTCATTTCCGCTTTCTCAGCTGCCTGGGAAATGTGTTAGCATGAAAGCATACCCAAGGCTTATTTCCATTGGCCACAGTAGTTATAAAGACGTTGCCAGTGAAGTAGTTGTGTCAGTAGGTTTGGAACCTCAAAGGATTGGTGAAATATTGAGATGGCTGCCATGTAATTAACACCTGCTTTTTAGCCCAATCTCTTTTTTTAAATTCTGTTTTAGTTTTGTACTTTTAATGAAGTTTTTAATAGAAAGTGATATTATTATTTTTAACTTTGTTGTACACCACCCACAGACATTTGATTGTGAGATGGGTTGCTATATAAGCACAGTACAATAGATAGGTAGGTGTTCCATCACTCCATCCATCCAGTACTCCATGTCCATCACAGTGATCACAGGTTGTCCATCACAGTGATCACAGGTTGTCCATCACTGGCAACCAATTGACCAGGATAATATAAGGTCTCCTGCCTTGGAACAGGAGCTTGGAGGAGAAGACCTCAGAGGTCCCTTCCAGCCCTATCTGGAATGGATGGATGGATGGATGGATAAATTAGATGATAGATAGACAGATAGATAGATAGATAGATAGATAGATAGATAGATAGATAGATAGATAGATAGACAGACAGACAGACAGACAGACACAGACAGACAGATCAATTCTAATATGGGGTTGGCTCAGCAAGGAATTCTGGGAGTTGAATCTCCACCTATCTTAAAATTGTCAAGGCTGAGAAACATTGATTAAGACAGTATCCTTTTAGGCCAATCGGTAGCTTCTCTTGAGTTTCCCCCTATTTATTTATTTTTTAAAAAAAACAAAGGTAATAGTAAATAAGAGTTGCCAACTCTGTGGAAAAGAATACCTCCAAATCACCTTTCCTTAGACTGGCACTTTCTCTGGCTAATGGATTACAACTCTTATCATTCCCTTGCAAAGACAGGTGGATCCAGAGTGTTACAATTTATCTCCCCACCCCCACCCCCACCAAGAACAAGACCACAGTTTACTGTGCGTGATGCAATAGCCTTGTGGTAAAAAGAGATTTGAGAAGGGCACTTCTGTCATATTAGTTAGGACACTGTGCCCTTGGCAGAGTACATGAGGCAGTGGTGACAAATGGCACAAGAGAATAAATTTGAGATCTTGTCTCTGCCACCCCCAGATTCATGCTTCTGAGGAAGCGAATTTCAATTCACAAATGTTGGTGCCTCTTAATAAAAATATGCCAGAAGGAAACAGTGCTACCAGGTTCTTCTGATTGGTTATCATTGGTGAACATCCATCAAATTCCTAAGTTATGCATCCATAACTTAGGAATACTGCATCCAGTTTTGGTCACCATGATGTAAAAAACGATGTTGAGACTCTAGAAAGAGTACAGAGAAGAGCAACAAAGATGATCGGGGGACTGGAGGCTAAAACATACAAGGAACGGTTGCTGGAATTGGGTATGTCCAGTTTAATGAAGGGAAGGATGAGGGGTGACATGATAGTAGTGTTCCAGTATCTCAGGGGTTGCCACAAAGAAGAGGGAGTCAAGCTATTCTCCAAAGCGCCTGAAGGCAGGACAAGAAGCAATGGATGAAAACTAACCAAAGAGAGAAGCAACCTAGAACTAAGGAGAAAATTCCTGACTGTTAGAACAATTAACCAGTGGAACAACCTGCCTCCAGAAGCAGTGAATGCTCCAACACTGGAAGTTTTTAAGCAGAGACTGGACAGCCATTTGTCTGAAAGGGTATAGGGTTTCCTGCTTATTATTATTATTATTATTATTATTATTGTTGTTGTTGTTGTTGTTGTTATTATTATTATTATTATTATTATTATTATTATTATTATTATTATTATTATTATTATTATCTCATTCTCTTCTTGGATTAAAAAAAAGAGGGAATGTCATTCCTAATTGCACATGGACTGCTTGATTCCCTTTTAAAAATCAACACTTCTGTTCTGAATATGTTTTGATTTCAAGTGGCCCACCTTACAGTTTTTGTAAACATCTCATAATACTCCTTGGCTGGTACAAGGGCATTTTATTGCTTCAGGATGCAGTAGAGAAATACAGTGTATAGTGTTGTATTCTGTTTTAGTTCAATATACCATAACACATTTCATTCTATTTTTGTGTCTTAGCCCAATGTGATATAGACAATATCAGTTTCATTTTGTTTCTGGCACATGGTGATCACCGGTAATAATAAAGATACCACTATTTAAAAATTATCAAGCAATCACCGTGATCAAGAGCTAATGAATATCACTTAACATGCCAAAAGGTTGTTTGATTTATGATAGCAGTTCTAAGTTTAGAAGTCTTTTTAGAACTTTTCTAAAGTTAAGACTAATTTGCATTGATTGACTTTGTTTCCCTCACAGCAGTTACTAGGAGAACTCTCTGAGGTAATTCAGATTGCTTGAAATGATAAATGATTTTTAAAAGATCTGGGGAAGAGTATTAATTCAGTGTGTTGGACTTCTTGTTATATTTTTTCCTGTCTCCACCCAAATCAATGTCTTGTAACTTACAATCAAACCTATCCTATTCTAATACTTCAGGGAAAGCATTGGTAGGCAGAGGATATAAAAGAAATAAGAAGTCATAAGCCAAAACCGTTCCATTCATGACATGAGTAAAAGAAAATGAATCACAGCTAAAACTAGTTTACACCAACACTAGGATCTATGACAATTTGCCATGGCCAACTCACTTCGGGAACAACTCGCCATGGCCAACTTGATGCAGGACATCTTGCTGCGGGATAAGAGTTGTACTAATATCAAAGAAATGATGGAATAGAATCATTAAAGAAAGGGTGCCAAAGGAGTGGCAGGATGAAATGTGAATGGCAAAAATTAAAATGTTTTTTTTATTTATTTTAAATAATTAAACAGATGTCCTAGCGATTTGGCTGTGGTGAGTTGGCTGTAGCAAATTGTCCCATTCCGCTAAAACTATTCACTCTATCAATAGAAGAGAGTATTTGTAGCTCTGGGATGTGGAGTCCTTAGTGTTCTCGGAGCTAGGTTGTTTTCTTGCAGATTCACTACTCAACTAGGTAACATCATCAATGCTGGAAAGGAGTGGGGTTTAAATATTCTTTATCTCTGAGCATCCTAGACCAAGCTAAGCTAAGTCCAAAATTGCTAGAGATATTTCCAGAAGCCTGGCACTCAGACAAAGCAGCCATCAACAGACACATAGAGATAAAAAACATCTACATACCATTCAAAAGAGATAATCAAAAGGTTAAGAGACCACAACACCTCCTGACTAGCAATCAACAACCAGATAATGCCAAGCAGTGAATAACACCCCAGTCAAGGAACTACTGACTTAGTAAACAACAGCCTAATCAAGCAACCACCAAGAACACCCCCACCAATACTGACAGGGCAAACCATTGAATATAAATAGAGGGCAAACCCCACTTCCTTCTAGTGCTAATAAAGTTACCTATTTAGGCAATGAAATGTCTGCAAAAAAAAAACATGCTCAGAGACCACCAAGGTTTCCACACTATTCACTCCACTTCTCCATACCTTTTTTTCCTACCCAGCTATTTTACATTTCACTATATCTGTACTCCACTTTCTTTATGGCAATTTTCCAATTCCAGTCTTTGAGTCCTAAATGGAAGTGAACATATGAAATTGCCAAACATTTACATAATTATTCTCTATTCATGACAAAGAAATGTGATACTGTTATGTGCTTGGAGTTATAGCCTGGTTTGTTTGTAAGGACCTTTTAAATTGTCTATTCTTTCCTTTTTTCTTAAAAAAAGGGGGGGTGTTTAGGAAACTGTGGATAGAGCAGCTTGGGCTTCATGATTTCATTTCTTTGCCTTCCCTTGAAATTTGTAGAAATGAGTGTGCACCTTATTGTGTTCCTCTGGAGGGGAGTAGTTTTGGATGGTTGAAACAGCAAACTTATGCTTGAAAAAAATGCAGATTTTTTCCCCAAAAGATTTTGAATTAATTCCCTCCACCCCCACTTTGGTAAATGAATCTTCCCTTCTTTTGTACAGAAACAAAGGACGGAGTTTTCTCCAAAGCAACCAGATCCCACGCCTGCTGCTCCTTCACCACCCCAGATGCCACTTCCGGTCCCTCTCCCTCCTTGCATCCCGGCTCCTGTCCCCGTTCCAGTGCCAAAGGTCCCAGGGGCCATCAGCCGCCAGAGCAGCACATCAAGCGATGGTGGCCGAGATGCCCAGAGGCAAAAACTGCCACCTGTTGACCGTGAGTTTCTCTCTCCAGGTGCATCTTTGTTTCTTTCAGAATAACTGAATGACAGAGTTGGAAGGCACCGTGGAGGCCTTCTAGTCCAACGCCCTGCTCAAGCAGGAAATCTTAAACCATTTCAAACAAATGGTTATCTAATCTCTTCTTAAAAACCTCCATTGTTGGAGCAGCCACAACTTCTGGAGGCAGGTCGTTCCACTGATGACAGAGAGAGAGGTTGGACAGAAAGGAGGGAAATTCCTTGTCTTTCAAACAAGTAATCTCCTTCCTCCCTCCCTCCCTCCCTCCCTTCCTCTCTCCTTCCCTCCCTTTCCCTCTCTCTCCTCCATTTCTCCCTCTTTCTCTCCTTCCTTCCCTTCCTCTCCCTCCCTCTCTCCTTTCTTCCTCCTTCCCTCTCCCTCCCTCCTTCCCCCTCTATCCCTCGTTCCTCCCTCCCTCCTTCCTTCCTTCCTCCCTCCCTTCCTCCTTCCCTCCCTCCCTTCTTCTCTCCTTCCTTCCTCCCTCCCTCTCCTTCCCCCTCCCTCCCTCCCTCCCTCTTTCCTTCCTTTCTCCCTCCCTCCCTCCTTCTATAGTTGAATGTCATCCCCCAAAAATTGCTTTTTTAAAAAGTGACATTCAGAGGCTGTCTGCTTAGTTTAAAAGCCAGCTTCCTAATCCTTATAATAACTGGGAGAAAACATTATGATCTTTGCTAGGTACATGATTACTTTTTAGCAACAGAAGGAAGGCAGAAAGATTTAGTTTGTCAGTGAGTGGAAACATTTTTTTTTAAAAAAATTCCCTAAACTGTTATTCCTATTTGTGGTATTTGCATGACTCCAGAACTTTGTGGTCCTTCTCCTAGTCCATGGCTTCAAAATGCAAGAAA
Organism: Vipera ursinii; assembly: GCF_947247035.1. Lineage (NCBI taxonomy): Eukaryota > Metazoa > Chordata > Lepidosauria > Squamata > Viperidae > Vipera > Vipera ursinii. The sequence goes on along the minus strand of NC_139515.1, from coordinate 77,838,140 downwards.
CATTGAAAATCAGAATTGTTCTTATTCCATATTCAGTAGGCAGACACGGCCGGGGCACAGGTCCTGGCACAGAGAAGAAGAGGAGAAAATAGTTTGATTCTAGTTTCAATGTAAACATATCCAATTCTCATTTTTGAACTTAAGCATATAGCAGATCCCAACTATGCAGGCAAAGCCTAACTTAACAACACAAATCCATGTGTACAAAAATATAGAGAAAGGTACATACAAAGATGGACCTATTAGAGAAGAGTGTGCAGAAAGGCAGCATATAATAAGAGAAGATGATTGAAAAGAAATGTTCATACGGTACTCGGAGCAATGCATGGAATAAGGCATGGAATAGAAGACATGTGTTCCAAGATACTGTACATGCTAATATCTGATTTTTAGTTAAAAACAAACCACAGACAGATGTGAAAACAATACAGGAAAGACTTGAGATTCAAAAGCCAAGCATGATAAAGCTTGGCAGAACTTGTTCATGGTAGACAGATCTTGCAAAATGGGAATATAGATCTCTAGAGGGGGGCACATCTCTTTCCTTGTGCTCACTTATGATCAATAGGTACTCGGATCCAGAGAAAGCCTGTAGGTGAATGGTCCTCAACCTTTTCTTCACCACAGACCCCCTTTAAATACCTTTTGTGACCATGCACTACAGACCCCCAAGACTTAACTCAAGATTTCAATCAATCAATCAATTTATTATTACAGCCAAAGGCCAACACATAAATTAAACATTCAAACAAAACTATACTAAACAGAACCAACACAAGAAGACATAGCAATATATTACAACCAAGGATGCAATCAATGGGTGACCAAGGTCTGCCTAGTTCTACAGACAGTACAACAAAGAACTAGCTAGCCTCAGAAAAACTGAATCACATTGACCTGGCAATAAAAATATATTGAATATAGTCCAATGCTGGACAAAAACACATAATAAAATTAATTATAAAAGATTATTAAAAAGATCTAAAATGTTTATTTGTGTTTCTGGTGAATCTCCAATGCTGATGCGCAGAATCTAGCCATCTACACTGTGATCACTGCCTACTTATCCTTAAGCAGCCACTGGAGATAAATACTTTCCGAACGACCAGGATACCTATCAATTATGGGGAGGATATGTTTTTTTCCGAATAGCTCTATAGAAGAAAACTCAAAATTTAAATCATAAAATTTCTTCAAACCTTCATGAACCCCCCCCCGTGACGTCATTGCACTCCCCAGTGGCCCATGGACCACAGGTTGAGAATCACTGCTGTAGATGATTCTTTTCCTTTGAATTGATCTGACGCTGTCTGTCATGGAGTGTTGAATGTGAATCATTGACTTAAACTGCCAATGTCTTCCAGTTCTCTTGCTTTGCCCCTTCCCAGGAAGGAAATCTCAAATGGAGGAAGTTCAAGATGAACTCATTCACCGCCTCACCATCGGTCGGACTGCTGCCCAAAAGAAGTTCCAAGTGCCACGCTCCAGTGCCCCCATAGTCAACATCAACTACGAATCTTCTCCAGAAGACATTAAAGTTTGGCTACAGGCCAAAGGATTCAACTCAGTGTAAGTCCAAAGGCAATGCCGCTTGGGGTGTGTGTGAAAGCCCTAATAAGCAGGCATATACATAGAATGAAGGCTACTGCTAAGCTTGTAAGCCGCCCTGAGTCTTCGGAGAAGGGTGGGATATAAATGGAATTAAATAAATAACCAGCTGTTTTGAATTAACCACAGCTTCAAACAGCTGTATGTATGCTTAGACAAATGACTTTGGACCTGAGCGGTATAATGTGAAAATGATTTTGTGTTGAATTACATGAATGTGTAATTACAATGTTTCCCAATATGATTGGGAAGTTATTGCCATGTAGGAGAAGACCAGGCTGAGCCTGAGGGAAGGGTCAAGTACGTCATCAATCATGAGTCCCTGCACGCCCACAAGAGATCTAAGTCCAGCCCACTTTGAATGTCCTCTCTTATCTCCTGCTCATTTCCCTTGACAGTTAGTAGTTCAGATTCTTGTTGAGAGATTAAGCTTGAAATAAATCTTTATACTCATTTGAATTTGAACTGCCTGAAATTGATGATCTCCCCAGTGCTTGACATTCCATTTATTTAGGGGTTTTTAATTTATTTCTTCGTCAAACAAAAATTAGAAATTCGAACAAACAAAATGAAAAAAACTAAAATGTGACGGGGATGATAGGCACATTAGTGCGCTTACACACACACCCTGAGGAACCTCTTAGATATGAGATGAGTTTCACCTGAGGTCTAGATGCTGTTGGATTCCAATTTTTATCATTCCCAATTAGCGTGGTTAGTTAAGCCATGAAATAAGGAATTATAGCTCAATAGCAACTGAAAGGTCACAGTGTCATTCCTTTGCCTGCTTCTGTTGACTAATTAGCATCTGTTCTCTCAGATGTAAAAGGGGCATTGCTCATACATTATTATTACTCATTCAGGACCGTGAACAGCCTTGGAGTTTTGACTGGTGCACAACTGTTTTCCCTCAACAAAGATGAACTTAAATCTGTGTGTCCAGAAGGCGCTCGAGTCTACAGCCAAATTACTGTTCAGAAGGCGACACTAGAGGTACGTCCTGAACAAGTTGTTCATCTACCATGCTGTAGCTACAGGACGTGGTCACCCCATGCAAAGAAGTGTTCCTGGAGGAAAGTTCACTCTTGACAGAGAGATGGACAGCATATAATTTTAATAAATAAACAAAGGAGGGAATTTGCCTGCCTAAGACCAGGAGCAAGAAGCTATTGCATCAGGAGACCCATCATTTTTGTTGGCCTTTAAAGGCTCTCTAGATCAGGGCTTTTCAACCAGTGGTACGGGTACCACCTGTGGTACATTGGCACCTGGCAGGTGGTACGTGATCATCCTAGAAAAGTGGTAGCGGGGGAGGGGAATGAGCTGAACCGGTGGCAGCACCGCACAAGCCTGAGCGAGAGATGGCTGGAGCAGCAGGGCTGCCGGGGCTCAGTGGAAGTGCCAGGATCAGCGCCAGGCTCCAGCTGGAGTCGGCACTGATCCTGGCGCTTCTGCTGAGCCCAGAAAAAGCTCCGATCAGCTGGAATGTTGCAGCATCTCCAGGGTCTTGTCATTTATATTCAGTTGCTTGGCAACTGATTCATATTTATGACGGTCACAGTATCCCAGGGTCATGTGAAGTGACCCAAACCTGCTGCAACCACCCAGCAGACGGGGGGGAATAAAAACCAAACACACCCCCACCCCACCCCCGCCGCCAATCCTCAACAGAAATGCTCACAACAATGAAAACCTCGGACAGGAGGAAGAGCGCCGCCGGGTGGGCAGGCAGGTATCTTGCTCGGCTGTGGCTTGGGGGGCACTTTTTTCAGTGCCATTGTAACTTCGAACAGTCACTAAGTGAACTGTTGTAAGTTGAGGACTACCTGTCCTTCATCACTTTTTTCCTTTTTTTTTTTGGTCATCAAGTTTTTGACACCTTGCTAGGCGACTGGTGGTATTTGGATGTTGCCATATCCTAAAAGTGGTACAGTGGGTGAAAAGGTTGAAAAGCCCTGTTCTAGATAAAGAAATTAGTGTTACTGATGGGGCCAAGGTTTTCCTTTCAGTTTTTTCAGGGGAGGGGTAAAAGTAGGTGAGTTAAGTCTTGGAGAGACACTCGTGTTACCCCAAGAGAGCACTCACTTTTAGAAGTCTTGGGGATTTTAAAGCTACCTCCATCTTTTGCAGATATTAAGGCAACTCTTTTTTATACTAAACCATCCACTTCAAAGGCTGAAAACATGAGGTGGTCTGGGGGTGCTTTGGAGACAGCAAGCCCACAGTCGACAGATGTTGATTTTTAGCCTATGTCATAATAGTACACTGTGGTTTAGTGTTGCATCCCAATCAGCCCATTGAGTCATACATGCGACTATCATATTTTTTGCTTGAGAGGTTGAGTAAAATTAACTTTCCAGGTTTTGTGTCTCTGGATATTCTCAATCGTCCAGGTCATGGTGGTCCCAAAGGTGCTTTTCCAAAAGGCAACTGGATGTTCTTGTTGTTTTTTTTCATCGACCGTGTTTTGCTTCCCATCCAAGAAGCTTTTCCAGTTCAACTGAAGCAGCTTCTTGGATGAGAAGCAAAACATTTTCGAAGGAAAAAAAAAACCAAGAACGTCCGGTTGCCTTTTGGAAAAGCACCTTTGGGATTTCCAGGTTTTATATTGTATACTGGATTTGACTCAGAAAAGTATCTTTCTGCAATATCTATCTATGTATCTATGCATCTATCTATCTATGTATCTATCTATCTATCTATCTATCTATCTGTCTGTCTGTCTGTCTGTCTGTCTGTCTGTCTGTCTGTCTGTCTGTCAGTCTGTCTGTCTGTCTGTCTGTCTGTCTGTCTGTCTGTCCGTCCGTCCGTCCATCCATCCATCCATCCATCCATCCATCCATCCATCCATCCATCTATCTATCTATCTATCTATCTATCTATCTATCTATCTATCTATCTATTTGTCTATACCTGCAGAATTCCAGCGGAAGTTCAGAACTGCAAGAGATCATGAAAAGACGGAAAGAGAAACTCAACGCAGCTGCCACAGATTCAGGAGTCGAATCTTTCGATGAGAGCAGTGGTCACTAATAGACTCGCCTGCAAATGTTTTGTGGTTATTGTCAAGGGGGGGGGGAAACCCATTGTTCTTGGCATTGTTCCATCATGCTTTGTTTTAGGAAGCCATGAGTGGGAAATGTCGGGGGATTGTCTCTATTTATGTAGCTAGGATATCATGACATTAAGGGAGCATGCAGTTGGGATCCAAGAGGAAAAACGCAATTGCTGTTTTGCCTCTCCCTTGACAGAAAAAAAAATATATATAGAGAGAAGAATATTCCCTGGAGGAATTCTTTAACCAGGCCTCCGGAGAGAATGTCATGCTTTGCTCATCTTTTTTCCCACAGCCTAGCAAAGTCACATTGCAATATTTTGAGTTGTCCTCAGACTGAGGCATCTGACGAAATGTGTTGAAATCTGCAGTCTAACAAAGTCCGAAAAAGGCATGACCCAGCCAGCGTTGATTCCCTTGTCCAGGCCCCATTGATTTCAACAGAAAAGTGAAATCGATGCCTACATTTCCGCCATTGAAATCGAGAGGACCTCAAAGGATTTTATTATGTCACAACATTCCTTTTATTCATGCCATCCATACGGTTTGCCATAATTATGGACCGCGGCTTTCCTCATCCACCGAGCACTTAAGATTTCCACATTTATTTAGAAGTTCCCAGATGAATGATATATTTTTAATTATATGCTCAATGACCACACTAATCTTACAAGCACAGATTAAACTCTTCTAACGGCATCACATCATGATTTCTTAATGGAAGTGTACATAGCAATGTAATTTATTCTGCATTTCAATTATTTGTCTGTTTTCCTTTGGGGGGGAGGGATAAGTACGAATCAATGAAAACACTAATACAATAAACAATAGCACAAATTTTAAAAAAGCAGGGGCATTTAGATCTTATTTTGATATCCATATGGTAGTTCACAGTATTATTTCTTAATAGTATTGCATTTTTTTTTCATTTAAAAAAAATCACTTCACCACGCGAAAACGAAAGGGAAAAAAAGGGGGAAGGTGTTTATAAGCGTTTTAAAAAATGCTACAAAATTACATCTTGATTTCCAATTTAAATCTTTTTTAAAAAAAATATAGCCAAAACATTCCAGTAAACACACGAGTAGATATATATTTTTTTCTGTGCAAAACGTTCTCTTCTGTCACATGGCACATCAAGGGAAAATAAGAAAAAAATGTGTTCTTTGACCAACCTAGATGAGATGTATTGATTTTCATGGTGCCTTTTTTTAATGACTCCTCAAAGTCTGCAATAAACTGATGTACGTGAAGTGGTTTGCATTGTCTGTTATGAGAAAGAGGATGCAAGCTTTTCCTTTGTGCTCCAAAGAACAGGGTTTTTTTTTTAAAAAAAAATCAGTTGAGAGTGATGGAATCGTCTCAAGGTAGCTCTACCGCTTCACAAGAGTTTGAAAACTGCTTTCTACTTCGTACAGAATCTTCCCACTTCTCAGTTCAGAAGATTCTTTTTTTAATTTTCCCTCTAATGTGCCAGCTCTGTATCTGCTAGAAATCAGTGTTTCTCTAACTTAGAATAGCGTAGAGATGGAAGGGATCTTAAAGGTCTTCTAGTCCAACCCTCTGCTCAAGCAGAAGACCTCATAACATTTCAGGCAAGTGGCAGCTCAGTCTCTTCTTAAAACCTCCAGTGATGAAGGCAAGCCCACAACTTCTAAAGGCAAGTGGTTTACTGGTTAATTGTCCTCACTGTTAGACATTTTCTCCTTAATTGCAGGTTGATTCTCTCCTTGATTAGTTTCCATCCATTGTTTCTTGTCCTGCCCTCTGGTGCTTTGGAAAATAAGTTGACCCCCTTTTCTTTGTGGCAGCCCCTCAAATACTGGAAGACTGCTTTCATGACACCCCTAGTCCTTCTTTTCTTTAGACTAGGTATAGGTAAAGGGTTCCCCTGCACATGCGTGCTAGTCGTTTCCGACTCTAGGGGCCGGTGCTCATCTCCGTTTCAAAGCTGAAGAGCCAGCGCTTGTCCGAGGACGTCTCCGTGGTCATGTAGCCGGCATGACTAGACGCCAAAGGCACACGGAACGCTGTTACCTTCCCACCGTAGTGGTCCCTATTTTTCTACTTGCATTTTTTACGTGCTTTCGAACTGCTAGGTTGGCAGAAGCTGGGACGAGTAACAGGTGCTCACTCTGTTACGCGGCACTCGGGATTCGACCCGCCAAACTGCCGATCTTCTGATCAACAAGCTCAGCGTCCTAACCCACTGAGCCACCGCGTCCCTAGACTAGCCATACCTACTGTAGTTCCTGCAACCGTTTATGTTTTAATCTCCAGGCCTTTAATCATCTTAGTTGCTCTTCTCTCCCCTTTTTCCAAAGTCTCAACATCTTTTTTGTAATGTGGTAACCAAAACTGGATGCAGTATTACAGGTGTGGTCTTACTAAGGATTTATAAAGCAGTACTAATCCTTCACGTGATTTTGACTCTATGCCTCTGTTTATGCAACCAAGAATTGTATTACTGCTGGCTCGTATTTAAATGATCGTCCACTAGGAATTCAAGGTCCCTCTCCCAGTGACTCATTTTGAGCCAGGTTTTGCCTAATCTGTACTTGTACCTTTGGTTTTTTCCTGCCTAAGTGTAAAACCTTGCTTTTCTCCACATTAAATTTCATTTTGTTGGGCCCATTGTTCAAGTCTATCAAGATCCTTTTGGATCCTGAGGTTATACTTAGCAACTTTATTTAAATAAATAAATTTAAATAAATAAATAAACAAATAAATAAATAAATAAAATAAACTCCCAGAATTCCCCAGATAGCATGCTGGCTGGGGAAATTTGAGAGCTGAAGGCCCCACATCTTAGCATTGCCAAGTTGGAGAAACACTGTGCTAGAGGATTTTGAGAGGACTTGGGAAACACTTGACTCTCCAATTCTTGAACTCAGTGTTATTTTAAGTTTGAGCTGGATTGACCTTGCCTTAGTGATGAGGTCAACTCATTCTGCATCGTTCTGAACTGAGCTTCAAATAGTCTTTATTTTAAGCTGAAAATGGAGCAGTTTCAAACCCAAACACACCTCCATATTCATTAGAACCAGCCCTTGCAGAAGAAAAGACGTTGAGGTAGTGATGAGATTGAAAAAGACATGGACAAAATAAGGGATTGAAGGGGTAATCAGCTTGTAAATATCTTATTGAAAGAGGGTCTGAAGTCACTTATGTATGTCTTGAATTTTGTTTTGGTTTCTTTTGTATATATTGCGGTTTTCTTTCTTCCTTACTCTTTTCCTCTTTCCCTCCTTTTTTCTATTTCTTTAGATTTAGATTTCTTTAGCTGTCTTTTATCATAAAAAATTCTTAATAAATAAAAATATCTTTTAAAAATAGTGATCTTGACTCCCCAAGTCCTTGCCCCTTTGCATATGATATTAACACACACATAAAATTGCACAGTTACAATGGCAGTCTTGATTCTTCGTATCTCCCCAATTTTGCAGACAACCTTGTCATATCCACATTGGAGCAATTCCAATAAGTCAGAGCAACCTGCTTCAATTCAGAAAATGTTGGTGTACTTCTAATTATTTAGATGTGATCCTCCAGTTATGCTGGTACATTATACATTTCCATCAAGATTCAACTAAGTACTTGCACCAGATTATTTGAAGGATCATCTTTTCCCAGCTACATCTACCCAACTCACCTGAGTGGAGAGGCAGGGTATGTTATGGGTCCCCCCTCCTAAGGAAGTCAATCTAGTGGGACCAAGAAGAAGGGCCTTCTCTGTGGTGGCTCCCTCCCTGTGGAACATCATCCCTGTGGAAATATTGGCCCCTCACATTGATACTCTTTCGAAAAACCCTGAAGATATGGTTTTGCCACAAGGCCTGGTGGTCTCAGGGTGATATGAAGCGCCTCCAGTGGTTTGTTTGATTGTTGCCACTTGGGAGATGGGAGTTTATTGGGTTTTGTATATGGATAGTATAAGCCACCCAGAATCATCATGAGTGAGCTGGGAAGCCATATAATTTTTTTACTGAATAAATTAAAAACAAAATACATAATATTTAAGGGTTTGACTCTTATGGGGTAAATTGTACACCACTCTGAGACTTTTCCCATGTCGAAGAAAGAATTATTCAACTTGTGAAGATGTTAGCTCCCACAATTCTCAACACTGGTCCTGGCAAATAAGAATTGTGGGAACTACTCCATGAATGTGAGAATGCTAAACTCTTCAATGAAGAACCAGCTTTATCATTAAATGGAGCATCAGATTCCCCATCTGGTGCCAGTATGAACAGACTGGACCCGAGAGATTGCCTCCCTTTCAAGACACATCTGAAATAAGAAAAGCCAGTTATATATTCCCATATCTCATCTGGAAGAAATCAGGTTAGCTGATGCAAGGAACAAAATGCTCGTTTTGGAGAAAACCGTGAAATGGACACAATTGTGTCCCCACTTCCATGTCTGTGAGAATGCTGACAATATCCAGTTTATATACAATGCAATGAAGAAACTATAATGAACTTTGTAGTTCAAAGCAAGCTTTGTACCCTGGTGCCTAACCTGTGGCGGGCCTCATGTTGGCATATGACCTATTACTGATGGATTCCCAATATAAGATTCACTCCATAATTGTGTTATATTTTTTCCATGATTTTTTTTCACAGCTCTTTGAAAGTGCTAGCTGTTCTCTTTATTCCACAAAGCCTCAATTGTTCTGTCTCTTCTCCCTTTTCCTCATTATTCAACCATACTCTCCAAATAAAGAGCAACGACTTTGATAGGGCTTGAGTAGATTTTGGCAAAGATACCGAATTTCTCATACATTTAATTGATTTGTCTTTTTTTTTTCTTCTATCTGAAAAGCTGAGACTCTCTTATGGGTGTTTTTCACAGTACTGTGAAGTGTATGCAGTTTTACTGTTCCAAAAATATGCCAAACCAGATGCACAGAAAATAATGTTTGTGTCGCCTCAATTCTTTTGTCTCTTTCCTTTGTTTCAGCATCTATCTGTGCACCTGCTAAGGATATGTTTTTTAGTGTTGTGTTCATTCCAAAGGAATGCAGCATGGACAACACATCTATGTTGCATTTATGTTTCAAAACAGTCCTGGGGAAATCTGCTTGGACAGCTAGTTTTCTATAAGTGGATGAGTACTAATTATGCAAAAACCTGGGAGTAGAAAATCCTACATTTCAAACATGAATTTCTTTTGAATCATGGAAAGAATCCAGTATGAACATTCACAAATTCAGCAAAAGCAGATGGAGTTAAGTGAAGCTATACAGTATGGTCAGGCAGATTGTGAGTTGATGCCGTTATAGCGGGGAAAACAAGTTTAGTGCTCTCTAAAGACATGGCTAGATAAGCTCCTATAAAGTTTGGTCTACTGCCTGTTAATCACAGATAAAGGCAGATATTTGCCACAGTTCTTACCTATCTTGGCTTTCACATTATGGTGAGAATCTCAGCCATAGTGTTGAAAAGTTGTTACGATCTTTTTATACATTCTGTGCCAAGGTTCACACTTTGCTTTTAAGCCATAATGTGCTTGTGTGTTTTATTTGCATTAAAAAACTTGTTCACTCCTGGTTTTAAAGAGCCTCTGGCAATATGGCTCAAAGGGTCTTCACACAGCTTCAACCTATGCATATATTGTGCCCACTCCTTATTGGGAAAATTTGCTCACGATCACTCATAGCTTAGTCACTTCCTGTATGGATTACCATTAAGGCCTCTACATGGTGCTGCCCTTGATCACAACATGGAAGCTTTGTCTGGTCCAGAACGCAGCACTGTAAGTAATTATGGTTGTATCCCAGAATGCCCACATAGCGCTTATTCTCCGTGAATTGAGCTGGTTATCAATGCACTTCTAAATACAATTTCTTACCTATAAAGCCCTTCATGGATCTCTAATTAGATCTGCCCATCCAGTAAGATCTAATGGCATGCTTTGGGTCCTGTTGCTTTAGCAGTTACCCAGAAAGATACAGGAATAATGTCTTCTCTGTTGCTGGTCCTAACCTCTGGAACATCATCCCCTCTGAGATTTAGTTAATCCCAATCCTGCCTGCCTCTTTTCGCCAAGCAGTGGTTCTGGGATTGATACGATCTGTTGAATGAGCTTTTTCTCAGCCTTTCTGTGTTTCTACAAGTTTTATTTTATTTTATTTTGCACTGTGAGTTTATTATAGTGATGGCAGGCAGGCTAGGGTAGAGAACTTGAAGATCTAGCAAAATGAGAACAAACCCAGGATGTAGCTACCTGAGTAGATCCTCCTTGGAGGTCTCGCATCGAAACAATCTCCCAGTTCACTCTATATGCTTACCTTAATGAAGCACTTTCTATGGGTCCCACCATGGAGGATTTGCCATCAGTGATCAGCTTGAGTCCATATAGGTGGGGTTCACAAACAGTCATTTGAGTAAAGCTCAAATCTTGGGGACTACATAGACACATCCATAGTTTTCCTAGCAACAATACGGAAGTGGTTTTCACTTATCCTTTTTTTTTCATTTCCTGGTCTAGCTATACCTTGTGATTTTGTACTTAGCCACTTAGACCTTTTGAGATCAGCCAAGCAGCTGATGAGTAATAAAAGTTGCATAGAATGACAGATGGAATCAGTTGCCAGTTTATAAACCAAACTGTTTTGAGGAATTTTGGTGCTTGCTAAGTTTGGATGCCTCATGAACCCATCAGTATGAGAGTTACAACAGGTTTTTGCACCTCCACTAACTCATATCTTGACTCCATCTGCCATTGTCCTTGGGAGATACCCAGTTTTTCATGGTCCCAATCAAGCTGCATACACTGCTGTTTCCTTAAGGTGATCTTGGCAATGTCTTTCTTGTTAACAGTTTAGAGGTATATTTTTAGATTCAGAACTTTAATGCCATTGCTTTATCTGTTGTGTTTTTAATGCTATGCTTTAATATAGCTTTTATATCTGTATGGCTGCATTTTGTAGGCTGCATGGAACAGTTAACGGAATGTGTGGCAAATTAAGTTTCTAAATAAGTATGTAGACCAGTACTTATTCCCCCAAGACTGTTTCTAATTTCCCGCTTGCACAAATTAAATACAAATCAGTTTTGTAGAGACAATAAGGCTTCTCTGTTTTGAAGCATTTCTTGACGGCAAGCAGTGCCACCCCCGTTGAAATTCTCCAGCTTGGTTTTGGAGTTGCAGGCATTCTATGATGGTGCTAAGGTAACCTTAACACAGGAATTTGGGGAACAAAATGTTCATGGACAGGCAGAGGTTATATATCCTCCAGTCTCGCCTGCTTTGCATGTGGTTACATGGGCTAGTCTAGCATACAGAAATTGTTTGAAAGTGGTTTGATATATTGCTGGTTTTGATTATTTAGCTGGCTCTCTTATCCATGGGGTGATTACTACCCATGTGCTTCTTGGTAACTTTGCAACTAGAGGACTCATTGAGAAGGCATTTTACTTCTGCTTTGATTGCCAAACTGAATGGTGATTGAGTTGGGTTTGTTATGATTTATGCGTCATGTTATCACCTTCGGGCCCTGCCCAAATTAGATTAGTAGTCTATGAAAATATGATCCCTTGCACTTGTTTCCATACACTTAAAGCCTCCAATGACACACATGGACTATTCCTCTTTCAAAGATACTGGCAATGAATAGCAGTTGTTCCAAGGACATGACTGCAGTGTATGCACAAGATTAAAACACACGTAGTTCACATGACATGCTGGGGTCAATCAAGAGTGTGTGATATGTATTCATCTACATGTTGCTCAATTCCAGTCTCTGGATATCCTGATCAATGTTGGAGCCTAATGGGGCACTGCGTACGTGCATCTTTGATTCAGTGTTGACTCCTGCAGACTGCCCGGGCAAATCCCTGCAGTTTTCTTGGCAAGATTTCTGGAATGGTTTGTCCTAGGCTCCTTTCTAGGACTGAGAGAGAGTGGCTGGCCCAAGATCACCCAGCTGGCTTAGTGTCTAAGGCAGGACTGGAAATCACAATCTCCTGGTTTCTATCCTAATGCCTTAACCACTAGATCCAGCTGGCTATCAATAGGGTGTTACTCTCTAGCAAAACTTGTACAACTACAGAAAGCTACTCACCCGTGGGCTGAATGGCAACAACCCCAGTATTAGCAAAAGGAAGGTGCATTTAAAAGAAATCTTCAAGCTGATGAACTACCCACAAAGACTGTATCCAGGCTAAACTCACTGCATGAGCTGCCCAAGGTGGCCTTAGGAGAGTGCAAGAGGTAATTGTCATAGTCATGGAGGTAGCTACTAACTTGGGTTGCTTTAAAAAAGGGTTGATGAATTCACAGAAGATTAAATCCCCCAAGAGCCATCGAAAGCTCCTTGCAAATACTTGATTGGGAGCAGTCTCCCATCAAATACTTGGTGAAGGAAACAATAGTGGGGGAAGTATGTTATACCAAAACAAGGTAATATCACCACTGCCAGAAAGGAATGGGATTTGCTGTTATTTTTATATATTGTTGACTTGCCTTGTCAATACCTTAGGAATCACCTGCTGCCAGCATCAACGTCCCTCCGTCCAGTGCGCTCCCACAGAGAGGGCCTCCTAAGGGTTTTGCCGTTCGGAGAATGCCGTCTGGTGGCTCCCAAAGGGAGGGCGTTCTCTGTGGGCGCGCCCGACCTATGGAACCGTTTACCGGTTGAGCTCCGGATGGCTCCCGACCTTCGCTCCTTCCAACGCGACCTAAAAACATATCTGTTTGAGCAATCCGGTCTGGTCTGACGGGTTCTATTGTAATTATTGTTTTAAGGTAACTATCTTCTGCATTTGGGCAAAACTAGGGTTTAATTTGTTTTCAATATCTGTATTTGTGCATTCTGATATTTATGTCACTGTTCACCGCCCTGAGTCCTTAGGGAGAAGGGCGGTATACAAATCAAATAAAATAAATAAATAAATAAATATTGTTGAGAGTGGTCTTGGTTCCTTGATTGGGCTGTTGTTTACTGTTAGCTTGTTTGTCTGCATTGGTGGTTCCTTGACTGAAGTATTGTTTATTGATTATTGATCTAGTACTGATTTTTAATTTCTGCTCATATGGGTGTTGATTGCTAGTAAGAAGCCATTTTGGTCTTTTTGTTTCCTTTTTGGCTTTTTAATTGTCTGTTTTGAGTAGTAGCTAGATGTTGTTTATCTCTATGTGCCTGTCGATAGCTGATATATCTGACTGCCAGGTTTCCTGGAATTCTCTACCGTTTTCTTGTTTTACTTAGATTGATCTAGGACAGGGCTTTTCAACCAGTGGTACGGGTACCACCTGTGGTACATTGGCACCTAGCAGGTGGTATGCGACCATCCTAGAAAAGTAGCAGGGGAGGGGAATGAGCTGAACCAGTGGCTGCAGCGCACAAGCCTGAGTGAGAGATGGCTGGAGCTGCAGGGCTGTCAGGGCTCAGTGGAAGTGCCAAGTTCAGCACTTCTTCGGGGCTGTCAGGGGTCAGCGGAAGTGCCAGGATCAGCGCCAGGCTCCATTTGGAGCTTGGTGCTGATCCTGGCATTTCTGCTGAGCCCAGAAGAAGCGCCGATCAGCTGGAATGTTGCAGCATCTCCAGGGTCTTATGATTTACATTCAGATGCTTGGCAACTGATTCATATTTATGACGGTCACAGTGTCCCAGGGTCATGTGAAGTGGCCACCCAGCAGACGGGGGGGGGGAATAAAAACCAAACACACCCCCATCCCACCCCCGCCGCCAATCCTCAACAGAAATGCTCACAACAGTGAAAACCTTGGACAGGAGGAAGAGCGCCACCGGGTGGGCAGGCAGGTATCTTGCTCGGCTGTGGCTTGGGGGGCACTTTGTTCAGTGTCATTGTAACTTTGAACAGTCACTAAGCAAACTGTACCTGTACTTCATCACTTTTTTTCCTTTTTGGGGGGGGGTCATCAAATTTTTGACACCTTGCTAGGCGACTGGTGGTACTCGGATGCTGCCATATCCTAAAAGTGGTACAATGGGTGGAAAGGTTGAAAAGCCCTGCTCTAGGATGCTTACAGTTTCCCAGTTGAAACCATGGCTGAGTCTGTATATGCTGTGAAATTAGGGACTTTTCATCATGTCTTCTGACTGCTAGTTAGTGTTCATGGATACATTCCTCTAGTCTTCTGCCTGTTTGTCCTACAAAGTGGCTCTTACAGTCCTTATATGTTGTAGATGACTCCTGTTATTTCTTCTGGGGCTAGAATAAATAGAACCAATCAAGGAACTGCAATATAGACAACAGTAAACAACAGCCTAATCAAGGAACCACCAGGATCACTCCCATCCACACTGACAAGGCAAGCCACTAGTATATAGAAATAAGAGCAAACCCGACTCCCTTTTAACAGTGATGATGTTACCTAGTTTGGTAATAAAACATCTGCAAGAAAACCACAAAGAGCACCAACGACTGCACAGTTCGACCCTAAGCTACAAATATTGCCTTCTATCAAAAAGTATATTATAGTTTGTGACCCTTTTGAAGAGTATATGGAAGCTTGTGCCAATTTTCAGATGTTGTATAGGAACCCAGGGGCTCATCTTATGCAAATAAATTCAGAATGTTTCATGAGTAAATAGGGATTTCAGATCAAGTCATTTCCATCCTGGTCCAATGCTTTAACATGGCGCCCTGAAACAACGCAAGTGTACTTTTGCTTCTGTCATATAAATCCAGCACATCCCTTCTTGGCATATTTAATGTTCTTTCCCGTAGATCCAGTACTTGTTTCAGAAGTTTTCAATGAAATGGAAGTTAAACCAAAGAGCAGAAAGCAGAAGGTCACATCAAAAAACACCACCAATGCCTTCGCTGATAGCACTCATATAGCACAACAAAACGACACGTGGAATTGATACAAAAACCAAAGAAAAGGGGAGAGCGAACCCCAGAACTAGTCACACTAACTTTTCCAGGAGAAAATTTATGCCCTGCAATAAACTGAAGCCTGGCACTTGGTAGTAACTGTTGAACGAAGCAATCATTTGCATGCACCAAGCATGCCAAAAGAAATCCTTGTATCTTTTGACCTTTTTCAGCCTGTTGGCACCATCAAGTTGCATCCTGCATGGCACCTTATCTCTCTGCCCCAAATGACAAGCATCTTTTTTTTTTACACAGAAGTGAACAGAACCAAACAAATGGAAAATGTCTATGCAGCAAAGATGGATCCCAACAACTAAAAATCAGTACACCCATGGTGCTCATCCCTCAAGTGAATCCTACCTAGTAGCACATTGTGCCTATCCATAGCTCCACTCTGAATCTAAGTGCACAGGAATTTCTCTCCCCATTTGGCTGTATAGGCAAAAGAACACTTTGATTCAGGGTGCCCAAATCTCTGTGAAAGGATAACTGTGACCTTTGACCCTTTAAGAAGTTGCAGTTAATGCTGAAATCTGTTCCTTCACCTTCTAGCTTTCGATCAGGCTAGTCTTGATTCTCCTTGCTGGAGAGTCCTGCCACGGATGTTGTGTCAGTAGCAACGTTTCAGCTTTTCTTCCAGCTTCTACAACCTTCCTTCCTTGCTAATGAGTTATTATCTCAATGCTAACCCTGTCTGTTCCTGTGTTTCATAGAGTCCGTGTTGCTCCATAGATGTACATGGAGAAAGCCCGCAGCAGTTTGGACTGAATCTGGAATATTGCACATTCGGTAACCTTTCAGCTTAACCTGTGCATTAAATTTAAAAATATTAAATAAATTTGTTTCAGAAACAACATAAAATGATCCAGAGCACATTACATTTATGCACATTATTAGATTGTCCCTTTGAGCTGTCACCCCGAGTTGAGTTTGGTCCAGTTATTAACTTTAAAAAAATTGATCAAGAGTCCAAACAAGACACTGCAGGTTCCTTAAGGCTATGTTTCCCCAGAACTTCTGGATGTAAAATATACTTTTTTTCATTTGTCCATGTACTGCAAAGCAGCTCTTGTCCATGGCAAATCAGAAAGCAGTTAACAAAAACAAAAAAAAGAAGGGGGAGAGAATTAAAATCGGAAGCCAAGGAAGATGGATGCATTTTACAGCTTCATCTGCAAGAAAGAGAAAGAAAAATAAGAACTAATAGTAATAATTTGGTCCCCTTTGGAAAAACAACAATACCTTCATAACTCTGATGATGATGTTGATAGATCATCCACCTGTTGTCATTAAACAATAATACAATTCAGTGGAATCATCTCAATCTCAACAACTTAAAGAATGTGTGGAACTGAATTCCCAGAATTCCTTAGACAGCCATACTGGCTAGGGAATTTTGGCATCTGAAGTCCACACATCTTTAAGTTGCCATAATTGAGAAATACTGCCTTAGATAAACCAACACTTTTGTAAAAGAGTCTTGAATGTAAAGTATCCTTTGATATAGCCACAATGCACATAGATGCCTTTACATATTTTCTTTTTCCGGAAAGCAAACTTTCACTCAGCAAACCTGTTGCTGCCAGAGTTTTACAAATATAGAAAGCCTCTGATTCTGAATGCTCCAACAGTCAGATTTTAACCTTTTAAACACACATATCTATTTGCATATTACATGCTCTCAAGCTACATATTCACATCTTTCCATGACCGGATGGAGTTAGATCCTTTATTCAACCATTATTTGTCTTCACTGACTGCATCACGCTGTATGACTGGATTAGTTATATTTATATGAATTATTGCACCATTTCATATTTTTTTTATTGTCATGAATTTGACAGGACATCAAAATGCTTTCTGTCTGGATGCCTCTCTTTTTGGTTTGTTTTAGCGTTGCAGAAATATACCAGTCTTCAGGAGACAAAACAGCCCTGGGGGACAATCATGTTCAGTAGCCTCGGAAAGCTAGATGACTTTTAAAGGAAGGATCAGGTAGGAGACCAGGCAGAATGGAGAGGCTTGACCTCTGAATATGGAGCATCTCCCCTTTGCAAATGTATACTGCAAGTCTCTGTGGAATCAATCAATCAAAATCAATCAACTAACCACTATATTGTTTTTCCCCGTTCAGAAAGGAACTCAGAGCATTGTATTGGCTTTATATCTACTTTAATTTACTTTTTGTTTTGATCTCCATGTTAATTATTTTAAGCTACTAGGAAAGAAAAGTCAAATAAACTTGAGCCTTTCAAGTTCCCAGTTTGCCAGTATCGTGAACAGAAGCTTGAACAGTTCTAAATGGCGCTCTACAAGGTATGTCCTTAAGCCCCTGAATGAAAGGAATTATATCCATCCAATCAATCAATCAGTCTGATCAGTAAAAGATGAATAGGCAAGAAAGTTGGATTGGATCCCTTTTCCACCCATTTTAATGAAACGGGATCAACTTTCCAACCTGACCTTTTGGAAGTATTTATTTATCTATTATGTAGATATTCTAACTATGTTACAGTCCTGTTGCTTTTGAATTTACTTTCAAAGCATTCTGATTATCTCTCTTGGACAGAAAACAGGATATAAACAAATAGCACAAGATAAGCTTAAGCTCTTTAAATCACAACTGATCATAAGGCTGAATCAAAGTCCATTCAGGTGGACATTTATAGGCTTGTCCATCATATGGCTCCCTCTGCTGGTGACCATTATGGAAAAACAGCCATCTCTGCTAGGGTTTTCTAGCACCAAGACCTTTTAATGTTCCTCAAATATTTCAGGAAATTGCTTTGTGGTTAATTTGACTGCTCATTAACAAATGCAAATTGACAATGTACTGCATTAACACTTTCCTTTTTTTAGCAATGATCACTGCTGTTGCTGTGCTAATGCTTTCTCTCACCTATTGGAAAATTTTTAATAGATCAGCTGTTGTCCCCCTAAGAAGTGCAATAATATATATAAATATATCACTGTATTATGCTTTTTTAAAAAAAGATTGAAACAGGCTGCCTGGATGCAAGTTTCTGGTCTTTGCTAGGTCACAACATTGTGCAACAACAGCCAAAAACAGCTGTAATTGTAGGTTGCATTAACAGAGGGACAGAATCAATATCGCTTTATAAAGATTTAGTAAGACCACACTTGGAATACTGCACCTAGTTTTGGTAACCATGTTATAAAAAAACCTGTAGAGACTCTGGGAAGAGTACAATAAAGACCAACAAAGATGGTTAGGGGGCCGGAAGCTAAAATATATGAAAGGTTGCAGGAATTGGGTTTGTCTAGTCTAGTGAAATGAAGGACTAGGGATGACATGATAGCAATATCTGAAGGGCTGCCACAAAGAAGAGGGGGTCAACCTATTTTCCAAAGCACCAGAAGGCAAGACAAGAAACAATGGATGGAAATTAATCAAGGAGAGAAGCAACCTGCAATTAAGGAGAAATGTCCTGACAGAATAATTAACCAGTGGAATGGCTTGCCTCCAGAAGATGTGGTTGCTCTATCACTGGAGACTTTTAAGAAGAGACTGGAAAGCCACTTGTCTGGAATAGTATAGGGTCTTCTGCTTGAGTAGGGGTTGGATTAGAAGACCTCCAAAGTCCCTTCAAACTCTATTTTTCTGTAAAGGGAAGCCTGCAGCTGATTTATAGAGCTTTACTGCAAAGCATAGAACAGTAAATAAAGACCTCATATTAATATTTATGGCTGCAGTGGCTTCTGCCTAAGCAACAAGCATGAGCCCATGGGAACACAATCACCCAAGAAAAGGTTCTTAACTTACCACCTGTGACCTGGAATTATGACTTGCTGACATTCTCATATATGACATCGCTAATGCAAAACTGCTGTTTCTTCTTTAGCCACATCAGTTGCACACATTGGTGAATAAAAATGTATTGTTCCTGTAGAAGGAGAAACACCTCCAGTCATATATATATATATAATCTAAAATAGTTAACAGTTGAAACATATCTTCCCTTGCAGAAAAAAAAATCTAACAAAAGCGAGAGAGACCTGGTGGCTTAGAGGCAAATAACACTGCCTTGTATGCAATCAGCCCAGGTTCGAATCTCAGCAGGGTATAGCTGACTGATGAAGACTAAAGAGTTAGAAATGCATCTCAGTTTCCCTTTAAATTCTTTGTTAGTAATTTACACACACACACACACACACACACACACACACACACACACACACACACACACACATATATATATATATATATATATATATATATATATATATATATATATATATATATTTGAAAGATCCCCTGCTCTCCATTATTTTTGTGCTGCTGTCCCAGAGCCAGCTTTATTACAAGATTTTTACCAACTTTCCTAGAAATGTCAGTGCCCCTCAAAATATCATTCTTGGCTATACTTCCTCCAGAATTCAGATGTGAATATTACATTATGATTTAACTAATGTTCTGTTTGCTTTATTTTTCTGCAAATTGGCATTTCTCAACTTCAGCCATTTTAAGATAAGATTTAATTCCCAGAATAATCCAGCCAGCAATGGGTGTTCTGGGTGTTGACATCCACACATCTTAAAATGGCTGAATTTGGGAAACACTGTGGTAGTGTAAACCAGAGGTCCCCAACCTTTTTGGCACCAGGGACTGGTTCCGTGAAGAAAGGTTTTTCGATGGGCTGGAGACTGTGTGGTTTTATGTACTGCCTGCATCCCACGGATGGGGCTTTGCTTGTTTGTGCGGACCGTTTGCTGGCATGCCACAGACCGGCACTGGTCCACGGACTGGGGGTTGGGGACCCCTGGCGTAAACCATTCTTTTGACTACCTTAGCCACTTTAAGATGTCTGGACTTCAACTCCCAGAATTCCCCAGCCAGCATAGACAGGTATCTCAAATTTACAAGACCTTCTACTACAGGTCTGGGGGAGTGTTAAAAATATCCTTCAAAGTACCAATTTACAGTCCATGAGTTCACAACATTTGCCTCTGTTTCATCAAGGAGGGTTATGGCCACATGATGAAGCTAGAGGATTAATTTTCTACAGTATAAAGAAACCTGAAACCAGATGGAAAGAGAACAATGTTTGATTTGCAGGTTTATACTGAAACAAATTCAGAAAAGCTGCTCAAAATTTGCTCCTTAAAAAGATACTAGTGGCCAAACGTATGTGAGTTTTCCACAGCTCAGCTTGCTCTGGACATGAGAATAGATATACTCGTATAAATGGATGAAAAGGTTAGAACATCTTTCCCAACTTTCTGTTGTTCTAGGACTAACACAACTGGAAAAATGCAGATGACTAGCAGGGGGCAGCCAAGAAATACATTAACTCTTTATTGCCAACACTTGGTGGTTCTGAATATTTGCAGCCCACATCTGAGTAGCGATCTGACACTAACCAGCTGTGTTGCCTACACTGCAATTGAACTGTGTCACACTGGGGAAAGATTGATTGGGAATTCTTGGTGGAACGTGTGTCAAACTTAACAGGGCATCAAACAAAACTGTTATCCAAATAATAAAAGCCAAAAACAGTAAACCTGACTTGTCCGATCTAGTGTTGGGGATACAGCTACCCAAACTGTAAGCTGTGATAAAGTATGCTTTTAATTCTCCTACTGTGCCAATCTGGGCAATTCAGTGCATAGTATCCTGTTCTTTGGGGTTTCATGCTGTCACGCATTTGGGGCATTCAATAAGCCAGACCTGATTTGTTGAAGCATGACAGCACCCTACTGAGGTTGTGTGTAAGAAGAGAAGGAGGCAAAACATAACATGGCTTTGCCAGAGGAGCAGAAGGTTTGACCAGCTGGCAAACAGCAGGGTTTCAACATCCCTACAAAAGCTGACAATATCTCATCTGTGGATATTTGGGAAGAAAGGTTAATTGAAAGCAACTTGATGAACAAATGGAAAATGAAGGTATCTAAAAGGACCAGCATCAGACCTGACCTTCAAGGTGGTAACAATGACTTGGATGCATAAGGAACAGCCAGCCGAATGATTTTGGAAAAATGGAAAAGTATTATTATCCCACATGAAATTCTGGATTCAAGGAATGTTTACCTTTTTTTTGAAAAGGCTATTTTTTTTCTAGTAATCCAAAAACAACACAATATATTTCCCTCTGGCACAGATGTTGTAACATTTTACAAGAATGAACAATTTTATACCTAACTTCATAAAGTCTTAATTACATATTTAACTGATGTATATCAATTTAGTCTGACCCTGTTTACTGGGTTTTTTTCCTAATTGTATGTGTGACTTTTTTTATGCTTGACCAATAAAATAATTGGTTGGGTTTGTGTAGTAGTCATTCTGTATGTTGTTGTCTCTGTATTTTTTTTAAAAAAAAATGTAATAGAATAAATTTTAAAAAAATAACACTTGGATTACGATGCAAATAGCAATGTAAAATTGCTGCTGGACTGTACCATCTCAGATTGCAGTGGGGTTTTGGGAGGGGAAGTCTTGTTTAAATTCTCTCTCAGAAATTAATACGTTAAAACAACTGCCCATAAAACTTAGCATGACAAGGAGCTGGTTCTAGATTACGTGTGTCTGTACTGTACGTCTGTCTGGACATACACACGCAGATATGTGGCTGAAGCCCACCTCAGTAATGAATGGCTTTTGCATGTTAACTCGTTGAGACAGGCCGAGAAACAGGTTGTAAAGTCGCGTGCTTCACATAGAGATGGACACAGAGCTGGGGTAAAGATGAGTTTATTCTGAACAGAAGGAACTGGGGAAACAGGGAAGCCTGGCGTCTATTTGTACGTGCCCAGGTGGATGGCATCCAATCAGTTCAAACCTGGGCTTCCTGCCAGTGTAGGTGACAATGGGTGTAGATCCTGGCTTCCCACCAGGCTGACCATGCCTGGGGCTGTCAACAGCTTAAGTCATTAGGCTTATCCTGAGTGAGCAGTTATCACCCGGAGCTGTCCAGCCCCTCTGCTGATCTGCACCATCAGCCTCCTGCTGTGCTGTCCATTGTGTATGCTGGGAGGCATACACTGCACAGGTATGGTTTGAATCATGGTTTTTATAGTTGCTGGGCAGAATAACAGAATCTTGAAAGCCTGCCAGTGTTTCTTTCTGCCCCATCTTATATCTCTTATATCTTATATCTCTTTTTATACCAAATCAAGGTGGGGTTCTTGAGGTTTTTTTTCCCTTTTTTAAGACTGAGTAATTGTTCCAGAAATTTCTCTCCTTAACGGTTCATGCCTTCCCTCTGCATTCCCAAGACCAGGTCTACATCCCTGCCACTTCATGGCTGAGGCCATTTTCTCTCGGCCTGATCCACTACACATGGCTGTCGTGATAGAAGGAGCTCTGTGTACATTGCTTTGAACTCCTGAATGAAAGTTGGGATAGAGCTAATAAATATATAGGCAAAAAACGATGGTGGTGATGCCATGTTTGCACTCTCGCAGATGTTCACCCTTTGTAGGCACAGCTGCTTTATCTTCTCCTCCTGGTTTCAATTCTTTCCATTTATGCCGGTTACATCTTTTATAGTGCAATGTTCAATATCCTATACTTTCTAATCATCATTCTAGCCACTGTCTGTCCATCCACTGCAGGACGAAGGCCTATATGTTTCTGAGTAACCAAAGGAGACATCGAGCGAATAAATGGATCAATCTGGCTGTTTGAAACATGCATAAGTAAACGACATACCTCTGTCTGAACCATGGACATCCGATAAGACCTCATATCGGACACCATTCCCAGTATATCTACAAATTCATGATCACAGATGTGCTGTAAAAGCCGGTCTAATGCTATGAAGGTCCCGGTTCGTCCTACACCAGCACTGCAAAACAAACATAGCGTTACACACCATTGCTTATGAGTTGAGAAGTAGGCTCATTTTGCATTCTGTTCTGGGAAATCTTATAAACTCCATAAATGTCCATAATCACAGCATACCATATATCCCACCCTCTAATGTTCATTGCTATTACAACACATCATTTTGTTCTGTTCTAGCCTACGACTGGCCCTGTTTGTGTATCAGGGACAACCCCTTTTTCCTTTTTACAGTCAATAGGCTGGAAAAACCCAACCCAAATTTATTTACAGTTCAAACAAAAAAGCAATAGAATAAATGAATCAAAATATCAAACAAGAGTTAAACAGAAGTAACAAGAACAGACTAGGACTCTCTCAGAATGTCTTCAAACGGTTGCCTTCAGTAACCAGCCCTGCCCATACCTTCCCCTTTTATTATCAGTCCCAAGGTGTGGCTTCTCACTGCCTTCTCCTCCTCTCACTGAGTTGCCTCATTGATTTTCTCTGCTCTGCTCTGCTGGATTGCCTTCTGCTTCTAGCGTCTCTAAATAGATTCAGCTGTGACTCATCTAAGTCCGACACCTTGTGCTCACACAGCTGGGCCTCATGAGGAACATGACTGGAGGGGCCAGGCTGAGAGTCCTGCAGTGCATCAGAACCTCCCTCCAACACCAAAGGCTCTCCAAACCCCTCTTCCTCCTCCTCCTCAGATTCATCGGACTCAGCTGCTGGGAGGACAGGCTGACAATGAATCACAACACCTTTGGTGTATATTGGGAGACCTAAGTAGGGAAGCACTAATGATTTTTAAAGCATTTCTCTTGATAATATACCAGAGGGGAAAAACTCTTAAGTATTTGATAGGGTCATGATTAAGGACGGGGGTGGGGGTGGGGGGTCTGGCCATGCCTATAAGAAGCTGATGGTTGGGCATCTCTTTATCATCCATCGCATTTCAGGAAAAGGACAATCTGGTTGGTTTCCATATGCAATTTCCCTCATGTTTTTTCTGCATGTTTTGAATCAGAAAAAGATAAACCCCAGTCCATCCTGTTCAGCACATTTGGACAATCAGTTCCCACAGAACCCCAGGGCAGGTTTTATTTTACATTGCTCATCCAGCCTTTGCTGCAGCTCAAGGCCATCTGCAGGAGGGCTTCAGTAGCACCTAAGCCATTGTACGTAGAGCTAAGTCCATGAGCTGCTAGACTTCCATCAGAAATTAAGAGTCTGAATTAGTGGTCTTCCTCCTCTCACCTAATCTCTTTCCTGACCAGATCATATGTTTTCATCTGTAGATCTACGGGCAGGAACTGTTTCACTTCTGAATTTTGTAAGTTATTCTGACCTTCAGAGTCTCGTGAGTGATTGACTGTGTAAGACAATAATTAAATACAGATTGTGCTGGAATATTGTATTTTCAGAAGAAGGAGGAGGAGGAACAGGAAAAGGAGGAGGGGGGGGAGAAATCTATTTTTCTATTCAAATGTAATTTAAGCTGATAGCCCTAGGTTTCACCTAAAACCACAGCAGTGGATAAAGACCTATAAAATTCTGGGATTTTCAGCATAGTGAAACGATTGCCATGCTCCTCTTCACAATTTCTCCCCAAATAAGGAGCTATACATAGGGGCACTCCTAAAACCAAGCACTGGTAATGTAGGAAGAGCTAAGGTGGCAAGTGACAGCAATGTTGTGAAACGCTCCCATCGAAGCATCTTAAAAGGCACAGAAACAGCCTGTCAGTAGAAAAGCCCTTTGACCAACAAGTTGGAGACTTCGATGAGATCTCTACCAGACAGAATGCAACTTCTAATAAGGAAAGCTGGCAAAGAAAACACATGTCCCTTCTCACTCCCCTTCACTGCAAAAAAACCCCCAAAACCCACACGTTTGCTAGTGAGCAAGAAGCAACACGATATTGTTCTTCTGGCTATGTTATGTTCACATTTTCCACATCTAAGGTGGGGCGGGGGGAGAGCCTTGGTGGAGCAGTGGGCTAATGCCTCCTTAAGTAACACCAGCTGCCTGCAATTAGTGCAGGTTCGAGTCCCACCAAGCTCAAGGTTGACTCAGCCTTCCATCCTTCCGAGGTAGGTAAAATGAGGACCCAGATTGTTGGGGGCAATAAGCTGACTTTGTAATAATGCCGCTTGTGTGTGTGTGTGTGAAAGCCCTAATAAGCAGGCATATACATAGAATGAAGGCTACTACTGCTAAGCTTGTAAGCCGCCCTGAGTCTTCGGAGAAGGGCGGGATATAAATGGAATTAAAAATAAATAAAAAAATAAATAAACTTACCTGCAGTGTACAATCATGGGCCCTTTGCTTTTCGTTGCCTGCTGCCTGACCATATGTACAAAGTGCAAAATGCTTTCTGCTGCGTTAGTGGGAGGAACACCATGGTCAGGCCAAGAGGTGTAATTAAAATGCATCACATCCTGCACTTCATCTGCCTGAGTGGAAGGAAAAACACAAAGGTTCCAGAATAACATTGGCCGTTGCCAGTAAGTGGTCACTTACACAGGTTAAAATCGTCAAAGGATAGAGCTGGGTAAGAGTCTCCAGTCTAACTTTCTACTTTTGCAGGGGATTATTTATTTCATTTACATATTAGACTTGTTTGCTGCCCGTCTCACTTAGGTAAAGTTGTTGGCTAATTAATAAAATGGGAGCTTTTCCCATGATATGACTATAGGTAGTCTCAACTTACAGCCAAAATTGAGCCCAGAAATATGGTCCTACGTTGTGGCAATGGTTAGTCAAGTTGCCCACAGGATTGCCTTGCTTAACAACCGTAATCCCAGCTGTACAATTGCAGTCGTTAAATGGAACACAAGGTGTCTCAGGGTGGGGGACGTGCTGGGAGGCCACAGGCCCATGTTGCAGTTTCTCCCTAGCTCAGAGATGGCTTGCCCTGGGCACTCCCACCTGGCCAGGCACCCCTTGCAGGGTTTCCTGTCCCCACCTATTGAGGCACCTATTGAAAGCTTTTGGGCCTCCTCCACCCACCTCCTCCAGTCATGCCTTGCCCCACTTACCTTTCCCAAAGATTGCCTTTCCCAAGGAGAAGCAGCCGATGAATTGCAGATGCTCTCAAAATGGCGCTCGCTTCCGGAACGGCACATAGGTGGCCTCTTTAGAGGAAAGCTGCATGATGGATTGGCTGCTTCTCTTTCCGAAAGGCAAATTCTGTCCATGCAAAGGTGTGTGTGTGGGGGGGGGGGCAGAGCAGCAGCCATAAGTTTCTGGGACGGGTTGTAAGTCCCTTCATTCAGCACCAGCATAATTTTGAATGGCAGCTGAATAAGTGGTCATAAATTGAGGACTTACTGTATCTGTCTTGTGTTAAGATCCAAGATCTCTTGACTGAAATTTTGGATTATGGCTTTTAAGCTGAGGCAAGGAGGAAGCAGCTAAACTTGCCCAAACACACACCTAGATATATACATACAGGAAAGTATTGTTTATGTAATATTAACATGTGGGTTGTGTCTAGATTTTGTTCTACTTTATAAGCTGCCTAACGCCATCTGTATTGACCTACATAGCTGATTCTGAAGTTCCTGTACATCCAGTCAGCTTGTTCTTCTTCTGAAAGCATCTCCACCGTGATGTCTCCATAAAGTACCGGCTCTTCCGCAAAAGGCCAATAATGGTCACATTTTACCTGGAAAGGAGGGGGGGAAGCAAAGTTAACACAGAGTAACAAAGCTTTTAAAAGGTTTCCCTTGGCAACCACCAAAGTGGATGAAAGAATCCAAGGAAGGAACATGCAAATCCAGATGTGAACACAACCCTTTTATCCAGAAAACCCCAACGCAACCCCTTCATTGTGGGGGCTTTTTTGAGTTGGATAGTGCTTGTCTCTTTTGTATTAGGTCCTACTGAGAAGAAGAAACAGAAGCAAACCTGCCTACAATAATTAGGCTGAATTAGGCTGCTGGTCTGTCTAGCTCAGTGTGGCCTATATTGGGTAAAGTGGCTATCTAAGATTTCTCCTCCAGTTTTGTTAGCCCTTATGAATAATGGGTCAAGATTAGCAAGATGGCTTATTGTTTGAGCTTGCAAAAGGGGGAAACAAACCTAATCTGTTAGTTCCCAAGGAATTAAATTTAACCTCAATCAGACACAATTTGTGTACTAATTGTATGTGTGTGTGTGTGTTTGTGTGTATGTGTCTATATGTGTGTGTGTGTGTGTGTGTGTGTAATTTTAATTCCATTCATCCATCCACTTTGTGTGCTAATTGTATGTATATATAGCTGAAGCCAGTGGAATGGATGGATGGATGGATGGAGATTTTATCTATATCCATCCATCCATCCATCCATCCATCCATCCATCCATCCGTCCGTCCGTCCATCCATCGGTTTCATCTGTATATATTACACATACAATATATTCTATCATCTAACTATGTCTATCTGTCTGTCTGTCTGTCTGTCTATCTATCTATAGTAAACTTGCTAAAAGTCTGTTTCCAAAAATATTTGGGACTGTATAATAAAAAAACAGCTGTATCTGAGATGAATGTGGCACTACAGATAAATCAATAAATCAATTCCTTTAGTTGTGTTTGTTGTAAGAACAGCTAATAAGGATGAATCCTCATTTTCCAATAAAAAGGGTTGGAGGAAAGAACAGCTGGGCCACCAAGAAGGTTGGCCCGTTTAATGTAGTAGCTAATGGCACTGGGCTAGAAACTGCAAGACTGTGAGTTCTAGTACAGCTTTAGCCACAAAGCCTGCTGAGCGACTTTGGGCCAGTCCTTCTCAGCCCTAAAACCATTTCCAAAATCTTGCTGAGAAGACATCAGGAACTTGTGCAGGCAGTTTCCAGTAGTCAAAAAATGACTCAAAGGGACACACAGATATAATGCTAGATATAGAATTTTAGCAAGACTCCTTGTTCCAAGAGGCATGAAAGAATCTAGAATCACAGAACAGGAAATGACCTCAGATATTATTTTATCTGCTCAGTCTACATACCCTTCTCTTCTCATTGCACTGAGTAAGCATAACAATGATGTGTGACTTCTGCTGGAGAACCATCTTCCAAAAATCATTCCTTGTCTCAGGGAGTGGTCCTTGTGTTGCAATATACTCTTGTGGAGAGTTATAACCCTACAAAAGAAAAAGCTTACTCCAGTATTATTTTATTGATATATCTTTTTAAATAAATAGTGCCTTTTAAATCACATCAGACTACAGTTTCTTCGCAAGGATATCTGCAGAACGATTAATTCTTACGTAAATGTTGCCCTTAAATTTTGTGAATCTTTAGATAAACTTTTGTACACCTGGTGCCCTTTTTTTCTGAAATTGTAGCAATCCTGAATGTGGGTGTTAGTTGTCTCTAACTTGGGCAGGTGGCACACACACACACACGTCTAGTTCATTTCAAATCCTGATCTAGCTTTGCTTAATGTCCAGGATCATCCTATGCCTATTTCTGCTGTCCTCAAAGACCTATCCTGTGTTTCCAGCATCAGATTTCATTTATTTTCTTGCATTACAGGATCATCATGTTTGCAAAGTTAAATCCATCAGGCAAGTGGGAGGTTATTACCTCTAATTTTACCTTACATACATGTGCTGTGTGTGTATTGCAGTCCCTAAATATGCAGAAGCAAATTTCTTATGTTTAAATGACCCTGTTCACTTAGGTGCTAATTGGCATGCCATAAACTAGAATTGTTACTAGAAGGGACAATTTTAACTGTTTACATACAAGAGCTGTTGTGATACAGTGGTTAAAATACATTGTTGTTGTTAGCTGCAAAGTTGTGTCCGACCCATCGTGACCCCATGGACAACATTCCTCCAGGCCTTCCTGTCCTCTACCATCTTCTGGAGTCCATTTAGGCTCACGCCTACTGCTTCAGTAACTCCATCCAGCCACCTCATTCTCTGTCGTCCCTTTCTTCTCTTGCCCTCAACCTTTCCCAGCATGAGGCTCTTCTCCAGTGAGTCCTTCCTTCTCATTAGGGGGTCAAAGTATTTGAGTTTCCACTTCAGGATCTGGCCTTCTAAAGAGCAGTCCGGGTTGATCTCCTCTAGGACTGACCGGTTTGATCGCCTTGCAGTCCAAGGGACTCGCAGGAGTCTTCTCCAGCACCATAGTTCAAAGGCCTCAATTCTTTGGCGATCAGCCTTTCTTATGGTCCAACTTTCACTGCCATACATTGCAACTGGGAAGACCATAGCCTTGACTATACGCACATTTGTTGGCAGGGTGATGTCTTTGCATTTTATTGTGCTGTCTAGATTTGCCATGGCTTTCCTCCCCAGGAGCAAGCGTCTTTTAATTTCTTGGCTGCAGTCCCCGTCTGCGGTGATCTTGGAGCCCAGGAAAATAAAATCTGTCACTACCTCCATTTCTTCTCCATCTATTTGCCAGGAATTGAGAGGGTCGGATGCCATGATCTTGGTTTTCTTAATGTTAAGTTTCAAGCCAACTTTTGCACTCTCCTTCTTCACCCGCAACAAGAGGCTCTTTAGTTCTTCTAAAATACATTATTACAGGTTAATTCTACCCACTGCTTGAAGTTCAATCCTGACCAACTCAAGGTTGACCCATCCTTCTATCCTTCCAAGGTCAGTAAAATGAAGACCCAGATTGTTGGGGGCAATATGCTGATTCTATAAACGGCTTAGAGAGGGCTGTAAAGTACTGTGAAGTGGTATATAAATCTAAGTGCTATTGCTATTACATTCTGGGTAGTATTTCCCAAGCTATGAAAATACAGTTACTTATCTGAGTCCAGGTTACTTACAGGGATGTAGTTGGCATTAATGTAATCAGAGCCTTCTTCTTCATTCATTGAAACCAACTGAACACGGCTGAAATCATCTGCAAAAAGGCAACATATCCAATAATGAAGTCAACATAAAAACATATCACAAATTTTGGAATTAAGTCTCTGAAAGTTTTACAAACATTTGCATGGATTTGGGGAAAAATAAAAAATCAATCAATTTGCAGTAGCTTATATTTCAATGCCCCCTTCATGGATTACTGCCTTGTCGTGGCGAAGGGGCTTGCGTAATTCAATGAAGCTATGAGCTATGCCGTGCAGGGCTACCCAAGACGGACAGGTCATAGTCGAGAGTTCTGACAAAACGTGATCCACTGGAGAAGGAAATGGCAACCCACTCCAGTATCTTTGCCATGAAAACCCTATGGACAGTACCAAAAGGCAAAACGATATGACGCTGGAAGATGAGCCCCTCAGGTCGGAAGGCGTCCAATATGCTACTGGGGAAGAGCAGAGGGCTAGTACTAGTAGCGCCAGAAAGAATGAAGCGACT
This sequence comes from Vipera ursinii, assembly GCF_947247035.1. Classification (NCBI taxonomy): domain Eukaryota; kingdom Metazoa; phylum Chordata; class Lepidosauria; order Squamata; family Viperidae; genus Vipera; species Vipera ursinii. The sequence continues at coordinate 77,807,528 of NC_139515.1, read as the reverse complement.
GGGCCAAAGCCGAAAGGACGCTCAGCTGTGGATGTGTCTGGTGGTGAAAGGAAAGTCCGATGCTGTAAAGATTTTTTCTCCATAGGAACCTGGAATGTAAGATCCATGAATCAAGGAAAGCTGGACGTGGTCAAACAAGAGATGACAAGACTGAACATCGACATCTTAGGTATCAGCGAACTAAAATGGACAGGAATGGGTGAATTTAATTCAGATGATCATCAGGTATACTACTGCGGACAAGAATCCCTCAGAAGAAATGGAGTAGCCTTCATAGTCAATAAAAGAGTAGGAAAAGCAATACTGGGATACAATCCTCAAAATGACAGAATGATCTCAGTTCGAATCCAAGGCAAACCATTCAATATCACAGTAGTCCAAGTCTATGCCCCAACCACCAGTGCTGAAGAGGATGAAATTGACCGGTTCTACGAAGCCCTACAGCACCTTATAGAACTAACACCAAAAAATGATGTCCTTATCATCATGGGGGATTGGAATGCTAAAGTAGGAAGCCAAAAGATAACTGGAATAACAGGCAAGTTTGGCCTTGGAGTACAAAATGAAGCAGGGCACAGGCTGATAGAATTTTGTCAAGAGAATACGATGGTCATAGCAAACACTCTTTTCCAACAACCCAAGAGACGGCTCTACACATGGACATCACCAGACGGTCAACACAGAAATCAGATTGACTATATGCTTTGCAGCCAAAGATGGAGAAGCTCTATACAGTCAGTAAAAACAAGACCAGGAGCTGACTGTGGCTCAGACCATGAGCTTCTCCTTGCAAAGTTTAGGCTCAAACTGAAGAAAGTAGGGAAAAGCACTAGGCCACTCAGGTATGAATTAAATCATATCCCTGTTGAATATACAGTAGAGGTGACAAATAGATTTAAGGAATTAGATCTGATAGACAGAGTGCCTGAAGAACTATGGACAGAGGTTCGTGACATTGTACAACAGGTAGCAACCAAAACCATCCCAAAGAAAAAGAAATGCAAGAAAGCAAAATGGCTGTCTGAGGAAGCTTTGCAAATAGCTGAGGAAAGGAGGGAAGCGAAAGGCAAGGGAGAAAAACATAGATATGCCCAATTGAATGCAGAATTCCAGAGAATAGCTAGAAGAGATAAGAATGCCTTCTTAAATGAACAGTGCAAAGAAATAGAAGAAAACAATAGAATAGGGAGGACCAGAGATCTTTTCAAGAAAATTGGAGAGATGAAGGGAACGTTTAATGCAAAAATGGGCATGATAAAGGACCAAAATGGCAGGGACCTAACAGAGGCAGAAGAGATTAAGAAGAGGTGGCAAAATTACACAGAAGAACTATACAAGAATGAGCTTAACGTCCCTGATAATCACAATGAGGTGGTCACTGACCTCGAGCCAGACATCCTAGAATGTGAAGTGAAGTGGGCCTTAGGAAAGCTGAGCAACAACAAAGCTAGTGGAGGTGACAGTATTCCAGCTGAGCTATTCAAAATCTTAAAAGACAGTGCAGTAAAAGTGCTACACTCAATTTGCCAGCAAATTTGGAAAACTCAACAGTGGCCACAGGATTGGAAAAGATCAGTTTACATTCCAATTCCAAAGAAAGGCAGTGCCAAAGAATGTTCAAACTATCGCACCATTGCACTCATTTCTCATGCTAGTAAAGTCATGCTTAAAATCCTACAAGCTAGACTTCAGCAGTATGTGGATCGAGAACTACCAGAAGTACAGGCAGGATTTCGAAGAGGCAGAGGAACTAGAGATCAAATTGCCAACATACGCTGGATCATGGAGAAAGCTAGGGAGTTCCAGAAAAACATCTACTTCTGCTTCATTGACTATGCTAAAGCCTTTGATTGTGTGGATCATAACAAACTGGCAAGTTCTTAAAGAGATGGGAGTACCAGACCATCTTATTTGTCTCTTGAGAAACCTATATGCGGGTCAAGAAGCAACAGTGAGAACTGGACACGGAACCACTGATTGGTTCAAAATTGGGAAAGGAGTCCGGCAAGGCTGTATACTGTCGCCCTGCCTATTTAACTTATATGCAGAGCACATCATGAGAAAGGCAGGGCTAGATGAATCAAAAGTTGGAATTAAGATTGCCGGAAGAAATATCAACAACCTAAGATACGCAGATGATACCACTCTAATGGCAGAAAGTGAAGAAGAACTAAAGAGTCTCTTGTTGCGAGTGAAGAAGGAGAGTGCAAAAGTTGGGTTGAAACTAAACATTAAGAAAACCAAGATCATGGCATCTGGCCCTCTCAATTCCTGGCAAATAGATGGAGAAGAAATGGAAGTAGTGACAGATTTTATTTTCCTGGGCTCCAAGATCACTGCAGATGGGGACTGTAGCCAAGAAATTAAAAGACGCTTGCTCCTGGGGAGAAAAGCCATGGCAAATCTAGACAGCACACTAAAAAGCAGAGACATCACCCTGTCAACAAAAGTGCGTATAGTCAAGGCTATGGTCTTCCCAGTTGCAATGTATGGCAGTGAAAGTTGGACCATAAGAAAGGCTGAGCGCCAAAGAATTGAGGCCTTTGAACTGTGGTGCTGGAGAAGACTTCTGCGAGTCCCTTGGACTGCAAGGCGATCAAACCGGTCAGTCCTAGAGGAGATCAATCCTGACTGCTCTTTAGAAGGCCAGATCCTGAAGTTGAAACTCAAATACTTTGGCCACCTAATGAGAAGGAAGGACTCACTGGAGAAGAGCCTAATGCTGGGAAAGATCGAGGGCAATAGAAGAAGGGGACGACAGAGAATGAGGTGGCTGGATGGAGTCACTGAAGCAGTAGGCATGAGCTTAAATGGACTCCAGAAGATGGTAGAGGACAGGAAGGCCTGGAGGAACGTTGTCTATGGGGTCGCGATGGGTCGGACACGACTTCGCAGCTAACAACAAAATATTTCAATGCATTCATACTTTTTGTATGCAGGGCAGGGGAAAATACCTTATTACTACTGCCCAGAAAAATCCTTTACTTTTGGATTGCCAGGAGCACATTAACATTTCAAAGAACACTTGAGAATATGCTATCGTATGGTGTATCTGTCTGTGCATAGGTGCACATTGCTTAAAATTTAAAATGCTACCCTTATTCCAGGAATGAATGAGGAAGGAAGGAGGAAAGGAGAGAGGAAGGAAGGAAATTTCACTATGGGATAATTTAAACATTAAAAAAATGGTAGGAATGTAAGTCACAGGAGCGCTATGCTTTTATGCTCAACAAAAGCCAGTAGCATCAATTGAATAAATAAAATAGTACCATGCAATACATTTACTCCTATGCTTACTATCATTCAGAGGGAAAGATCAAGTTAAGTAAGTGGACAAGTAAGCTAATAGGAAAAGCAGAATGCTCAAGGTACATGATGGCAAAATATGCTGATATAGTCTTGGTAGTTGCCCAACAATGCTACCCTTTGGTGCTGGCATTCCACGTCATCTGGATGCCAGTACAAAGTCTAGTGTTACATACAGCAACTCCCTCCTAAAAGAACAACTTACAAGGCAGAATATTTGTGTAGCGGTTTTTGCTGCGATTCATGGGAAGATCCGCTGCAAAATGTGGGGTTTCCAGCCCAATCAGTTTCAGTTCCTGAGTGTAACACACAAACACAGACACATTATGCTTAGACATAAACAGACACAGGAAACTACAGACCAATCAGTTTAACATCAATACCTGGGAAGATCCTAGAAAAGATAATCAAAAAACAGATCTGCAAACAACCAGAAGCAAACAAAGTTATAACCAGTAGCCAGCAAGGGTTTGTTAAAAACAGATCATGCCAAACCAATCTTATTTCATTCTTTGATAAAGTGAACTAAACTAGCAGACCAGCGAAATGCTGTGGACGTAGTATACTTAGATTTCAGTAAGGCATTTGATAAAATAGACCCCAAGCTACTCCTTGGTAAGCTAGAAAAAGGTGGAATAGACAACATCGCCACCAGATGGATCTGTATCTGGTTAGCAAACTGTACTCAGCAAGTAGTCCTCAATGGCACTGCATCCACATGGAGAGAAGTAAGCAATGGGGTACCACAAGGTTCCATCTTAGGCCCAGTACTCTTCAATATCTTCATAAATGACTTAAATGAGGGAATTGAAGGGGAACTCATCAAATTTGCAGATGACACCAAACTGGCAGGAGTAGCCAACTCCCCAGAAGACAAAGTCAGGATCTAAAAAGGATCTAAACTTGAAAAAGTTTAGCTCTATCCAACAAAATGAGTTTCATTGTGGAGAAAAGCAAAGTTTACATTTAGGTAGGAAAAATCAAAGGTACAAGTACAGATTGGGTGAGACCTGGCTTAAAACAATAACTGTGAGAGGGACCTGGGAGTCCTAGTGGAAAAATCACTTCACCATGAGTCAGCAGTGTGCAGCAGCCGCAGCAAAAAAAAGCTAATACAATCCTGGGTTGTATAAACAGAGGCATGGAATCAAGATCACGTGAAGTATTAGTACCACTTTATAAAACCCTAGTAAGGCCACACCTGGAATACTGCAGCCAATTTTGGTCACCATATCACAAAAAGGATGCTGAGAGTTTGGGAAAAAATCAGAGAAGAGCAACTAAGAGGATCAAAGGCCTGGAGACTAAAACATACAAAGAACGGCTGCAGGATTTGGGTTTGGCTAGTCTAAAGAAAAAAAGAAATAGGGGAGACATAATAGCAGTGTTCCAGTATTTGAGAGGCTGCCACAAAGAAGAGGGGGTCAAATTATTCTCCAAAGCACCAGAGGGCAAGAAACAATGGTTGGAAACTGATCAAAGAGAGAAGCAACCTGGAATTAAGGAGAAACTTCCTGACAGTGAGGACAATTAAGCAGTGGAACAGTTTGCCTTCAGAAATTGTGGGTGCTCCATCACTGGAGATCTTTAAGAGGAGGCTAGCCCAGGGGTAGGCAACCTCTGCTCTTTTATGACTCTTGGACTTCAACTCCCAGAATTCCCAGAAGCTATGTTGACTCAGGAATTCTGGGAGTTGAAGTCCATGAGTCATAAAAGAGCCGAGGTTGCCTACCCCTGGGCTAGACAGTCACTTGTCTGAGATGATATAGGTTCTCCTGCTTGAGCAGGGGGCTGGACTAGAAGACCTCCAAGGTCCCTTCCATTCCATTCCATTCTATTTTGTATCAGATTATTTATCATTAGGCAAGATAACTCAATAACAATACTATAGTTAAGCAACCCATTTGTTTTCAGAGAATAGCTGGGCTAAATCCCAACAAGGAAAGCAATTATGAGAATGTACCATTATTTTATTTTGACTTAGCATTTGTTTGTTTTTTCTTCCTCCGTGGGATAAAATGGACAACAAAACAAAAAAAGAACAATATGATTAAGTAATGAGGAATTCCCATCTTTGGGAAAGAATACTTACAGTACTTATTTGAATAAGTAAAATAGTGACATTTTTATCTACACCAAATATTAGTGGAATTATGTAAGGGAAGAAATTTCTTCATTCATCCTACCTACATTTGCAAAGTGTACACTACAGTATCTTTGGAAGTAGTTGACCATGGCTGTCTTCTTCCTAGGACTGAGAGAAAGGGACTTCCTCAAAGTCACCCAGCTGGCTTTCTGCCCAACGGGAGGGGGGGCTAGAATTTGCAATCTCCCAGTTTCTAGTTGGGTGCTTGAACCACTACATCAAGTCATCTCTCATCAGGGATAAATACACACATATCACAAACGTACATGTGTGTGTCACACTTATTTGAGTGTGTGTTTGTTGGGTTGGCCAAGATAACTTACTAGGGTAGTACCTTCGTATTCAACTGCTTTAAAACTCATTGAATTTTTGACATGAAAATTTCATCCCAATACTCAGCGTTTGTTTGGTACTCAATGCACAAGCTAGAACTTGTCGATGTCGACAATCTTGTTTCTCACTGTATTACTCCTTATGGGAAAAATTTGTTTGGTACTCATCACACCTCCCAGAACCAATTAACGATGAGTACCAAGGTACCACTGTATTAGGTCTTTTCTCCAACAATGAAAACTTATAAAAAAGGATGGCTGTTAGATTATCTCCCTGCTTAAAGGAAACTATGAAATCTCTCTTCTTCATGCAAGGCAAGTTTTAAAAAGAAATTGAAGGAAAATATTTAAAATATTTAAAAAGTAATAATCCCTCCCCCCACACACACACTTTGAATTGGAAAAGTCTAAAAATACTATTTGGTCATTTACTCATTTACTTCCATAGAATTTAAGTAGTCAATATCTGAGCTGGGATTACCTCAAATTGCAGAGAGAATTTGTAATCAGAATCTTTGGCCATATCCTTGACATAGCTGTCAAAATCATCCAGCTGGACAGGGCTTTTTAAAAAAGGCATACAGAAAGAAGGAAAGAAAATTATGTTATTCACAAAAGTCACAAATCTGGTAATTGAAGCAGGAAGTTGAAGAAATAATTTATTTCTGTTTCCAACTAACTTGGAACTGGATGAGAGAAAAATCAATAAAATATGATATGTCGGATAGACATTACAGAAGTGAGGCCAGAATGGTCTGTTTTTTAAAAAAAAATATATTCCAGAGAGAGCTAGACAGTCCCAGTGTCCTCACTCACATGCATCTCTTCTCTGTTCATGTCTTATCTAGAATAAGATGGAATAAAATAAATAAAAGCCAGCCCTTCTTCCCACAAATAGTAGGTGAGCTGAAAAAAGTATTACAATTATCCCATGTCTTACCACAAGAAGGGAAGGGCCCCTCACCTGACTGAATTCTGCATCCCCAGGCATGTGTCACAAGCCACAGTGATATCGAAAGTGGACGATCACTCCACAATGCAATTTGTGTCATGACTGCTGATGAAAATCATGTCTTCGCATGTCATGACACACCTGTCTTTTGCACCCTCTGGCCTTCTCCTAAAGACATCTAAGGGCTGTTTCGCATGTATATGTGAAATCATATACTGTAGCAGGAAGAATCCCTTTCCCCAATATTTTATTTTAACCCTCAACATTTGGCCAGAGGCAAAGTTACATTCACATGTAACTCTACTACCCAAAATATTACAATCCAGGCCAGGGTTATTACCTCATCTACTATTAGGAAATTTGAAGCTTTAGTGATGACTTCCAGTAGGACTCAGTCTCTAAAAACCTCTCACCGGTCAGGATTCTATCCTGTCGTTCTAACCTCTTATTTCCTGAATACAGGTACCACCGTAATGGAGTCAGGAATTATGGTTGTAAATTGTTACAGTTGTAAATGGAGGCATCATGTGATCGATTTTTTGATTATTTTTTGTGGTGGTCGTTAAGAAAATTGAGGTGAGGTGATTACTATGGTCATTAAATGAATCCATTTTACAGGCAATTTTTTTTTGCCATAACCTAAAGTTAATGCCAGAAACAGGCACAAACATTGAAAACTGCAGTCACGTGACCAACGGAAAGCCACAAACAGCCATAAAGGTGTGCTGGTTGGCAAGGGCCTACACTATGATCATGTGACTGTCGGGTGTGTCTGTGTGTGTGTCTGTGTGTGTACAGCCATCATAACTTTGAGACTGGGTTGTCTTTTGGGGCGGGCATCATAAACTTCAAACAGTAATTAAACGAACCATTGTAAATTGAGGATGTAATGAAGAAAAGTCAACCACTCTTCTTGTCTAATTTCTGTGCTCCAATGTGTGAAGATTAGAGTACACACGTACTCTACGAGTTTCTTTTCCTTAAAGCAACAAAATCCCAGGGAACCTGTCTCTTATCAACAATTAATTACCGCTGTTTACCTGCTCTCATTAATGATCCAGTGGATAATTAGCAACCGTGTTGAGTGATGGAACAGTTTGATAACAGGAATGTTCCTGGTTTTTTCCCTTCCCCCCACCCCTTCATTTCTTTCACACTTTATGAGAACCAACCAAAGGCAAGCCCCTTGGGGAATTGTTAACAAGAGATAATTGATTTTCCCCCAGTGCTTAATTTTCCATTTGTCAAGAACATTGTTATCATGAAGGATCTGCTGTGAAAAGTAAATGGAAACCTACAGTTTCTCATGACAGAATGTCATTTTCAGCGACAAACCCAGGTTTTGGATAGCCCTTCAGCAAGGACAAACAACGCAGGTTCCAAAATGGAAAACTGAATTCTTTCAGGGCTGATTATAGAATTTTGGGGAACTGCAAAGTCATAATCTGGTGCCCTCTGTGGTGTGGCTCATCTTCTGATTTTGTTAGGAAGTTCAAAAAAGCGTCCTCTTCTTTCTTTTATTCATCAAGTTTTTGAGTTTTATGCTTATGATTTTCAGCCCTGGAAAACTTTTTTACTTTTCTTTTCTTGGACATTTCCACCCTAATGCCAAACTATTTTTATAACCAAATGCATGGGGGGAAAAATACTGAGACATTAATTAAATAATTGATATTTATAAAATGGGCATACTTGGTCAGTTTTTTCTTCTTCAATCCATTTTTACTCCTGCAAGAAAAAAGACAAAAACATTCCATGGATATGTCTCATTTCCAGTTCTGTGGCTGCATATTTCTAATGTATCCTGTAGAAAAATCTATCAATGTGGTTGCTAGCAGTCAGCGCGGACTTGGTACCACACAATCAATCATACACTCTTTCTAATAACAGAAATGCATCAATGTTGACAATTTAATGCGCATGTGTGAACATTCTTGCTTCATATGCTGCAAGGATCTAACTTACTCGTGAGTTTATCTGGGCAATGAAAACTTATTCCTTGCTCCCCATTGTCTCTTCAGAACCAGCCCTACGTTTAAGCAGGATGAAATTCCTGGTTTTCAGTACCAAAGCAGGAAGATCTTTGCAGTCATATTTTTACTTATTTTATTTACTGCTATATTTTACTGCCTGGTTGACAGGCTTAAAAGCAAACTAGATCATTAAAAAAAAATCACAACAGTTCTAAGGCCAAGAATATATTTGCTTAAACCAAGGTAGATGTTTAGGTGATGAATATTATGTGCCCTATATCACAGTCATACTAAATCAAAGCACATAAACATGCAGTGACAAGATTCCGAAACTAGATGTGGTTTGCAACACTTTTTTTCTTTTTATTCCAAGGTATAAAATGCATTTGCACTTTGGAAAATTCAGATTAATTAATCAAACCTACCAAGAAAGGAAACTTCTTTGTTCAGCCTTCCCCACCTTGGTGTTCCTCCAGATTTACATCTGTCTGTGCTTACCAGTGAAAGATGGAACAGTGGTTGAGCACATCTGGAGAGCAACAAGTTGGGGGATGCTGGCTTTGATTACTGACTGTTAAGTAGAAGAAGATAACATGACTTACCAAGGGTTAATATAAAATGCCAAGAGATAATCAGTCCAAAGGCAGGAGGGTAACAGAGTTAGGAAAGCAAAGACACTCCTACGCCTGTGAGTATTAATAGATAACATACACAGATTTTTTTTGTCAGAAAAAAGCAAGATTATTAATATGGCAAACAGAAGTCAATACAGCAATTTGTCATTTGTTAGACTTGGGCAACCAGAGACCTCAGAGGAAGTGACAGAGGACTTAAAGGCCCCCTAAATTTGGTTGGTGCCAAACTCTACATCAGGCAAAGAAGTCTGCAATTACAATGAAGGCTGCATGATGAAAAAGAGAAAGAAAAGGTGCAGCCATTTTTAAGGACTGCATTTAATTTATTTATTAAACAGCATTTCTATGCAACCCACAACAATCATTTCTGCTATTTTCTGCAGAAAGAGAAGCTTAGTTAATAACTAAGTGAAAGGCGAATATCCTTGAAAGTCCCAGACACTCCTGCATTATGACCTGAGCGCTAAAAGAAGGAAGAGAAGGAGGGTGGAGAGGAGAAGGCATTTCATGAACTCATAGAACAGATTGTCCAGACTTTCAAGCAGTACGTGTGGGGTATTCTTGAATAAGATCTCATGAGATTTGGAGGGTATCACATGAAATCTCAGTCAAGATCACGGGTCTGAGGGAGATGAAATATAAATAAATAGTTATTCCCCCCCACCCCATATTTTTTATTTTATTTGATAGATAAGGGCACTACTTGAAATCTAGTAACTACTTTAATTCTCACACCTGTGATATTAGCAAACACAGATCTTTTAGGAGAGAGAGAGAGGGGTGGTGGTGGTGGTGAGAAAGAATTAAGAATGGTAATAGCCAATGCCTTAGATTCTAGGTGTCTGAAATATGGAAACCTATAACTGTTCCCTGGTCTAGGATTAGGGTATCTACCCCTCCGCACCTCTTGTCTGTCTGTCTGTCTGTCTGTCTGTCTGTCTGTCTGTCTATCTATCTATCTATCTATTTGTCCATCTACTGTATACAATCTCTCTCTTATCAATCATCTATCATCTCATATCTATCTATCTATCTATCTATCTATCTATCTATCTATCTATCTATCTATCATCTATCTATCTATCTATCATCTATCTATCTATCTATCTATCTATCTATCTATCTATCTATCTATCTATCTATCTATCTATATCATCATCTCTCTCCTCTATCTATCCATCATCTCTTTCTCCTATCTATGATCTGTCTGTCTGTCTGTCTGTCTGTCTGTCTGTCTATCATCTATCTATCTATCTATCTATCTATCTATCTATCTATCTATCTATCTATCTATCTATCGTAAATGTACAGCCAGTTGCATAGCGCCTGACATGTGGCAACACAGGGATGGGCTGAGGGGAACACCAGAACTTCAAAACTGGATCATAAGGTATCCCAGACGATCCATTTCAATGTTGAATGGTCATTAAGTGACCAGTGGTAAGTCCAGGGGTTCTGGTATCCCTCCTCCCACTAATGACATGTCTCTCTTTGACTTAGGATGTCATTTTAATGATATGCATGAAGCGTGCTGCATATTATAACTCTGGGGCTGTTGAGTTTTTAGTTCTTCACTTACTTTAGATTTTTCAAGTCTGAGTCTTTAATTGGGATTACTTTTGAACGTCTGACTTTGATGCAGATTAAAACCTGCTTTTTCAAAGCCACCCAAAGGAGGTTAATGATTTCTGTGAACAGTTTTCTGCTCCTGGGGGCTCAAGGAGAAAGTGAAGTCTGATTAGTTAATTAGCTACATTAATATTTAGAAGGAAAACTGGTAGCCAATATTCAGTTTGGAAGTTCATTACTGAAGGATCAGCTTCAATGCCATATCAAATCAATTTAGCCATTTGTGCCAGCTGACTGCACCCCATAAAACCCAGAGGATGACTTCCAAATTTATCCGGTCTTTAATCTAGCCATTAAATGGTCACCTCTGAGTATAAATGCAATCCATGCCTGATGGAATTTTTCCTCCAATCAAAATAACTTTTCCTTTTCTCTTTCTCTCTGACAAATGTACCTGCCTACAGGATGGGTCTGGCCTCTTTTGAAATCCTGGCTGTTCAGTAAGACATAATGCAGAGCCAGGCAAAGAAATAAGATGTTTGCCTACAGACATTATGTGAAAACTTTTTTCTGTTGAATCCATATTTCTACAGAGAGGCTGGGAGCAAGGGTCCATTACAGACAAAATCAGAAAAAAAACATGGGATGAGATTTAAAGCATGTGTGGTTTATCTTTCAATACTTCTCTTTGGAACTTTAGGCCAGGTGTAAATAAATTTTTGATGGGATGGGCTTGCTTTACTTTCTAGGGGCCACAATAGACTGGGTTGTACTGTATGTAAAATGAATAGAGCAGGGGACCTCAAACTTGGCCACTTTAAGACTTGTGGACTTCAACTAGATAGGGCTCGCAACTTGGGAGTCCTCCTGGATGCACGGCTTACCTTAGAAGATCATGTAGTAACCGTGACCAGGGGGGCTTTCGCACAGGTTCGCCTGGTGCGGCAGTTGCAGCCCTATCTAGACCGGGATGCCCTGTGTACGGTCACTCATGCGCTCGTGACCTCTCGTCTTGACTATTGCAATGCTCTCTACATGGGGCTTCCCTTGAAGACCACTCGGAGGCTCCAACTGGTACAGAATGCGGCCGCGAGAGTTGTCTTGGGAGTTTCCCGGTACTCCCATGTTACACCTTTGCTCCGCGAGCTGCATTGGTTACCAGTTGTCTTCCGGGTGAGGTTCAAGGTCTTAGTGATGGTTTTTAAGTCCTTACATGGCATGGGTCCGGAATACCTCGGGGACCACCTGCTGCCGGCATCGACTCCCCTCCGCCCCATGCGTTCCCACAGAGAGGGCCTCCTCAGGGTGCCTCCAGTCAGAGAATGTCGGCTGGTGGCCCCCAGGGGGAGGGCCTTCTCTGTGGGCGCTCCGGCTTTGTGGAACCAGCTGCCGGTTGAGCTCCGGATGGCACCGGATCTCCGCTCCTTCTGGCGCGGGTTAAAGACCCATTTATTTGAACAAGCTGGCCTGGCCTGATGGGGAATCACTTAGGGTTTTAATATTTATATATATTTTTTATTGTTTTTATTGTGGGCAATAATTTAATTCTTTTTTAACTTTTGTACTTTTGTAGTTTTAAGATATGCCCTGTTCACCGCCCTGAGTCCTTCGGGAGAAGGGCGGTATAAAAATTTAATTAAATAAATAAATAAATAAACTCCCAGAATTCCCCAGCCAGCCATTCTGGCTGGGGAATTCTGGGAGTTGAAGTCCACAAGTCTTAAAGTGGCCAAGTTTTGAGAACCCCTGGAATATAGGTTATGTGAACAATCAGGATTTTTTTCCCTGTTTCTTAATTTCTTAATTTGCTAAGACAGGTTCTTAGCAAATAAAAAGTAGCAGTAGAAACCAGCTATTAACAGCTGCATGAGAACTGTGTTTTCCAATACTAATTCTGCAGAGAAAAGGGAGATCCTGCACTCCTCAGGAAGCAGGAAGAGAGTCTTTACAAAAGAGCTCAACTCTAATTCTTATCCATCAGCAGCTGACAACAGCTGTAGAGAGTAGTGAAAAAGAATGATGAAGCAGTGATTGATCAATGCAGGGGGTGCAGGGGGTCTTCAAACTTGACCGTTTTATGACTTGTGGACTTCAACTCCCAGAATTCCTGAGCCAGCGTGCCTGGCTGGGGAATTCTGGGAGTTGAAGTCCACAAGTCTTAAAGTGGTCAAGTTTTGAGAACCCCTGGAATATAGGTTATGTGAACAATCAGGATTTTTTTTCTGTTTCTTAAATTCCATTTTTCCCCCCAATGATGTTCCCATGTTAATTGTTATACACTTTTCAGTATTTTCTAAAGCTCCTCCAATAGTTTTTGAGGCAACTGGGTTTATTTTATAAAATTTATTTGCTGCCCATCTTGTTTTGAAGTTATTCTGTGCTTATAGCATAAAACATTAAAATGATCAGACATGAATATTCCTAACACAATAGTTACAAGATGGGGAAGGAGGGAGCCGGATGAGTGTCTGTGGGGGGCAAGTAGGATTCTTAATTAATTAACCATCTCCAGTGTGATACCCCCCTCCTGGGGGCCAGATCTTTAAGGTTCTTGCAGAAAGTCAGAAAGATGGGAACTAATCTCACTTCTGAAAATGATGAGATCTATTGGTATATTAATATTAATATTAATAATATTAATAATATTAATAATATTAATAATATTAATAATAATAATAATAATAATAATAATAATAATAATAATAATAATAATAAGAAGAAGAAGAAGAAGAAGAAGAAGAAGAAGAAGAAGAAGAAGAAGAAGAAGAAGAAGAAGAAGAAGAAGAAGAAGAAGAAGAAGAAGAAGAAGAAGAAGTTGGAAGGGACCTTGGTTTCCTGCTCAGGCAGGAAACCCTATACCATTTCAGGCAAATGGTGGTCCAGTCTCTTCTTAAAAACTTCCAGTGTTGGAGCCTTCACCGCTTCTGGAGGCAGGTTGTTCCACTGGTTAATTGTTCTAACTGTCAGGAAATTTCTCCTTAGTTCTACGTTGCTTCTCTCCTTGGTTAGTTTCCATCTGTTGCTTCTTGTCCTGCCTTCAGGTGCTTTGGAGAATAGCTTGACTCCCTCTTCTTTGGGGCAGCCCCTGAGATATTGGAACACTGCTAGACATACCCAATTCCAGCAACCGTTGCTATTTCCCAAATATCTTATCAAAAGATTCTTTAGAAGGACACTTTGAATATTGCAAAAAAAAGTGTTGTCCATCCCTGTTTTAGGCAATATTTCCTTGCTGGGGGATCCTGGGAGTTGAAATCCACACATCTTAAAGTAATCCCAGGTTGAGAAACATCGCCCTTTTCTAAAATGTGTGTGACCATCCTCTTAGATCAGCAAGCCTCACATTAAAAAAGTCAGTGTGGGCCACAATACACACCTTCTTGACTATGGCCAAATCTATGAAAGGTGCTGGCTCTGAAGATAAATTTGGCTTCCTTTCCCTTGGCTTTTGAAACTGTTCTTTTTATGACGGCTTTGAGGATTGAAAACTAATAGAGAAGCAGGAAGCCCACATTATATTGCTTTTCCTGATGTAGAGTTGAAGATTGCTATGGAGATGCTGATATCCCTATACCAGAGGGAGGCTGTATAAAGATTAAATTAATAAACAGAAATAGGAATATATTTACATTAAAATGGGCATCCTACCCCCCAAAAAAAACTGTGGTGCTACCCTACTGTAGCCCCAAGCTAGCTGGCTGAGCCAGGTCTTTAGGCTCTTGTGGAAGGTCAGGAGGGTTGAGCTTGACCTCACTCTGGGTGACAAGATTGTCCAGAAGAAGCAGGTGCCACGACAGAAAAGGCCCTTCTCTTGGACCTCGTCAGCCAGAATACCCTGGCTGATAGGGCCTGCAGCATGCCTCCTCTGCCAGTAACAAGCTAGTACTATTTTTATTATAAGGTAACAGACTCTTATAAGTCTGAATGTGCCTCCCTCACCTCCCCTTTTCTTCAAGAGAATTAGAGAAGGGCATGTCTCAGATACTTTCTTAAATTACATTTCTGCCCCAGGCTCAGATATCTTTTATCTGATCACTGTCTTGGTTGCATCTCTTCCTCCTGTTCTCAAGGTTATTCCTTCTGCCCATTAAAGATACATTTCTCTAACTTGGTCCTGAAAGCATGAAAGAATTGTTTAAACCCGGGTGCTTTGAAGGATAGAATCCTCGGATTTAATTAGCAACTTATATGTATTTGTCAAGATCCTGTCCAGAAAATGATGCAAAATAAAATTTCGTGAAAGTTTGACAGACCAACGATGCCCTCTTGAGGCTGAAAAACACGTCTCAGATTTTCTTCTTGATAAAAAATTAAAAGTGCTGGCACGAGTAGAGGCAAGATAGATAAAATCTGTTGTACATTGTCACTGATATCCTTTTTTCTTAGTTAAGGTAACTCTGCCTTTGCTATGCTTTGTGAGAATCTAAGCTCCAGGAAACACACCACTGCTTCCTCCAATTTTTCACCAGAACAACAAACCTCTGTTTCAGTTGGGTTGAAAAAGAGTGATTTGCCCAAAATGACCCTGAGCTTCCATAGCTGAAGACGGTTTTGAACCTGGCTCTTCCCTCTCCTAATTGGTACTCTTGTAAAAGAAAACAGGGAAATTTCTCCTCAGCTCTAGCTTGGTTCTCTCCTTGATCAGTTTCCATCCATTGCTTCCTGTCCTGCCTTCAGGCGCTTTGGGGTCAACCTATTCTCCAAAGCACCTGAAGGCAGGACAAGAAGCAACGGATGGAAACGAACCAAGGAGAGAAGCAACGTAGAACTAAGGAGAAACTTCCTGACAGTTAGAACAATTAACCAGTGGAACAGCTTGCCTCCAGAAGCTGTAGGTGCTCCAACACTGGAGGTTTTTAAGAAAAGATTGGTCAACCATTTGCCTGAAATGGTATAGGGTTTCCTGCCTGAGCAGGGGGTTGGACGAGATGACCTCCAAGGTCCCTTCCAACTCTGTTATTCTGTCTGCCCCAAATGTCATTTTTGGAACATTGTAGAGCATGCCAGGAGCTGCACTTCCGCCATTCTCCCCTACCCCAGAATTATGATCGGACAATTGGACTAGAAGACCTCCAAGATCTTTTCCAACCCCAAGCTGATTTAATTTAAAACTCACTTAATAGACTACAGTTAAATATGATAACATAACTTCCCAGGTGTTTAGAAATATCCTCTGTCATCTTAATCATTGTAATTGGATGCAACTTCTGGAAGAGCTATAAGGGCTGTAGCCAAGGTTTTCAGGAATTGCATTGAGCCCTTAACTGCCACATTCACTTAATGAATGCTGCAAAATAAGGTTGTAAGTCATGACAATCAGAGGGTCATCATACTGGCTTTGAAATTTCTCATTGTTAATTGAAACTAAAAGATATTAAATAATTTAATTGGAGGAGTCAAATAAGGGGCTCTGTCACTTTGGGATCTCTCTCTCTCTCTCTCTCTCTCTCTCTCTCTCTCTCTCTCTCTCTCTCTCTCTCTCCCTCCCTCCCTCCCTCCCTCCCTCCCTCCCTCCCCCTCCAGAATCTGTGTCATGGCCCTGAGAAAATAAAGGGGGTTCACTATATTCTGTTTCACCTTCTGGGAAAAAGGATGAAAACCACACAAAGACAAAGAAAAAAGTGCACGAAGAAAACACATTAAAAATGAAAGCCTACTGATACATTTTAATGTACTATTACTACAATACTCAACTTTGATATTCTACTTTTTTCATTGCACTAGGAACACCAGGACGAGGAAAAGGCATTTTTCTATCACTCTTCCTGCAGTCTTTTTTGGACCCTTAAGAGCCATTTTTCAGTTTCGTGGTACCCATTTTTAGAAGCACCCATAAATAAGGGGATTAGTTTTACACATACTCCCGTAGATAAAAGAGATTCTCACTTCTTTGAGGTCTGATGCTTTAGTTCTTAAAGCCTAACTGTTTAAAACATCACAATGCCATTTTAATTAGGAAACCATGCTGCTCCTTTGACAGCAATTTTGGATTAGATGATAATGATTTGAGATAACCTGGTCCCTGCGTTCTGTTGGACTGCCAAAACTTTTATGGGAAATTAGAGTTGAACAGAATGTTTCTCAAGTCAAGATTAATTCTGTAACTTGAAATGTTCTTACCTCATCATGTCAGGAGAAATAATACTCTACTATGTTAAAAGCAATTTTTTTTAAAAAAAAAAGTCACTGGTATCGAATGGCTAGACTTTCAATATTAATATCCACCTTAAAGAAGTCAATGTAACAATTATACATTGCAAGAAAAAAAAACTATATTGTAAATCGTGTGACATATACCTACCAGTTGTACGGAAGTTTCCCATCTCTTTCCAAGGAAGCAAAATTCACAAATGTTCCTGCTCCACACTCCCTAGTTTGGAAGATTCAGAATTATTATTGATGGATTTTTTTTTTTAAAAAAATCACATTCTCAGCAAGAGTCTATCAATTTAAATTTAAACAAGATATACTAGACAATTTTCCTATTTGTTACAAAGGGAAGACTGAGGATGGTTAAACCTGCAGTTCTTTAGATGTTGTTGGTCTCCAAGACCAGTTATGGTTGCAAATTACTTGGAATGCAAATTAGCATGGGATTAGAGTCTTGAAATAAATGACAGCTGACAGCTGCCTTGCCTCTGCTGATGATCAACACCTTGATTTAGAAAACAGTTTTGCTGTAAGCCAGAAAGTTTCCCAGAAGCAACACTATTGTACAAATGAGCTGTTCAATGGGTTTTACTGAAAACTGTGAGGATAGTGATAAAAGATTGGCATGGAGCTTAGGAACCTTAGCAACCAAAGAGACGCACAGATGTGAAACTAGTGCTGAATTTGATGTTGTAACGGAAGGGCTAGGTGGGAACTGTAAAATCATCAAGCTCAAAGTGTAAAACCAATTTGCTGCAGTACCGCCTGCAAGAGAGATACAGTTTCTATATATTTTTTCACAGACTGGCAATGGGGGATGTGGTTTCGCACGCTGCCTAGCTCCTGCACATAGACAGATGCTTTGGTAAGGCCACACCTGGAATACTGCATCCAGTTTTGGTCACCACGATGTAAAAAAGATGTCGAGACTCTAGAAAGGGTACAGAGAAGAGCAACCAAGATGATTAGGGGGCTGGAGGCTAAAACATATAGGGAACGGTTGCTGGAATTGGGTATGTGTAGTTTAATGAAGAGAAGGGTGAGGGGTGACATGATAGCAGTCTTCCAATATCTTTGGGGCTACCACAAAGAAGAGGGAGTCAAGCTATTCTCCAAAGCACCTGAAAGCAGGACAAGAAGCAATGGATGGAAACTAGTCAAGGAGAGAAGCAACCTAGAACTAAGGAGAAACTTCCTGACAGTTAGAACAATTAACCAGTGGAACAACCTGCCTCCAGAGGTGGTGAATGCTCCAACACTGGAGGCTTTTAAGAAGAGACTGGACAGCCATTTGCCTGAAATGGTATAGGGTTTCCTGCCTGAGCAGGGGGTTGGACGATGACCTCCAAGGTCCCTTCCAACTTTATATTATTATTATTATTATTATTATTATTATTATTATTATTATTATTATTATTATTATTATTATTATTATTATTATTAAGGTTTGCTCACTTGCATGCCCTGGTTCCTAACAGCCCATGAACCAGTACCAATTTGCAGCGCAGGGGTTGGGGATCCCTGCTATATACAGTGCATCTGTGTGTATATAATATGGTATCTGGCTGATTGGAGAATAGCTCTTTGTAAGAATTTACTGGTCAGTTGAAGCCTGGGAATTTATTGGAGCAACATGCAAATCATTTACAATTATAGTGTTAAATATGATTGCTAAAAGTAAGCTCCACTGAACATAATGCTGGACTTTGAACCAAACTAGACAGATTTTCACTCAGAACTAATCCAACAATCCATTAATTTAAAGACTACTTTCTGATGTGGCTAGATGTCTGTGGAATCAGAGAGCTTTGAATTATATTGGTGAGAGGGTGGTGTTAATCTTCAGATAAAGAATGGGAATGGAAGGGGTAAGGACCTTAAAGCAAGAAGATCTGCTAGAGAGGCAACAAGAGAACCATCATGCTGGAGGAGATCTGCCTCAATCTGATGTCCTCCAAATGTGTTGGACTTCAACTTCTGCCATTTTTATTAATGCTGAATGAGAACTCTGAAAGTTAAAGTACCAAGTCTGAAGGAGACCAAACTGGAGAAGGCTAGTCCAATTTTTGTGTTAATGCAAGGCCTGCAGTCTAATGGTGCACAGCAATTCTGCTTCTATTTAAAGTCCTCTCTTGCTTATTTGGGCAATTCATCTACACATATACAGTAAAAAGAGTGCAGACAAGAGCAATAAGGAGTATAGTATAATAATAATAATAATAATAATAATAATAATAATAATAATAATAATAATAATAATAATAATAATGATAATAAGGGGTCTGGAGGCTAAACTATATGATGAATGGTTATAGAAACTAGGTTTGTCAAAAAAAAGAAACTAGGTTTGTCTAATGAAGAGAAAGACTAAGGGGGAACATGATAGCAGTCTTCCAAAATGTGAGGGGCTGTCACACAGAGAAGAAGAGGGAGTCAATCTATTCTCCAAAGCACCTAAGGGCAGGACAAGAAGTAGCAGATGGAACAGGGGTGTCAAACTCAATTTCACTGAGGGCCGCATCAGCATTGCGGTTGCCCTCAGGGGGCCGGGTGGGTATGGCCAGGGTGGGCGTGGCCTACTGGGTGGGCGTGGCTAAAGTGCGTATGGCCTACTGGGTGGGCGTGGCCAGCTCTACATCGTTCGCATCAAGGGTGCCTATGGGGGCCTGGGCAGGAGTGGGACAGATCTGAGGATCTCTGGCAGGAGGAGGGTCCCTGGGCCAGGGCCAAGGCAGCAGGGACCGTTCCCTCACTATTTCCAGGATGGCTTTGTGGGCCACATGAAACCACTTCGCGGGCCGGATCTGGCCCCCGGGCCTTGTGTTTGACATGTCTGAGATGGAAGATCGTTAAAGAGAGAAGCAATCTAGAATTAAGGAGAAATTCCCTGACAGTGAGAACAATTAATCAGTGGAACGGCTTGACTTTGAAAGTTGTGGGTGTTTCATCACTAAAGATTTTCAAGAAGAGTCTGGACTGGATTTGTCCAGAATGGTATAGGGCAGGGATAGGCAACCTCGGCTCTTTTATGACTCATGGACTTCAACTCCCAGAATTCCTGAGTCAGCTGAAGTTGCCTACCCCTGGTATAGGGTCTCCTGCTTGAACAGGGGATTGGACTACCAGAAGATTTCCAAGGTCCCTGTCAACCCTGTTATTCTATATTCTATATATAAATGAGTTGATTTTCATCACATACTTCTGCGGTGAATCTACTGGAAACGTTAAAGCCATCAAAAATCCAGGTATGTCTTTTATGTTAAATCCTGGATACAGTTCTACAAAGGAATGATTGAGTCTGTCATTTGCACCTCTATAACTGTCTGGTTTGGAACTGCAGCCAAACAAGGCAGACACAGACTTCAACGAATAGTTAGAACTGCAAAAAAACAAACAAAAAAAACCAATTGCTACCAGCTTTCAGGACCTGTACATTGCACGAGCAAGAAGGAGGGCTGTTGTGCAATGCCCTATAAAACCCTCACATCCTGGACATGAACTGTTTCAACTTCTTCCCTCAAGATGATGCTATAGGGCATTGCACAACAGAATGACTAGACACACAAGGACAGGATTTCCCCCCCCCATGCCATCACTCTTTTTAACAGCTAATTCCTACCACACTGTCCAACTACTTAGTAAAACTGTATTACGATTCTTCTTCTCATCTTTCCTATCACCTATCCTTACCTTCTTATGACTATAACTGTGTTGCTTGTATCTTACAATTTATATTGTTTTAAGTTGTTTGCTTAGCTATGACTATCACTAGGCATTGCATTTTATGATTAACGATGAAGTCTTGTATTTTACAAATTATGAATATATTTTCATGTGGTTTATGATCATGATTATCACTATTACCTGTATGTACAGTGAGAGCCTACGCACCAAAGACAAATTCCTTGTGTGCCCAACCACACTTGGCCAACAGAGAATTCTAATAAAGAATTCTAAATGTGGAACAATTCATACTGCTCCCCTCTTACAGTGCATATATTCGAACTGTTACCTTTTGAGAAGACCTTGCTACTGTATTAGAAGGTATGTTGTCCTACCTGGCCATTTGTAGATGTTTTCTCCGAAGAACCACCAATGTTACAAGCAAGAGCCCTATCAGCAGAATGCTCAGAATGGCAAGTATAGAAATCACCACCACATTAGGGTTCATCTCCACAACTGCAAATAGGAACACGGGATCCGGGTTAATGAAAGCAATTGATACTGGCATTCCCATAAAGTGACATGATAAAATAAAAAGAGGTAAAGCATTGCCTTCTGACAGTGGCTTTTTATTTCTAGAGCAGACATGAAAAAACTCGTGACGTCATGTGATGTCGCGCAACGTATCGAAGCTTTTTCTCCATTGCCGGCAATGGGGTGGGCACAGTTTTGGGATGACGCATCCGGCCCGTGGGCCGACAGTTTGACACCCCTGTTCTAGAGGATTTTTTTTTCTAATATTCTCAGAAAGTATCTTTCTGACTTTTTAGATTTCTTCAATGAACAAATCATGGAAATTAAAGCAGTAACCCATACATGCTTACTTTGGTTTCCTTCCCTGGTAGGTGGATATAAAATTGCAGCCTAAAACTGACATTCTGGTATGGCCAATGTCAGCCAGAAAACAAGTCTTTGCATACAAATCAAAGGGTGAGGCAGATCTGCTTTCCAAGGAGATTAAAAGTCTAAGGACAACATCTACATGGTAGCATATTGGCAGAGTTCATCCATTTCACTCAGCCTTAAACCCTGATTTGCAAACTACGACAGCTGACATTGCACAAGTCAAAGACAAACAACCCACATTATATATGAACCCCAACACAGAGTAAAAAGATACAGGCAATTCTCATTGTTTTTGGTAGTTCTATAAAAAGGCCAGGAATACTGAATTAATAATGCTGAAACCTCAGCTGGGGACATGCCCATAGGGCAATCCCAGTGTTTTGCTGTTCCACACACCCACCAGTAAGCATGACAGCAACACAAGTATTGATTTTGGACTGACAAATAGATGTTAATGAATGAGCAAATTTGCAAATACAGAACTGACAGATAATGAGGATTGCCTGTAAATAAAGGACGGTTACATAATCCCCATTTTTGATATATGTAAAATAACATCAGTGGTATTCACTCTAACCACTCCGTTCAAACTAGAAATGGGAAGGGAAAGCATTAAATCTGACTTTGGAGAAATGCTTAACTAGAGAATTTGAAGAACTTGGCTCACCCATAGTGGAAACTGAAATAAAGGTGGGGACACTGGGGCTGTTATGACTGAAACTTGTAACACTGCAGTTGTAGGAAGTGGCAGGCAGAAGGCTGAAGACTGTCACGACATGAGAAGAAACAGTAACTGGTTCCTGTTTCATGTTGGGAAGGAAAAAAGTATATGGTTAGTATTCTGTTTTTGCCTACCTCTAATCTTACGCCGGATTTGAAATCAGAGGGGATTTAAGCCTCGCGCATGAACTGAGTTTTGAGCTCATTCTTGTATTTTTTTGCTACAATTAAGAGGTTAAGTGGGTACATCATGGAGTGCTCACCCAGCCCACTGTTTATTTTCTAAATATGAGGATATTGCAAGAGGTATGGATGAAACTGTCTGCTACATAGGTCCACAATAAAGCAATTCAAGGGCAGTTTCACCGTATTTCTATTGTGGCCTGTGTCATCAATAAACCACATCCTGGTTTATGCAACAGTCTCATGTATTGGTCCGCATGGCTTTCAGGATGCAATGTGCGTCAAAGACATGAAAGTTCAGGTGGTTCAATAATGAGTCCAAGGAGTGAACTGTCATTATTTTTCCTCGTGTCATTTAGCATGCTTTGTTTACTCAGACAACACCTTTTCTATAATTATATCTTCCTTTTTAAAAGCAAGTTCTAGAAAGTATTATAGCCATATATTTTATCCTTAGTTGAAGGTAGCCGTTGGTTATTTAAATCTCTGGCATCCCTGTTTGGGGAATCTCTTCTTCCCAATATGTCTTCCATACCTATAAGTACTACCAGTGCAGGATTAGCGAAGATGCAGTCCAACCTGCTATATAAGATTTCAGATAATGATGAGTGACATAGTACAAAAAAGAAAGATCTGTTAGCTCATTTGTGTAGGCTAACAGACAACAGTTCTCCAGTTGCTCAACCAGAGACCCCAACCTTATCTGAAAGGTAGTAAACTTGTGGATATGTTCTCTCTCTTAAGACAACCCATTGCTTTCAGTTGAAGTGAGTTAGATCAATTCACCCCCTTGGGTGAGTGAGCTTAATTTTCAGACGCAGACATCATTACATAGTACCTAAGATAGTTGATGGGAATAATGGATTGGCTCAGAGTTCGTAATATTTAGAGCAGGGGTGTCCAACCCCCGGGCCATGACCAGCTTCATGAGGGGTGGGCACTCACACTCACATGCAAAGCTCCATTTGTGCGAGTGGTGGGCACGTATGTTTGCTGCTTGCACAAATGGAACTGAACACGCACACACACCTACCACTTGCACAGAACCATCCCCTCTTCTCCCCCCCCACCAAGTTGGAAAGCTTGGGGACCACTGATCTAGGGGAAACTGTTTGAGTTAGTGAAGACTTGAAAGCCCTCTGATTTCAAGGCTTCTATCCTAGGTATAAATTTATTCTGGCCATCCACTGTGGATAATAAGATATTGGTATCCATGGACTTTGATTCCAATCAAACATAGATATTTTTAGATTTCCAAGCTGGAGATTTACTTTGACATTAATTAAAATCTCTGAAATAGAATGGGGGGGGGTTGTCAATTTTTTAAAAAAGCTACCCCAAATACAACTTCAGAGGAACAAAAGCAATGTTTGTTATACTCAGAACAAAAGAGTGTTGTGCTCAGAACACTCGAAAGTTAAGAATTTTGCAAGAAATACTAAGATAGTGAAAATGTTAACCAAACAAGTACTAACTAGGGCAATTATGAAATAACAAATAGAACTGGGAACTTAAAGCATTTTAGACAGCAGCTAAAGGAAGACAACAACTTCAAATAGGGTTCTTTTAACCCTTCTGAAGTCTTGAAATTCAACATTTGCAATGGTCTTGTATACTGCAATGGGGAAGATATCGGAATAATTTAATCTCAGGAAAGCTCTTTCACATACTGAAGAGAAAGAGGCTGTACTCAATAGTCATGACTCTTGTTAAGGTTCTGACACTCAGCCAATTGCTCTCCAGGATTCAACTGAATGTGGGAAAGGAGCCCACTAGAATCTAACTATCTAGTTTTTGGTTGAATGGAAGCCTCAATGTTTTGAAGATTGGGATGGTGGCTAGCTGGTATAGCTCCATTTCTGTCCTATATGTGGTGGTATCCAGCAGAAGCTCCATGCCTTTACAGTATTCATGCAACAAGACCCATGTAGGAAAGGATAGGGCTTGTGTCATTATCCTAGAGTTAGCTGCTGTCTCCATATATGCTGAGTAACAACTAGAAACGGCTCAGGAGTAGCACGTTTCTTTTAAATTAAATCTGTATATCAGCAAGGCTCAAGCTGTGTCTTTTCACTTAAAAGTTTATCTTGCACCGATTCTTGCAAAAAGAGGCTAGAATTCAAATCGGAGCCAGGCAGGTTAAATATCTCAGGAATGATCCAAAATTGATAAAGGTTAAAAACACATACCTGAATCTTTGTCTCATGATCTGAGCCAATCTGCTGGCAAAAAACCTCAAAGAAATCAGCTACTCCTTCTTCTACCCATAAGAGAGTCACAGAGGTCTGAGTTTTATTCACCGCAAAGAGTGATCTTGGAGGAGCTGGGTCTAGGAACGAGATAAGAGTTGCTTTAACTGTGCCTTGTAGGTCATTGGGATCCAACACAAAGAAGTGAAAGGTCACAGGTGAGCCAAGATCCCGACCTCTACAGACCTATGGATAGGTTTTCGGTCTTCCCTAAATTTCTTGGCAATAAAATGGAACTACAAAGCAGGAAGGCAGTGTGTTGCAGCATTCTCTTTTCTTCTCTTTTCAACACATACTTCACTTCCTTTTTCAATGAACTCTTAACTGTAGGATGAGTACGTTGTATGTGTTTGCACAAACTTTCTTGCTGAAAATGCTTTTGCCCCATAAAGAGCAAACGATTAATCCTGGAGTGCTGAATAATCTCACCATTAAGGACTCTTCCGGTTTGCTTCTCAAATGACTACAAATCTTGGCTGTTAAACATTTTGACCTACATCACAGTTGAGAAAGTTCATTTAAAAACAAAACAAAACAAAACAAAGCAACTCAAGTCAAAACAAAGCAAATTCAAATATGAAAGCTCACTTCCCTCTAGGTTTTATCCTGCTAACTGAAGATCACTTGTTTTCTCATCTTTGATCTATCTTTGCATTTGTACAAGAATTCTGACAATTCATCAAAGAGAAAGCATGATGTGCCAATCACTTGTAACTAATTTATCTTTTAACAAGGTAGGCAATCAGCCCTGAACAGGGTCATCCATGGGGGGGCAGGGAGGGTATATAAAAAAGTAGAAAACATCTGCAACTATATGATTGAAACTAAAATTTGATGGCAAACTCCTGGGGTTCTGAGAATTACATGCAGACTTGTAAGTAGTAGGTTGCTCAGTCAAGTCTTTGTACAAGTAGTCCTTGACTTACAACAGTTCATTTAGCGGCTGTTTGAAGTTACAAGGGCACTGGCAAAAGTGACTTACAACTGTTTTTCACATTTATGACTGTTGCAGCATCCCCATGGTCACGTGTGGTCAACATTCAGACACTTGGCAACTGACTCATATTTATGATGGTTGCATTGTCCCTGGCTCATGTGATCCCCTTATGTGACCTTCTAACAAAGTCAGTGGGGAAGCCAGCTTGACTTACCAACCATGTTACTAACTTAGCAACTGTCATGATTTAATGAACAATGGTGGCAAGAAAGGTTATAAAATGGGGGCAAATTTCACTTAACAACTATCTTGCTTAGCAGCAGAAATTTTGGGCTCAACTGTTGTCCTAAGTCAAGGACTGCCTGTATGTGCCCGGTCACCAATGACAGTATGAGTTCTCTACTGTTTCCAGTTAATGTTGGATCCATATGATCAGTTCAGCATTTGTCACTACATCAGAAGTCAAAATACCCTCTCAAAGACTGAATGAGGCTTTTTTTTTGGGGGGGGGAGGTCAGTGATGGCTTCCCAACCATTTCTTAACCTAAGACAGGGGTCTTCAAACTTGGCCCTTTTATGACTTGTGGACTTCAACTCCCAGAATTCCTCAGCCAGTGTCTGAGGAATTCTGGGAGTTGAAGTCCACAAGTCATAAAAGGGCCAAGTTTGAAGACCCCTGATGTGGACAAACATAGGGTTCAGCTGCAGAAGATTCTAGATTTCATTTAATTTAACAGCTTAAGGTGCACATGATAGAACTAACCTGTACCTGAGACCCAAGAATAGTTGGTTTGAAAGGTAGTTAAGACAGGTTCTTAGCAAATAAAAAGTAGCAGTAGAAACCAGCTATTAACAGCTGCATGAGAACTGTGTTTTCCAGTACTAATTCTGGAGAGAAAAGGGAGATCCTGCACTCCTTAGGAAGCAGGAAGAGAGTCTTTACAAAAGAGCTCAACTCTAATTCTTATCCATCAGCAGCTGACAACAGCTGTAGAGAGTAGTGAAAAAGAATGATGAAGCAGTGATTGACCTAGTGCAGGGGGTCTTCAAACTTGACCGTTTTATGACTTCTGGACTTCAACTCCCAGAATTCCTGAGCCAGTGTGCCTGGCTGAGGAATTCTGGGAGTTGAAGTCCACAAGTCATAAAAGGGCCAAGTTTGAAGACCCCTGACCTAAGAGGAGTTTTCTTCTCACTTCAGGCAGAGATATAACTGTCCTTTAAAAAAAAAGATTGCTGAGAAAATATTTCATGGAAATCTTGCAACATTAGTGCATAATATTGTTTACAAGGCCATTCTTAAGGAGAAAAACAATGGCTCTCCCCATTCCAAATTTCAGAGGCATGGAAGACAGAAAAATCTTGGTAGGTAATAATATAAAACTCTTGAGAAAATCCTCATCTTATTTTTTTAATACAGGAACGGGCAACATGTGGGTTGAACAGATCTTGTCGAGGCCTTAAAATACCTCCACATCTCATAATGCAGCAAACTCATGTATTTATTATGTGCTACATTTACTTACTATATTTTTAAACAACTGTATTTCTCAAGATCTTACTGCTGCTGATTGTTGCTGGAGTATGCTTTTTTAGAAAATAAATAAATTAAGCATCAAAACAGCAAGTTCTCTAAAGAGTTTTAAAAAGTCAAAATGTTAATAATGGCAAAGTGATAGTAGCCTTGTTCTGTTTGTATATTGATTGCACACATGCAGAGAGAGAAGAAGAATTTTAATTCTGCTGCCAGCTTGATTATTTTGCTCAGTGAGGAATTCTGGGAGTTGAAGTCCACAAGTCATAAAAGCGCCAAGTTCGAAGACTTCTGGCCAACATGAATGAATACAAATAAAATATGGTCCCAGCCAAAAGTAATCCCTGCCTTCAAAAGGCAATTCTCTTCCTGAAAACTTTTGGAAGGACAGGAAAAACAGAAAACGTATGAAGACATATTTAATGTTAGCAAATATATTTCCATTTTACTTCAGTTTATCCAGAACAATTTTTAAAAACACGTAGGGTTTCTTTCCTTTTTGCTTCTTTTCCAAAGGTGAGTCTTTAGTCAGCAGATGTTTCATTTTACCACTTAAAAAAAATATCTTGTTTTCTTTGGCAATGAAATTTCTGCTCTGGAGGTTTTAATCTGGTTCTTCTGATTTTTCAAATGTTTCCTGTCTATTTCTGATTTACACAAGCATTGTCCTTATCACACAAGAATTCTTGCTTGTGAGTTATGTTTATTCCCATGTACTATTAAAGCTACACTGTGTGAATTTGCTGTATTTTTTAACAGACTTGTAACCCCTTCCATTTCTGTCATTAGTGCCACATCAGCAAAACACAGCTGTTTCCTCATTTATTATGTCTGTCTCTGTTACTTAGTTCATGTCATTAATTATATTCCTGCTTGGGGCAGGAACTCAGCAGAAGAGGCTGTAGGCTCACTTTTTCAGAGGTCTTACCAATGTATAAGGAGCAAAATGGAAAAGGCCAGCGTATAGCAGAATTTAATATGTGGCTAAAGGAGTGGTGTAAAGGAGAAGGCTTTGATTATATTAGCCACGATGTCTGTAGCTGGTCCAATGAAAAAATGTACAAAAGAGATGGTCTGCATCCATCCAAGAAAGGGACTGAGTTACTTGGCAATAAATTCACAGCTTTTCTGGAGGAACATTTAAACTAAACAACAGGGACAGTGAGTTAATTGATACAGAACATCACTGTCCCCGGCAATCTAAGAAAATAGGGGAAGTCAGGCACCACACAGGTTATGTAGCAAGTAAACACAGAGTCAGTCATAAAGGACTCAAATGTTTATACACCAATGCACAGAGTATGAACAGTAAGCAGGGTGAACTAGAAATTCAGGTAAATGAGGGCGGATATGATATTGTTGCCATTACGGAAACATGGTGGGACGAAACCCACAAATGGAACACACAGCTAGAGGGATTTAAATTATTTAAAAGAAACAGACTAAACAAAAGAAGAGGTGGAGTTGCTCTATATATAAGAAATAACTTTATCTCCACAGAAATAGAGCACAACAATGATGAAAACTGTAAACTTGAATGCATTTGGGTCAATATAAAAGGTGAAAAAAATGACATTGCCATAGGTGTATACTATAGGCTGCCCAACCAAGCAGAGGAAATAGATGAACTTTTTGCTAGTTAGCTAACTAAGGTATGTAGGAAGCACATCACAATAGTAATGGGGGACTTTAATTACCCTGATATCAACTGGGAGACTAATTCTGCACCAAGTGGAAGATCAAACAGATTCCTGACAACCCTAGCAGACAACTTTCTCTCCCAAAAAGTAGAGAAGGGAACTAGGGGATTACCCATATTGGATTTAATTCTCACAAACAGAGATGAAATGATAGAAAGTGTCGAAGCCACAGGAACCTTGGGGGGAAGTGATCATGCAATATTGGAATTCAACATTATGCAAGCACAAGCAATAGAACACAGCCAAACTAGAGTCTTGGACTTTAAAAGAGCTAATTTCAATAAACTTAGAGACCTTGGGAAGAATTCCATGGATGAGAATCCTCAAGGGGAAAACAACTCGAGAAGCTTGGGAAATTTTGAAAAGTGAGATAATTAAGGCCCAGTCTAGCACATTACCAACAAAGAAGAAAAATGACAGCTCTCAAAAGAAACCAGCATGGCTGCATAAAGAACTCTTTGATAAATTGAAAGATAAAAAGGACAAGTATACGAAGTGGAAAGAGGGGCACATAACTAAGGCAGAATATCAGCAAATAGCCTGTGCCTGCAAAGATGAAGTGAGGGAAGCTAAGGCTCAAAATGAACTAAGACTTGCGACTAAAGTCAAAAATAACAAAAAAAGCTTCTTTCAACATATAAAAAACAAGAAAAAAGTTAAGAAAATGATTGGTCCATTAGTGGGGGAAAGTGGCAAGAAGGTGATAAGCAACAGGGAGAAAACAGAACTATTTAACTCATTTTTTGCATCTGTCTTTACACAAAGGGAAAAAATAGACCAACCTACCAAACCTAGTGCCATAAAAAACAGAATAGAAACTCAAGTTAAGATAGGCAAGAAAATGGTAAGTGAGCACCTGTCCAGCCTACACGAGTTCAAATCACCAGGACCAGATGGATTACACCCCAAAGTTCTCAAGGAATTGGCAGACGTGATCTCAGAACCATTGAACTATATTTTTCAAAGATCCTGGAGCACTGGGGAACTACCAGAGGACTGAAAGAGAGCTGATGTAGTTCCCATCTTCAAAAAAGGGAAAAAATAGATCCAGGAAACTACAGACCTATCAGCCTGACCTCAATACCTGGGAAGATTCTGGAAAAGATAATCAAAGAACAAATCAGTGGACACCTTGATGCAAACAAAGTCATCACTAAAAGTCAACATGGGTTTCTCAAAAACAGACCATGCCAGACAAATCTCATTGCATTCTTTGACCAAGTGACAAAATTAGTGGACCAGAGGAATGCTGTAGATATAAATTTACTTGGACTTCAGTAAGGCATTTGATAAAGTAGATCACAACCTACTACTTGATAAGATAGAAAAATGTGGGTTAGCTAGCATCACCACCAAATGGATTTGTAGCAGGCTGACAGGCCGCACTCAGCGTGTGGTCCTCAATGGAACTGCATCTATATGGAAGGAAGTGTGTAGTGGGGTGCCCCAGGGCTCTGTTCTGGGCCCAGTGCTCTTCAACATCTTCGTCAACGATTTAGATGAGGGGATAGATGGGGGACTCATCAAATTTGTAGACGACACCAAGCCGGCAGGAATAGCCAATACTCCAGAAGATAGGCTTAAAATATAGGAGGATCTGGACAGACTCGAATACTGGGCGCTATCTAACAAAATGAAATTCAATGGTGAAAAAAGTAAGGTTCTACACTTAGGCAGGAAAAATCAAATGCATAGGTATAGTATAAGTGGTACCTTGCTCAATAGTAGTAACTGTGAGAGGGATCTCGGAATCCTAGTAGACAATCACTTCAATATGAGCCAGCAGTGTGCTGCAGCTGCCAAAAAAGCCAACACAGTGCTAGGCTGCATTAACAGAGGGATAGAATCAAGATAACGTGACGTACTAATACCACTTTACAATGCCTCGCTAAGGCCACACCTGGAAAATTGCATCCAGTTTTGGTCACCACGATGTAAAAAAGATGTCGAGACTCTAGAAAGGGTACAGAGAAGGGCAACAAAGATGATTGGGGGACTGGAGGCTAAAACATATTGGGAATGGTTGCTGGAATTGGGTATGTCTAGTTTAATGAAGAGAAGGGTGAGGGGGGACATGATAGCTGTGTTCCAATATCTCTGGGGCTGCCACAAAGAAGAAAGAGTCAAGCTATTCTCCAAAGGGCCCGAAAGGACAAGAAGCAATGGATGGAAACTCATCAAGGAGAAAAGCAACCAAGAACTAGAACAATTAACCAGTGGAACAACCTGCCTCCAGAGGTGGTGAATGCTCCAACACTGGAAGTTTTTAAGAGGAGACTGGACAGCCATTTGCCTGAAATGGTATAGGGTTTCCTGCCTGCGCTGGGGGTTGGACTAGATGACCTCCACGGTCCCTTCCAACTTTATTATTATTATTATTATTATTATTATTATTATTATTATTATTATTATTATTCCGATAAATCTCATCATTTTCAGAAGTTATGTTTCCCTATTTAACCATGAGTAATGAAACTTAAGAGAACAAGATCCTGAGCTTGTGGGAATGAAAGTTTAGGATTTACAGCCATTGAAAAATGACCAGAAAAATAGCCAAAAATAATGAAAAGTATACTAAAAAAGCTAACAAAAGTGGTGAATATTGTTTCTTGGCCAGCCCTTGTACTTTATTATTTATTTATTTACTAATTTATTTAATTTATGTTTCATCTTTATTATTTTCATAAACAACTCAAGACAGCAAATATATCTACTGCTCCAATACTGGAAGTTTTTAACAAGAGATTGGACAACCATTTGTCTGAAATGGTATAGGGTTTCCTGCCTGAGCAGTCCCTTCCAACACAGTTATTCTGTTCTGTCCTGTCCTGTCCTGTCCCTCCTTGTTCCTCCTATTTTCCCTGCAACAACAACCCAGTGAAATGGGTTGGGCTGAGAGAGAGTTACTGGTTTAAAGTCATCCAGCTTTCTGCTCTGTCTCTGTGTTTTATTCCAAATAAAGAGTAATTAATACATATTCAAACTGTATTCCGTAATTCTGTGCTAGTACAAAATGGCTGCGGTGGCTCAGTGGGTTAGGACGCTGAGCTTGTCGATCAGAAGGTTGGCAGTTTGGCGGGTCGAATCCCGAGTGCTGCATAACAGAGTGACCGCCTGTTACTCGTCCCAGCTTCTGCCAACCTAGCAGTTCGAAAGCACGTAAAAATGCAAGTAGAAAAATAGGGACCACTACGGTGGGAAGGTAACAGTGTTCCGTGCGCCTTTGGCGTCTAGTCATGCCGGCCACATGACCACGGAGACGTCCTCGGACAAGTGCTGGCTCTTCGGCTTTGAAATGGAGATGAGTTGGAAACAACTAGCACACATGTGCAGGGGAACCTTTACATTTACCTTTACAAAATGGCAAAAAATTGACCAAAGATGGTGACTATGGATACATCTAAATTCAAGTACATATTTATTATTCACAAGTATATGAATCTGCAAAATACAAAATTCATATATATTACAAGGGATAATCACCCATTTTTTACAAACTCTGCCTTCAAATCTGGCTCTTTTGTTTATTTCAGTCACTCCACAATTTCCCAAATCCTAACTGATTATGCATCATTCTTCTATTCACATAAAAAAAAATCTTTCCTTTTTTAAACGTAGAAAACATAGTGATGACTTCCTTATTTTTCACTGTTGCCTAAAGCTAAATTGATTCTCACTAGTTTATTCATATTCTTTTTTCTCATCCTTCTTTTAAGGTGCGATTCGACACAGGTTTACCAGGGAGTAAATACATTTAAACTCATTTGCCCATAGACAAATTCTAAGTGTATGTTTTTTTAAAAAAAATACTTCTGAGTGTAGTTTGATGTTGGAATAAATAACCAAGGGAGATAGTCACCCCCTTTATTGACTGTGTTCAAAATAAGACTAGATAGGCATGGGTTGGAAATATTCAATTCCTGTCTGTGGTGGGGCAAATGTTTTTCTTGCACTAATTTTCTTCCCTCCATTTACAGTAGTCCTCGATTTACAACCACAATTTGGACCAGAATTTTAGTCATGTCAAGGTCATATGTTGAGTCACCATGTGGCCAGACTCAATTTTACAATCACTTTTACCACATTCATAAGTTGAGCCACCATGGTTGTAAGTCCACTTTCTCCAAAGGTGGTGGGTTTTTTTTGCCACAAACTGACCCAAAACAGTCGCAAATCATGATCACATGACCACAGAATATTACAACTGGTCACAAGTGTGAACCAGTGGGGGTGTATGCATGTGTAATGTTTTGCAATGACTGGGACAGCTTCCAGGCATAAAACACTCTTTCCGAGGCAATCATTAATTCAAACCATCTTTAAGGAAACGGTTGGAAACTGAGGACAACCTGTATCATAGAATGCAAGCCAATAAACTGGTATACGATCCAGTGTTGCCCTGGCCATTTTACTATCAAATGAAAATTCCTATTCCATCTATTGCTATTATAAAGTGTGTAGAACAAATTCAATAATTTGTGTACACTCGAATTTAAGGTAAAGGTAAAGGTTCCCCTGCACATGCGTGCTAGTCATTTCCGACTCTAGGGGCCGGTGCTCATCTCCGTTTCAAAGCCGAAGAGCCAGCGCTTGTCCGAGGACGTCTCCGTGGTCATGTGGCCGGCATGACTAGATGCCAAAGGCACACGGAACGCTGTTACCTTTTCACCGTAGTGGTCCCTATTTTTCTACTTGCATTTTTACGTGCTTTCGAACTGCTAGGTTGGCTGAAGCTGGGACGAGTAACAGGCGCTCACTCTGTTACATGGCACTCGGGATTCGACCTACCAAACTGCCGACCTTCTGATCGACAAGCACAGCGTCCTAACCCACTGAGCCACCGCTTCCCTTGCACATACCCATTAAAACCTATGGCTAAAGAGAAACACACAGTCTGTTAGGCATTCAATTGTATCATCTCATCAGCCAAGGTCAGTTATTCCTCTATCCAAAAGGCATCCCTTGAGTTCAGAGAACCATTTTCATTTTGTAGCATCCTTGCCTTTAAAACAGAACAAAACCACAGAGGTAGCCCCAGACTGAAGGATGGCTCAGCTAAAGCCTTACCAACTTTCACAAGCTGAAGTGCGGATCTGTTACTGCCCCGCTCGGTGCAAGCAGTTACGGAGAGGTTATAGATGTCTCCTGCAGGAAGGCTGAGCATTGTAGTCATAACATTCCGGGTCACCTGAAACAGAGAAAGAATTAAACACTCCTTGCAGGGAAGATCTGCTTTGAACCATGACTAGGGATTAGTGGGCTAATTGGACTTTTGTTTCCGCCTCTTTAGAGGATCTGGAATCACTCTTCAGAGGAGGAGAACTTGCCAGTTCTCAAGAAGGCTGATATGGCAAGTCAAGCCAAATGAGCTGGGAATGGCTTAGGACAGAGATAAATCTTCCCTGAGTCTCCAGGATAAAATGCAACCATAAAGTGCTTTGGACGTCGTCTCCATCCTATCCAAAGCTGCTACTGAATTATAATTTTTAATGCGACAGAAGAGGAAGATAGTTAAATACTTAGGGAGTAATTGTATTAATTGCGCCACATTAATTTCAATCTTATTTTAATTGTACTTAATCATTAATGCCGTACAACGAGGGAGCGTCCACATAATTTTATATTGTATTGTTTTTAAATTTTGCCTTGTAAACCGCCCTGAGTCTTTCGGGAGTAGGGCGGTATATAAACCGAAATAATAATAATAATAATAATAATAATAATAATAATAATAATAATAATAATAATAATAATAATAATAATAATAATATTGATGAAGTAGATACATTTTAAGATTTATCGTGACTTCCTCAAACATTTGGGGCATAGCTAGCCCTCAGGATTGGGGAACTAATGCATCCAGAAATAGAGGATTAGACTAGAAACCTATGGGAAACCATGTCCATCTCTGTGAACTTGAACAATGCTTGATCAGACGTCAAACCCAAGTATTCCATACAGGTAGTCCTCAAGTTATGACCACAATTCAGCCCAAAATTTCTGTTGTGAAGTGAGACTTTTGTTAAGTGAATTATGCCCATTTTGCGACCTTTCTTGCCACAGTTGCTAAGTGAATCACTGCAGTTGTTAAGTTGGTAAGACGGTTGTTGACTTCCCCATTGACTTTGCTTGTCAGGTCACAAAAGGTGATCACATGACCCCGGTACACTGGAACCGTCACAAATATGAGTCAGTTGCCAAGCATCTGAATTTGTGTCCATGGGGATGCTGCAGTAGCCGTAAGTGTGAAAAATGGTCATAAGTCACTTTTTTTCAGTGCTGTTGTAACTTCAAACAATCACTAAATGAATGGTGGTTAAGTTGAGGACTACCTGTATTTCTGTTTCTACAACGGCCAACTAGAGTTAGAAAGACACAAAACAAGAGTTGACACAAAATAAATGTGCTCTATAAACTGTACTTGCCAATTCTTGCTTTACCTCATCTATCTGTGTCTATTCTTTTCTATATCTCCCGGTTTTTATAAGGTGGCCTATCTAAGAAATAAGGGCAGTTAGAATATATGCTTGTAAAATATTTCCAGAGGAAAAACTGAAAAGGAATTATTTGTCAATTGTAATACTCCCCATGTCAATGTTTTACTTCTTGTGGCCTGTCACTTGTTGGTCTGGGAGCAATATCCAATAGGGACATGTCTTACACTCTTTTTTATCTTTCTCTTTCCTTCGGCAATAACCATCCAGTGCAACATTCTAGAATGGGAAAGGTCCGTATTGTCATCACCGTAGATCCAGCTGACATAGAGAAGGCTGTTGAAATATTCAACTGAAGTGATTTTAGGGGACACAGGAGCTACCAGGAAACAAAGAAACATACACACCACAGTTATCATCATTGTCAACATAATCATCTTATTCATCTTCCTCCCCAAATGTACATTATTTACGTTAGGAACACATTCTTTTTTTGAGGACCTCTTCTTCACTTCACTTCACCAGGTGCGTCAGTGTCTCAGTGGGTTAAGACACTGAGCTTGTCAGCTGGAAAGTTGGCAGCCCAGATTCAAGATCCAAGGACCACGCGATTGGGTGAGCTCGCGTTCTCACACCAGCTCCTGCCAACCTAGCAGTTCGAAAGCACGCAAATGCAAATAAATACTACCACTTTGGTGGGAAGGTAACAGCACCCCATGATGAAAGAGATGGTGCTAGACTTCTGGAGGAAAAAGGAGGAACCTGCCCCACTTTACATCAGGGAGGACTGTGTGGAGAGTGTTTCCTCCTTTAAATTTCTGGGAGTCTACCTCTGCGAAGATCTGACCTGGAAAGTTAATACAACCCAGGTAGCCAGAAAGGCCCAACAGAGACTCCACTTTCTCAGGGTCTTGCAGAAGAACAGGGTACAACAATGGCTAATGACCCTCTTTTACCATAGAGAGAGTCCTCTCATACTGTATTGTGGTTTGGTATGCTGGTCTGACAGCCACAGATAGGAAAGCATTACAGTGGGTGGTGAGCACAGCACAAGGCATTGTGGGATGTCCCCTGACACCACTGGATGACATCGCCAGGGCTCGCTGCCTTGGAAGAGTAAGAAAAACTCTCAGGGATGACTCACACCCTGGACGGTATCTCTTTACTCTCCTACCATCGGGTAGAAGATACAGGAGTATAGCCAGCCGTACCAACAGGCTGAAGAACAGCTTTTATCCTTGGGCTGTTAGGCTTTTGAATGGGAAATAATTTTATAAACTTTATGCATAATTGACTTGCGAGGCCGGTGCATTGTGCAATTAGCTCACATGGTGTAGTAAGATGGAGGGTTTGTGTCACTGTAAGTTGGGGGTGGGGGCACGAAGGGAGGCTCAGCCAATCTCAATGTATACATGGTTGTACTTTGACAATAAAGGTTCATTCATTCATTCATTCATGATGTCATGCTGGTCACATGACTACGGAAATGTCTTAGGACAGCGCTGGCTCAAAGGCCTTGAAATGGAGCTGAGCACTGCCCCCCTATAGTCGGCAACGACTAGCAGAGTAAAGTCTGCAGGGACTCCCCCTTCCTTCTTCACACATCAGACTTAGAGTAGTCTGCCAAACAAGTCCCCAAAGGGACCTCAAAGATTATCTGTTGTAATAGTTACAAGATTTTTTTTAGGCCAAGAACTTCATTTTGCCCTTGAATGACATCTTGGAGGGCAACATGCCAAAAAATAACGTGGGGACAGTACCTAAACCAAATTTTGTTTTAATATAATACACACTTGTATTTGATTAAATTTGAATTAACTGAAGGTAATGAATTTAATTTTAATTTAAGTATCTTCACATACTTAATGCTCTTCTCCTTCTTCACATGGATATTTGGCAAGTGTCTGAAAGTACTGAAGAATGATATATGCAATCTTGGGGTCACAGATTGGGCATCTTTATCTAATCCAGGAGTATCCAACCTGGACAACGTAAAGACTGGAGGACTTCAAGTCCCACAATTCCCCTGCCAGACATCCCTGATCTAATCCAACCCCGTACTGATAGAAGAAATCTTTGGTTATCCACTGTCCTAAAGATGACTGTGTCCAACATTTTCTGAAGCACTTATGTATATTTTATCAGAGTGCAGAGTCCTCTGTTTTTAAACCAGTTCATACACATTTCAATAATCTGCCAAGAAAAATGGAAACAGTCTAGTATATAGTTTTTTGAAAGAGCACCAGCTAAAGAATAGCAACTATAGCTTCCTATTATACATATTTTTAACTTTGTCAGATTGCTTTCTTTAAAAAAAAATAACAAAGCTATGTTTAATAGGATATTTATGCTAACAAAAGACTAGATATATTTACACTTGAAGAAACGTATCTCACATACACTCACTGCCTAGATTGGAAATATGAATGGAGTGAAAAAATTGCAATATACTAGCGTTCCAGATTCATTAATTCTGAGCACACCTATCAAACTCAAGGTGCATCAACTCCACTGTCAGAAAAGTAATTACATATTGGGATGAACAGTAGAATCTGAAGAATTCAGAACTACGTTGAGCAAACTAAATCTTGGGTTGGCATAAAATATTTGAATGTTCTTTAACTGATTTGGTCTGTTTTGTCCAGATACAGTTATTTCATTTCAAATTATTTCATATGTCAATAAATCTTTGGGAAGAAATGTTGCAGATGGGATCTTAATGTGATGTTGAATAATACTCCTGAAGCATGGAATTCATCACCTCATTAAAAAGCCTTTCTCTGTCAAGATTGAGGCATGATAAAGTGGATAATTTTACATAACTGGAGAGAAACTCACCCTCCTGACTTTAAGGAATAGATTCTATGAGGCTTTGAGTCTACTATTGAATAGTCTTTATGTTCTAAAAATGAGAAGATGAAGCAATATGTTGCTATATGGTCTAGATTTAATGATAAACATAAAGATTGAATTGTTTTAATATCATCTACATTTATTATATGAGAGTTTATTTAAATCTTGGTAACATATGTAAGTTTTCTTTTGTTTTTGTATAGCCACTTTTTTCTGTTGATGCTGGGGTTTATCTTGTGTTTCACCATTAAAATATACCCATATCCCTTACCTTTCTTCCAATAAACATGGAAATTATGGATAGAACTTCACCAGAAAAAGTTATCATAAATTGTTCTACTCCTATAAAATATACTGTTACACACTGTGATTTTTGGAGTCCATATGTTTGTTTTATCCTCTTGAAGATACACATGTACTTAGGTCAGGGGTAGACAACCTTGGCTCTTTTATGACTCGTGGACTTCAACTCCCAGAATTCCTGAGTCAGATGACTCAGGAATTCTGGGAATTGAAGTCCACGAGTCATAAAAGAGCCGAGGTTACCTACCCCTGGCCTATGGCAACGTGTGATCTAGGATTTAGGGTAAGATCTGCAATTACAGGTAGGTAGTCCTTGATCTACAACCACAATCAATCCTAAAATTGGTGGCTCAGGAATTCTGGGAGTTGAAGTCCACGAGTCATAGAAGAGCTAAGGTTGCCTACCCCTGACTTAGGTGTACAGATATTGCTTGCAGACAATGACATGCAATGAAAATAGTGTGTAAATTAATGCCCAAGAAAGAGTTCTATTCAGCTTTTAAAAAAAATCAAAAATAGGACTCTAGCATAACTTCTAACATCAAGATGACACACAGTAGCTGTTTCCAGAGATCTAGGGGCAGTCACACTGAGTGAACCTGGGTATGGTTTAGTATGAGAATAAGATCAAACAAGCTCTGAGTTCGCTGCCTGCATCCTTCTCCTCCTCTAGTATAATATAAACAGGTGACTAAGTTATCCAATATTTCCCTCCCCCCAAAACCCTTTGAAGTAGGCTGAAAAACAGAAATTGCTCTGTGAATTTTTGTGGCTGAGCTCTTGCTGGTCTTCCCGCAAAACCATAACTATCAAACCAACTGCTTTTCCATCTTTAACTGCTTATCCGAAAGATACAATTTAAATCTTTCAAAGAAGCAAAGATGAAAGCTAAGATTCAAACACTGCAGCTTCAGCTTTTTCCCCTCTAGAAAATGATGCTAAAATTAATTTGTCTCAGTCCAAAGCCTTCTTCAGAAAAATCCTTACTGATGCCATGAATGTATGAGACAGGAACAAACAGAGGCATTTATTGAATCCAAAGATGGCATCAGGAGGACAAATGGATGTTGTGCTGTTGTGATGTATGTTCCACCATTTAAGTGCATGCATGACCAGCAGGGAAGTTTGTAACATGAACACACATATTAATTGCTCTTCACTGTGGGGGAAATCCAAGGGGACAAATTAACTACAGGTACTCCTGGGGTTATAACTTTCAATCAGGACTGGAATTTCTATTGCTATCCAATGTAGTCATAAACCACAATGTCATCTATCCACATCACTTAGCAAAGGCAATTTCATTTACCATTGTAACCTGTTGACCTTGCAGGGCAAAGCAGACAGGAAATATGACCAGAAGAACTAATTCTTGACTAATTCAAGCAAAGTCAATGGGGAAGCTTAACAATCATGTTACTAACTGCAGTGATTCACTTAACAACTATGGCAAGAAAGGTCATAAAATGGAGCAAAACTCACTTAAGAAATGTCTTGCTTAGCAAAAAGCAATTTTGGGTACCTCTGTAGTTGTAACTGTAGGACAGGAGTAGGCAACCTTGGCTCTTTTATGACTCGTGGACTTCAACTCCCAGAATTCCTGAGACAGCCATGCTGGCTCAGGAATTCTGGAAGTTGAAGTCCACGAGTCATAAAAGAGCCAAGGTTGCGTACCCTAGGTCTAGGAGTACCTGTATTTATCAATTTGGTTTCACAACAGTTTCAAATCCTTGTTTTCCCCACTTTGAAAACTTAAATAATCATTTCTGTCCTGATGCCTGCATTTTGTGTTTAAAATGCCTCCTTCACTTTGGTACAGAGCTTTTTCTAAGCAATTATCCTTGAATCTAATGCTTGCTGTTGTGTGCTTTCTCCCAAGTCACTTTTTCTGGCTTTTGAGTGATAAATTTGCTGATGGGGAACAGAGACCATTCTTTTAATCCTAGCAGTGCCAGATCTGATCTCCTTCCCTTTCCATTTAAACTTAACGGTTAAATATCATTCTTACCCTTAAACGTAGTTTAGATTAAGTGCAATTGATGGGGTTATTCACCAGTCATCGATGTAATGCAAAGCTGTTAAAGTGAAGCTTTATTTCAGTGCCACTTTGAAGAAAGT
Source organism: Vipera ursinii (assembly GCF_947247035.1). NCBI lineage: Eukaryota > Metazoa > Chordata > Lepidosauria > Squamata > Viperidae > Vipera > Vipera ursinii. The sequence continues at coordinate 77,766,865 of NC_139515.1, read as the reverse complement.
ACAATGATATCTGAAGAGTGATGCATTGAGGCATTGCTGCCTTCATCCAGGTCCCAGTGCCTTCATCTGGTGCTCCCAGTTGGGGAGTGATGCAATGCACCCCAGTGAAATAAATCACATAATTGCTCCATCTTCACAGTGTGAAGCCTTCATGGAAGCCAGGCCTAGAGTCTCAGAATCCAGGCCTAGAGTCTCAGAATTCAGGGTGACACTTTAGCAACAGCTTATGGGAGAGTTTGCCCCCTTCTCCCCGTGTGAAAGCTTTCAGGGGTCACTTGCAGTGGTGGGATTCAGATATGTTCTCTGTGTGGATGCCCCTTCTGGGCCTGGGCAACAAAAAATTAGCTACCGGTTCTGCCGAAGTGGTGCGAACTGGCTGAATCCCACATGTACTGGCCACATGTACAGGCATCCACAGCAAATCACAAGGAGGGTAAATATACTTTCATTCCACATTTCTGACAGGTATGTAAGATGCAAGCATTTGCACGAATATCATGCATGGGTTGTCACCAGTTTCCTCTTACCCTCCCACAGAGGCCTATGGCAGGGGTAGGCAACCTCGGCTCTTTTATGACTCATGGACTTTAACTCCCAGAATTCCTGAGTCAGCATAACTGACTCAGGAATTCTGGGAATTGAAGTCCATGAGTCATAAAAGAGCCGAGGTTGCCTACCCCTAGCCTATGGCAACATGTGATCTAGGATTTAGGGTAAGCTGTGCAATTACAGGTAGGTAGTCCTTGATCTACAACCACAATCAATCCCAAAATTTCTGTTGCTAAGTGAGACAGTTGTTAAGTGAGTTTTGCTCCATTTTATGACCTATCTTGCCACAGTTGTTAAGTGAATCACTGCAGTTGTTAAGAGGGTAACATGGTTGCTAAGTGAATCTGGCTTCCCCATTGACTTTGCTTATCAGAAGATTGCAAAACGTGATCACATGACCCCAGGACACGGCAACCGTTATAAATATGAACCAGTTGCCAAGCATCCAAACTTTGATTACATGACCATGGAGATGCTACAACAGTCGTAAGCATGAAAAATGGTCATAAGTCACTTGTTTAGTGCCGTTGTAACTTTGAACGGTCAGTAAATGAATGATTGTAAGTCGAGGACTACCTGTATGTTAGCTCTTCAGAAGGAGGGAGAGAAAAGACTGTAGCCTAAGAACTACAACTGTGGAAAGGAAAAGGTGTTCTGGAGTAAGGCTCTCCAACCTTGGCAACTTTTAAGACTTGTGGATTTCAACTGCCAGAATTCCTCAGCCAGAGTTGAAGTCCACAAGTCTTAAAGTTGCCAAGGTTGAGGACCCCTGCTCTGGAGTATGTGGGGCACTCCCCTTGTAGCTGTTTGCAACTTCTTAAAGCAGCTATATCTCTTCCAAGGATCATGAGGCTTCCTTCCACCCCTTTCTTGCAATTCTGTGAAAAAAGCTCATTTCATTTAAAGAGCTGTAGCAATATCTGCACTCTCCAAACCACCATGTTTCTCTCAAATCCAAAGCACTAATAAGAGCCCTCCTGGGTCTTTCAATGGACATGAAGATTTAGAAGGAGGACATCAAAAAAACAGAAGTCTATCAAGGATTCTTCTTTACCAGTTATGAAACCAATGGTGGAAGTATCACAACAGCTGAGCTCTGGTTCTCCCCATGTCACCATGGTAACTCGGAAGTTATAGTACCAGGCGGGCAGCAGGTTGTCTATTTTCTAAAAAAAAGGAGACAAAGAGACAGAATCAGTGAGATCTGCAACTGATGTCATCATCTTAATGGCCATAGGTTGCCAGGTTCTGTTCTAAAAATGGTAAGAGTCCCTGCATGTAGGGAGAGAAGTGATAACAGTTGGATCAGTATTACCTCTAGATATTATTTCTTCTCTTTCCTTCTAAGTAACAGATTTTTTTTTAACACTAAGACGCTTCTTAAAATACAATGCATCAATTTAGAAAGCCTGGCCTGATGTGTTCTGACTGTGTTGGCAGAGAATTCTGGGAACTGCACGTACAATGTAGCTGAAGGACACCAGATTATGGAAAGCTAGCTGAGAAAACTCATGGTTTTCACATGGTGCTGAAAACTTCACAAAGCAGGAACCAGCCAAGTCTCTTTGAGGAAAAATCATCCATGCTTCACTTGGGACCTTACCCAGAAAAGGCCTCTGAGGCTGATCTCACGATCCATGGAGACATGTGCTAGGAAAGGCAATCCATAATTCTAGCTCAAATTCATGGGAGCAGCAGAAGTTATTATTTTCTGCAATTTCCCATATAGAATAACATGGTATGGAGCACCATCCTCTCAATAAAATTAAAGAATGTCCGACTTAAACCTCATCAAATATCAGGAGATTGGATGACTTCGCCTCTTTGATATTTCATTCTCATCTGAGATATTAAGAAATATCTAATGTGAGAATGTCTGCTCTTACTTTCTTGACTATATAAGCATTTGTGAAAGATTTCAGCCAGTTCATATATTTTTCTCTTTAATTTGCATGGTCACTAAACACCATCTTGAATGCCCTAGTCCAGGGGTAGGCAACCTCGGCTCTTTTATGACTCATGGACTTCAACTCCCAGAATTCCTGAATCAGCATATCTGATTCAGAAATTCTGGGAGTTGAAGTCCATGGGTCATAAAAGAGCCGAGGTTGCCTACCCCTGCCCTAGTCTTACACTCATATATTGCTAATCACTGCTTTTGGATAGCCCTTATAAATTGTTTTTTTCTGTCAGCAATTATATGAGTAAGAATTTTACTGGATTATATCTACCCATTGTTATATGTAGTAGAACATATTAGGGGGTCTGTATTTGAATTGTAGGCTGAATTCACTTTACCACGGAAGAAGTGAGTGAGACGGTTGCTGCTATTTCATAGTGTGTCGTCCACTCGGAAGTCATTGTTGATGGATTGAAATAAAACATCTCTACGATATATTTCCGAAAGACACCAAGGTAAGGTCTATTCCAGCTGAGGACCACAGCTGTGGGTCCCAAAGGATAAAGGGTTAAATCTTTAATCCCAGTTGGCACTGTAAAACAGAAATGGAAAGCTGTTGTACATAGAGAAATTGTCACATATTCCAAATAAGATCTGGAAGTCCCAGACTTCCAACTTGATGAGTTGAATTTTTTTTCTCCATCATACCAATCCAGCTCAGCCATCATTCAGAGTTTCTTGAAGGCACTGAGTTGTGAAGAATTATCTTACTTTTAATTTTCTTATATTTATATTTTATCTCTCCTAAAAGAACACATGATAATATATGTGAGAGACTGTCTCCCTTCATCTTCGACTTACAACCACAATTGCCACCATAATCTCTGTTACTAAGCAAGGTGGTTGTTATTCTTTTCAGTGCCATTGTAACTTTGTAGAGTTTCAACAACAATAGTTGTAAATTCTCAACAGTATGAAATAAATTCAATCAAGAAAACCAATGGCTATGTTTACACCACATTCTGAAGTAGTCCAAAATCAACCGGCTGCAGTTTTATAAGATGCAATGCTTAGCTAGCTTTGTTAACTTAGACCAGGGGTAGGGAACCTTGGCTCTTTTATAACTTCTGGACTTCAACTCCCAGAATTCCTGAGTCAGCATGGCTGGTTCAGGAATTCTGGGTATTGAAGTCCACAAGTCATAAAAGAGCCAAGGTTCCTTACCCCTAACAGACTAACAACCTTGGTTAGGTTTTTTGCAGCTAAGCACATTGTAATCTTAGACTATTTATTTAGTTCAAAATTCACTGCCTTGTATTGACCAACATATCTAATTAACACAATAACATGGTTGTGTTGTGCCTTCAAAGTCAATGAATTCCTTCCATAACATGGCTCCTAGACATTAAAAGTGGCTTCCAAATTGCAAAAACAACAACATAAACATGTGTACACAGACATTACCAATAGCAAATGTAACAGGATCAGAAGGAGGCCCAACTAGCGGTCCTTTCTGTAAGTAAATTACAACTTGGTACTGAGCCCCAGGAACAAGGTTTTCTATAAAACTGCTGCTTGTATTCACCTAGAAAAATAAGAAAGTGTAGATATAAGGACAAGATTAAAACCACCGCTATGTGTTGAACAGAAGCTGGTATTGCTTTAAGATAGCAAAGAGAAAGAGCAAAAAAGTTGCTGGAGTGGTAAGAGGGAGGTTACTGATATAGTACAAAAACTGTGCTTGATCCACCTCAACAGTTCCTAAATCCTCTGCAGAAGGTGCTTCAATTTTATCTCATTCTCAGGATGCTTGAGAAATTCTTTCAAATTTCTAGATGGTGATTTTGAGCTAATCCAAATCTTCACCTGCAATTGTCACAGGACAGTCTGTATCCGTGATCATTTTTTATAGCCTTCTTGCTTTGGTAGGTCTCCCTAAGTGTAGTAACATGAGAATGAATGTATGAATGAATGAATGAATGAATGAATGAATGAATGAATGAATGAATCAACCAACCAATCAATGGAAGTCCTATTTGCAAAACAGCAATTGCATTTTTCCATAAAGTACCACTATAAGCATATTTAGTTCTTTGAGGTTTGTCTTACTGTATAACTGAGGAATTATATAATAAACATTATATAACACCAGTGGTTAGGGACTTTCTCCTGGACCCATTTAAAAGGAACAGTCAAGGGTTAGAAGTGCTCAGTTAGAAACAATAGCACAGTGGCATTTATCAGGCAATGCTTGCAAGGAAAGACCCTGGTTTTCTTCTAGAAGATCTCTCCTTAGTGAGAACATGGAAGAGGTGACAGCATTCTTGATGGGGACTCTCCCCCTTCCTGCTTATTTTTTTTCCCTAAAGAAGTTAAAAATATTTTACTCCCTTCCACCCTCCCTCCCTTCCAACCTTAAGGCAGGATATAAACACTGGTAATAAATAATTAAAATAAATTTAGGACAATAGTTAAGCAGAAGAAGGGTGATCAGATTAAGAACAGGGTGGAGATGTATTTTTCGGTTAAAAAAATTTTCTGCCAACCTAGCAGTTCGAAAGCATGTAAAAATGCAAGTAGAAAAATAGGGACTACTACGGTGGGAAGGTAACAGCATTTCGTGCGCCTTTGGCGTCTAGTCATGCCGGCCACATGACCACGGAGACGTCCTCGGACAAGCGCTGGCTCTTCGGCTTTGAAACGGAGATGAGCACCGGCCCCTAGAGTTGGAAACGACTAGCACGCATGTGCAGGGGAACCTTTACCTTTACCTATAATGAACTGTCCACCTGACTATTCCCTGCTAAACCAGAATTGTAAAGAACTCTGGGTTAACTAGAAATGAGTGATGTATAAGGACCTATTGATCAATGGGTCCCACTTCGTCTTCCTATCAGTGGGGGCAGCTAAATAAAGCTGGATAGAATCGGCACAGGACCAAAGACTTTATAGCTATTCTTATAATTAAACATAATCGAAGACTGCGGGTTGTTCCTGGCTCTTAATTCCAGCTTGTTTGGAGAAAAATAAGCCAGAGTTCCTTGTTTACATATAAAACTAAACAAAATATGGATAGGGCCATCTGGACTTGTTTAGATACTCCAACTGGCAGAGCGCAAATGAGAGAAACACACTGCTTCCTCCTACCCAATTCCATTGTGAAGACTTTCGCATTGCGCAGATTTTGTGTGTATTTACTATGTGGAATTGTGCCAAATAACACCTGGTGAAAACACTATTACTTACATGCTTATTTTAAGTACACAAACTAGCCTCTTTTTTACATTTGACCACTGTGACTCGAGATAGCATGCTGTCCTTGAAACCTAGCCCAATTCTGTTTATGGAGAGATGTTGGCAGATTGGAAGTGGCTGCAGATTCCAAAGAAGGAAGGAATGAAATCTGTCAAAATAAAAGCCACTGACAATGTTGTATTGAATAATTCTGGGTACCTACACCGACCCCTTCATGGATTACTGCCTTGTTGTGGCGAAGGAGCTTGCGTAATTCAATGAAGCTATGAGCTATGCCATGCAGGGCCACCCAAGATGGACAGGTCATAGCAGAGAGTTCTGACAAAACGTGATCCACTGGAGAAGGAAATGGCAACCCACTCCAGTATCTTTGCCATGAAAACCCTATGGACAGTACCAAAAGGCAAAAAGATATGACACTGGAAGATGAGCCCCTCAGGTCGGAAGGCGTCCAATATGCTACTGGGGAAGAGCAGAGGGCTAGTACTAGTAGTGCCAGAAAGAATGAAGCGACTGGGCCTAAGCTGAAAGGACGCTCAGCTGTGGATGTATCTGGTGGTGGAAGGAAAGTCCGATTTATTCTCCATAGGAACCTGGAATGTAAGATCCATGAATCAAGGCAAGCTGGACGTGGTCAAACAAGAGATGACAAGACTGAACATCGACATCTTAGGAATCAGCGAACTAAAATGGACAGGAATGGGTGAATTTCATTCAGATGACCATCAGGTATACTACTGCGGGCAAGAATCCCTCAGAAGCAGTAGGCATGAGCTTAAATGGACTCCAGAAGATGGTAGAGGACAGGAAGGCCTGGAGGAACGCTGTCCATGGGGTCGTGATGGGTCGGACATGACTTCACAATTAACAACAACCTACATAGAAAAGCCCCTTCCCTAATCAGCTGTGGTGGGCATGGGGAGCAGCAGGAAGAGTAAGCCATGGTAGAACCACCCACTATGGGTTACATTTGCTGAGCAAGTTTTGTAGCCCTTCAAACTCCCTCTCCATTTCCCAACTTCTAGCTTGCTTTGGGAAAATAAGTCAGGAAATAACTGTATAATTTAGGCAAGAACAAGAGAAAGTTGTGCACAGTAGTCAGCGACTTTGTTCAGTGTCTAGCAGAGAATTGGGCAAATTAAGGTAAAAGCAGGAAATGTTGCCCCTTCATGGATTACTGCCTTGTCGTGGCGAAGGGGCTTGCGTAATTCAATGAAGCTATGAGCTATGCCGTGCAGGGCCACCCAAGACGGACAGGTCATAGCCGAGAGTTCTGACAAAACGTGATCCACTGGAGAAGGAAATGGCAACCCACTCCAGTATCTTTGCCATGAAAACCCTATGGACAGTACCAAAAGGCAAAACGATATGACGCTGGAAGATGAGCCCCTCAGGTCGGAAGGCGTCCAATATGCTACTGGGGAAGAGCAGAGGGCTAGTACTAGTAGCGCCAGAAAGAATGAAGCGACTGGGCCAAAGCCGAAAGGACGCTCAGCTGTGGATGTGTCTGGTGGTGAAAGGAAAGTCCGATGCTGTAAAGATTTTTTCTCCATAGGAACCTGGAATGTAAGATCCATGAATCAAGGAAAGCTGGACGTGGTCAAACAAGAGATGACAAGACTGAACATCGACATCTTAGGTATCAGCGAACTAAAATGGACAGGAATGGGTGAATTTAATTCAGATGACCATCAGGTATACTACTGCGGGCAAGAATCCCTCAGAAGAAATGGAGTAGCCTTGATAGTCAATAAAAGAGTAGGAAAAGCAATACTGGGATACAATCCTCAAAATGACAGAATGATCTCAGTTCGAATCCAAGGCAAACCATTCAATATCACAGTAGTCCAAGTCTATGCCCCAACGACCAGTGCTGAAGAGGATGAAATTGACCAGTTCTATGAAGCCCTACAGCACCTTATAGAACTAACACCAAAAAATGATGTCCTTATCATCATGGGGGATTGGAATGCTAAAGTAGGAAGCCAAAAGATAACTGGAATAACAGGCAAGTTTGGCCTTGGAGTACAAAATGAAGCAGGGCACAGGCTGATAGAATTTTGTCAAGAGAATACGATGGTCATAGCAAACACTCTTTTCCAACAACCCAAGAGACGGCTCTACACATGGACATCACCAGACGGTCAACACAGAAATCAGATTGACTATATGCTCTGCAGCCAAAGATGGAGAAGCTCTATACAGTCAGTAAAAACAAGACCAGGAGCTGACTGTGGCTCAGATCATGAGCTTCTCCTTGCAAAGTTTAAGCTTAAACTGAAGAAAGTAGGGAAAAGCACTAGGCCACTCAGGTATGAATTAAATCATATCCCTGTTGAATATACAGTAGAGGTGACAAATAGATTTAAGGAATTAGATCTGATAGACAGAGTGCCTGAAGAACTATGGACAGAGGTTCGCGACATTGTACAACAGGTAGCAACCAAAACCATCCCAAAGAAAAAGAAATGCAAGAAAGCAAAATGGCTGTCTGAGGAAGCTTTGCAAATAGCTGAGGAAAGGAGGGAAGCAAAAGGCAAGGGAGAAAAACATAGATATGCCCAATTGAATGCAGAATTCCAGAGAATAGCTAGAAGAGATAAGAATGCCTTCTTAAATGAACAGTGCAAAGAAATAGAAGAAAACAATAGAATAGGGAGGACCAGAGATCTTTTCAAGAAAATTGGAGAGATGAAGGGAACGTTTAATGCAAAAATGGGCATGATAAAGGACCAAAATGGCAGGGACCTAACAGAGGCAGAAGAGATTAAGAAGAGGTGGCAAAATTACACAGAAGAACTATACAAGAATGAGCTTAATGTCCCAGATAATCACAATGAGTTGGTCACTGACCTCGAGCCAGACATCCTAGAATGTGAAGTGAAGTGGGCCTTAGAAAAGCTGAGCAACAACAAAGCTAGTGGAGGTGACAGTATTCCAGCTGAGCTATTCAAAATCTTAAAAGACAGTGCAGTAAAAGTGCTACACTCAATTTGCCAGCAAATTTGGAAAACTCAACAGTGGCCACAGGATTGGAAAAGATCAGTTTACATTCCAATTCCAAAGAAAGGCAGTGCCAAAGAATGTTCAAACTATCGCACCATTGCACTCATTTCTCATGCTAGTAAAGTCATGCTTAAAATCCTACAAGCTAGACTTCAGCAGTATGTGGATCGAGAACTACCAGAAGTACAGGCAGGATTTCGAAGAGGCAGAGGAACTAGAGATCAAATTGCCAACATACGCTGGATCATGGAGAAAGCTAGGGAGTTCCAGAAAAACATCTACTTCTGCTTCATTGACTATGCTAAAGCCTTTGATTGTGTGGATCATAACAAACTGTGGCAAGTTCTTAAAGAGATGGGAGTACCAGACCATCTTATTTGTCTCTTGAGAAACCTATATGCGGGTCAAGAAGCAACAGTGAGAAGTGGACACGGAACCACTGATTGGTTCAAAATTGGGAAAGGAGTCCGGCAAGGCTGTATACTGTCACCCTGCCTATTTAACTTATATGCAGAGCACATCATGAGAAAGGCAGGGCTAGATGAATCAAAAGTTGGAATTAAGATTGCCGGAAGAAATATCAACAACCTAAGATACGCAGATGATACCACTCTAATGGCAGAAAGTGAAGAAGAACTAAAGAGCCTCTTGTTGCGGGTGAAGAAGGAGAGTGCAAAACTTGGGTTGAAACTTAACATTAAGAAAACCAAGATCATGGCATCTGGCCCTCTCAATTCCTGGCAAATAGATGGGGAAGAAATGGAGGTAGTGACAGATTTTATTTTCCTGGGCTCCAAGATCACTGCAGATGGGGACTGTAGCCAAGAAATTAAAAGACGCTTGCTCCTGGGGAGGAAAGCCATGGCAAATCTAGACAGCACACTAAAAAGCAGAGACATCACCCTGTCAACAAAAGTGCGTATAGTCAAGGCTATGGTCTTCCCAGTTGCAATGTATGGCAGTGAAAGTTGGACCATAAGAAAGGCTGAGCGCCAAAGAATTGAGGCCTTTGAACTCTGGTGCTGGAGAAGACTCCTGCGAGTCCCTTGGACTGCAAGGCGATCAAACCGGTCAGTCCTAGAGGAGATAAACCCTGACTGCTCTTTAGAAGGCCAGATCCTGAAGCTAAAACTCAAATACTTTGGCCACCTAATGAGAAGGAAGGACTCACTGGAGAAGAGCCTAATGCTGGGAAAGATCGAGGGCAATAGAAGAAGGGGACGACAGAGAATGAGGTGGCTGGATGGAGTCACTGAAGCTGTAGGCGTGAGCTTAAATGGACTCCAGAAGATGGTAGAGGACAGGAAGGCCTGGAGGAACATTGTCCATAGGGTCGCGATGGGTCGGACACGACTTCGCAGTTAACAACAACAACAAGGAAATGTTGATCTAATTAGAACCAGACACCAGGGGTCTGCAACCTTGACAACTTTAAGACTTGTGGACTTCAGCTCCCAGAATTCCTCAGCCAGCTATGGAAACTGAAGTCCACAAGTCTTAAAGTTGTCAAGGTTGCAGACCCCTGGGCTAGCCTCATGCAAAGCAAAGAGAGAACTTGCGGCTCTGTGGAGAAAACAAGAAAGAGGCTAGTATGGCTCTAAGCAAGTCTTGGCATGCTAATTAAAGGGGCAGTTCATTCATAGTTCAGGTAGTTTTAGACTTACCACCACAATCGGGACCAGAATTTCTGTTGCTAAGGCCATTGTTAAGCTTTCCATACCCAATTTTATCACCAGTTTTGCTATGGTTGCTAAGTGAATCCCTGCAGTTCTTAAGCAAATCTGTTTTCTCCCATTGACTTTGCTTGTCTGGGAAGGTGGTAAATGATGATCACGTGAACCTGGGACCATCAAAAATGCATGCAGGTTGCCAAGCACTTGTTCAAAATATGTGACAATGCGGCAGTCGTAAGTGTGAGGACAGGTCCCTTTTTTGGGGTTGTTGTAACTTTGAACAGGTGCTGAAGGAATGGTTGCAAATTATAGTTGCTTATTAAATGTAGAGAGCTTTCATTTATCAAAAGTAACACTGGCAACGTTTACAACTTAACTTCCAGTTCAGAGACAGCTCTGGGTACACTCAAGGTTTGAAGGGGGCAGATAGAGGTGTGTTTTCAGATTATACCGCTTCAAACAAATGGATCCCAGGGTTGTATACAGTAATAAGAGCACAGTGTAGTGGGCTGGATCCTGACAAGTTTATCATCAAGAGTACAGATACCATTTTTGGCTACACAAATGTAACTAACTTTAAGAAAATCATAACTGACAAAGATATTTTGAATACTAATGGGGAAACTAAACTTAAATAAGAGCCTAAACAGGACATTGATTTAAAAAGGAGACATTAATTGCAAATACAATTGAAATATGAAGTTGTTAGAAAAGAGGTTATAAATTGATACTATTGTGATGATGATGATGATGATGATGATGATGATGATGATGATGATGATGATAATGTTGTTGTTGGAAGGGACCTTGGAGGTCATCTCATCCAACCCCCTGCACAGGCAGGAAACCCTATATCATTTCAGAGAAATGGTTGTCCAGTCTGTTCTTAAAAACTTCCAGTGTTGGAGCATCCACAGCTTCTGGAGGCAGGTTGTTCCACTGATTAATTGTTCTGTCAGAGAATTTCTCCTTAGTTATAGGTTGCTTCTCTCTCTTTGTTTAGTTTCCATCTGTTGTTTTTTGTCCTGCCTTCAGGGGCTTTGGAGAATAGCTTGACTCCCTCTTCCTTGTGGCAACCCCTGAGATATTGGAACACTACTATCATGTCAACCCGAATCCTTCTCTTCATTAAACTAGTCATACCCAATTGCAGCAACCGTTCCCTATATGTTTTAGTCTCCAGTCCCCTAATCATCTTTTGTTGCTCTTCTCAGTACTCTTTCTAGAGTTTCAACATCTTTTTTTACATCGTGTTGACCAAAACTAGATGCAGTATTCCAAATGTGGCCTTACTAAGGCATTGTAAAGTGGTATTAACACTTCACATGATTTTGATTCTATCCCTCTGTTAATGCAACCTAGGACTGTGTTCGCTTTTTTGGCAGCTGCAGCACACTGCTGGCTCATATTTAAGTGATTGTCCACTAGGACTCCGAGATCCCTCTCACAGTTATTACTATTGAGCAAGGTACCACCTATACCAGGGGTGTCAAACTGCTGGCCCGGGGGCCGGATGCGTCATGGCAAAACCGTACCCACCCCATTGCTGGCAATAGAAAAAAAAGTCGTTATATGTCACAACACGTCACATGACATTGCGAGTTTGACACCCTTGACCTATACTATACCTGTGCATTTGGTTTTTCTTGCCTAAATGTAGAATCTTACTTTTTTCACTATTGAATTTCATTTTGTTAGATAGCGCCCAGTATTCAAGTCTTTCAGTTTATCAGAGGGTTCTTTATGTAGCCATGCTGGTTTCTTTTGAGAGCTGTTATTTTTATTCTTCGTTGGTATTGTGCTAGACTGGGCTTTTATAATCTCACTTTTCAAAATTTCCCAAGCTTTTTGAGTTGTTTTCCCCATGAGGATTCTCATCCATGGAATTTTTCCCAAGCTTTCTCTAAGTTTGTTGAAATTAGCTCTCTTAAAGTCCACGACTCTGGTTTGACTGTGTTCTATTGCTTGTGCTTGCATAATGTTGAATTCCAATATTGCATGATCACTTCCCCCTAAGGTTCCTGTGGCTTCGACACCTTCTATCATTTCATCTCTGTTTGTAAGAATTAAATCCAATATGGCTAATCCCCTAGTTCCCTTCTCTACTTTTTGGGAGAGAAAGTTGTCTGCTAGGTTTGTCAGGAATCTGTTTGATCTTCCACTTGGTGCAGAGTTTGTTGCCCAGTTGATGTCAGGGTAATTAAAGTCCCCCATTACTATCGTGATGTGCTTCGTACATACCTTAGTTAGCTGACTAGCAAAAATTTCATTTATTTCCTCTGTTTGGTTGGGTGGCCTATAGTATACACCTATGGCAATGTCATTTCGCCCCCACCTCTTTATATTGACCCAAATGCTTCTTATTTGTATAACACTAGAAAACTATGAAGAGGATGTGTATACTTAACTTTGCATGTATTAATAATAATAACAATTGTATTTGTTCAATGTTGAGAAAATGAAAACACTATGGGAAGAAGAAAGGATCAGGGGAAAAAAACACTGGATTGTGTAGCATTGAATAGATTTATATTGAAGAAATTAAGATGAAATATTGAGTAACAAATGGACCTGGACATCACGTTGTTTACCAAGCACTTATGATTTGTAATAATAGAAAATGAATACAACACATTAAAAAAAAAGCACAGATACTGAAATCAACAAAACAAGTTAACTGTGCTTGAATAATAATAATAATAATAATAATTATTATTATTATTATTATTATTATTATTATTATTATTATTATTTGAATTTCTATACCGCCCTTCTCCCGAAGGACTCAGGGCGGTGTACAGGGCAATTAAAATACAACATACAAAAGTTAAAAGTAAAATTAAATTAATTTAGCCCTAACAATAAATACGGTAGTTAAAAATAAACCCCAAACCCTTAGTCCAGGCCAGCCTGTTCTGCTTTAAGCTGAAAAAAGCCCGTCTGAGGCTGATGAAATCTTCACCCAGAGGGATATCAGCAAGGTGAGAAAAGTACTGTGTGCCTCTTACCTCTGTGCAATAATGTTTCTCCAGCCTTTGGCTCTCCTTCTGCTTCTGACACGTCAAGGAAACAATTGACACAACGGTATTGTTGCTCCCAGCAGTCTCCTGAGAAGTTGTCCAAGACAGAGAGGCTGTGGTGGAACTCAGCACTGTCACCACAACATCCTGAGGCTTTTCTGTCAGCCCTTCTATCAATTCTCCTGTAGGACCTAAAATATCATCAGAAGCCAGAAAAGGTGGTGGTCACTGTTAATACTTGTGCTTCTCTCTGGCTGAAATAACATTAGTTGCTTCCAGAGATAGCATACCAAAAATGGTGACACAGAGGTGACCCATGGAGGTCTGGAGTGAGAGGATGAACTACGGTGTCCGCCCCAGACAATGTTACTACTCAGTCTTGGGTCAACTACGCTACTCAATAAGTCTTGCTCTGTGGAGTCCTAAAGTAAGACATTAGTTGTATTTCCCCAGCATGCTTAACAAAACCAGTTAAAATTTCCTGGCATTTACATGTGAAACATCATTACAGGTAGTCTTCAATTTACAACAGTTGGTTTAGTGACAGAAACGGCACTGAGAAAAGTGACTTATGAGCATTTTCACACATACAACTGTTGCAGCATCCCCATGGTCATGTGATCAAAATTCAGTTGCTTGGCAACGGACTCATATTTATGACTATTGCCATGTCCCAGGGGGTCATATAATCATCTTTTGCAAACTTCTGACAAGCAAAGTCAATGGGGAAGCCAATTCACTTAACAACCATGTGACTAACTTAACAACTGCAGGTTGTAAAATGGGGCAAAATCACTTAACAACTGTCCTGCTTAACAACCAAAATATTGGGCTCTATTGTGGTCATAAGCCAAGGACTACCTGTTCTTTTAACCTTGGTTTTGTTTGACGATTTGGACTTAATGTGTTATATAAACCAAGTCTTTTTGATTAGTTTTTGGTTCAACGTATTAAATAAACTAAAAAAACCTGGTCAACTCAGTAATAAGATTAAGGATGTTCTGCAAACATGCCCATGGGCAATGCTGCAGCCCTTCGCAATGTATACCTTCTGTTCCTTCTAAGAGCAAGTCATAAGGGGTGTGTTAGTATGACAAGCCACTTCAGAGAGTGGTGGCTGGTTTGGGAGATGAACTGGGATGACGGTAGATGGCAGACAAGCTCCAATTTGCCACTTCTCCTGCCCTGCCAGCCAAAGCAACTGCATCACTCTGATCGGAGGTAGGAGATCACTTCTCTGTGATTTTTTTAATGAGACAGCCATCAGAATATGAATCCTCTAGCTGAGCAGAAAAGATGGGGATGTATATTTTGGTGTGTGTTTGTATGTACAAGAAAGAGGAGGATATATAAAGATAAAACCAGAAACTTTTCTTTTGGGTTTAATGGAAGAAGACTTGGGGGGAAAAATTGGAACTTTGATGTTATATAGGTTGACGGCAGCAAGATTACTTTTTGCACAAAAGTGGGAGGACATTTCGATTCCCACAATGGATGAACGGCTAGAAAAGTTGATGGAGTTAGCAGAGATGGCTAAATTGACTGCTTTGATTAAAGAAAGAAAAAAAACCCAATTACTTTTGTTTCTACTTGGAAACCGGTCCTGGGCTTTGTGCTTGAGGTGGGGGGAAAAATGAAACTTTGATTTTTGGTTTTACTGATTAGATAGGTTTGTTGTTATAGAAATGGTTACTTTATACTACTACATAAAAATGAAAAGTCAAGGTTTAGATGCTATTATCATATTCTACTGCACCAAAGGGAGTTGGAAGTCAACAACTTTTCTCTTTTCCCCCCTCTCTTCCTACACTTTTTCATTCCCTTCTCCCTCCCTTATTTTCCTACAATTTTCTTTTCTATTTTTGTATTTTATATTATAAACTAATAAAGAAAAGAAAGAGGGGGATATAATAGGGAAGGAGAGGCTGATAGGTAGAAAGAGGAGACAGTTCTTTCAGAGATTTATTTTTATTTATTTAAATTTATATACCACCCTATTCCCGTAGGACTCAGGGCGGTTTACAGGGAAAATTAAACGTTAAAATACGTCACATACAATTAAAATCGATTAAAACTAAGATTAAATTAATCCCTGAACTTAACTGAAACCCCATTAATTAAATAATTAAAACCCCTCAGTCTGGGCCAGACAGCTCAAAAAACCAAGTTTTCAAGTCCCTACGAAATGAGCAAAGGTCAGGGGCGGTCCTAAGCTCCGTGGGAAGCTGGTTCCAAAGGGCCGGCGTGCCCACAGAGAACGCCCTTCCCCTGGGGATAACCTGCTGGCATTCCTTAACTGGCGGTACCCTAAGAAGGCCCTCCCTGTGGGAGCGCACAGGACGATGGGAAGTTGATGCCGGCAGCAGGTATTCCCTTAGATAATCCGGACCCAAGCCATTTAGAGCTTTATAGGTCATTACCAGCACCTTGAATGGATCTGAACAAAATAGTACCTCAAGAGGTTGATCCATTGCTGTCCTGTATGAATACTTTTTAGTACTTATTCTTTACTTGCAAAGAAAGCAAATATTGTAAAATTGCCATACATCACCAGTGTTCTCTCATGCAAAAGAAGTTGTATCAGGATTATTTATGGCTCAGATAGGTAGCAGGATGGGATGCAAATTAATAAATACGCAACAGAAGCCGATGAAATAGAAAAGAATATTTATCACCGATGAAGCAGAACATTAACTAGCTATAGGTTATTTTTATTAGTGATGTATATATATATATATATATATCATATGAATATCTTAACTTACTAATATAAAAGCGAAGGGTTTGGGTAGATTGGCTTTCCCGTACTTCACATGATCCAGAGGAGCTAAATGTTGTAACCGACAATGTATATTTGCCTGGTTCTTTCAGATCAGTGACAAATTCGTGAATGTCTTCTGGAACCGTCAGGAATTCTGTGAAGTTCTCTAAATCAAGATAGGAGATGATATATGAGAATCAACTGCAATTACAAGATTCTGGCAAAAAAAATCTAAATGCTTAAGAGTGTTGTTTTGCTGTCTTTTACTTTTAGGACACCCCTCCAAGAGTTGGGAATGGTTGTGGCCAAGAGAGAGGAGTAAATTCCCTTGAATACGTTATCAAGCAATCTGTTCAAACTAGCATAAAAGTGAAAACAATAGGACAACTGAAGAAGGCATTTTCCAGTTGTGGTCCAATTGTTTTCAAGGTAAAAGCAGAAAAAAGAGTGACTACACTCCACAATATTAAAAAAATAACTTTGCTTTAAAATATGATGTATTAATGTCTGGATACCACCCCGATCAAAATACATTGTAAAATGTTTACATATAATTAAGCTTTTGAGGGAAACAACGAATCTCTTGCATAAGAACAATAAATCAAACTGAGGCAATAGCCAAGTAAAACTTAAGTTATGTATCAAAAGAAGCCAATTTTGGGCATCCTTAATCAAGCTATTCTTAAAATAAAATCCAATTATGTGGAAAGGAAGTCTCCACCTATGTATCTTTTAACAAACGTAGTTTGATAGCTGCAGTTTAGAACTGTACTGTGTGTGGTGTTAAGCTCCACGGGCCAGCGTTGTAAATTATGTTTTTGTAAGGTTACCTTCTCTCTTAATACGAATATGGAAGCCATCAAATGCTGTGGGTGGCTTTGGAGGTAACCAGCTCAATACTATTTGCACTGGAAGGAACGATGGAGGTCCTAAAGTAGGTTTTTCAAGTTCTACAGTTGGGATGAGGTTCTCATAATCCCTTGGAACTGCGTTAACAAACTCATTCTCATCCTCGGATTCATTAGTCCACCAATCTGGCTGAGATGTGCTTTCATAATCACTGCTGTTGGCATGATAATCAGGCCAAATATAGGAAGCGTTAACTGCTGGGAGCTCATCCAAGTCATCCAACACTGGAGTAACTTTTTCCTGCCCCATGGCATTTTGTGTCTCCAAGAAGATTTGTTCCGGGGAATTCCCACTGTGCTCTTCTTCCCAGTTCTCATGGCTACTCTTGTGTACAATTTGTACAGAAACATTTCGCGGTGGATAGGGAACTGAAAAAGACCAGAAGGCACATTTAAAACATTCACTTGCTGCCCTAGATTTGTGGGATCAGAAGGGAGCATTGCAGAGGGGATGCATCGTTTTAAGAAGATGGTCAGCTACCATCGAACTGAGGCAGTGATTTTCATAAGCAGTTGGAGAATTAATTTGAATTTGTCCTCTGGATATTTTTCTACAGATGCATGCCAGTACAACCTGCCCTTTTCTGCATATGGAATGGAACTAAATGCAACAAATTTTCCAGAGGTTTGCCAGAACTCTTAAGAAAGCTAAGAGGAGGCTTGTATAATCCAACTCCCTTTATGCATCAAAATAATAATAATAATAATAATAATAATAATAATAATAATAATAATAATAATAATAATAATAATAATAATAATAATAATAATAATAATGTCTTTTTTCTCATAGAACGCTCAGAACGGAGTTCCGGCACCTTTTTTGGATGGAACCTTGTAGGGTAGGCAAGGCGGGTTGTATGACATGTGTGAGTTCCGGCACCTTTTTATTTTACAAAAAAAGCACTGATAATAATAATCATAAAAACTGTACTACTCGGAACATCTTACATTTTAAGGAGATACCTGGTTGATACCTAGGATGCTGGCAGCAACCCGTGTCAACCATTATTGCCAGTCAATTTGAGTGTTCAGTTGACTGAGGTTCATGTTGAATAAAAGTTTAATAATAATAATAATAATAATAATAATAATAATAATAATAATAATAATAATAATAATAATAATAATAATATAAATGCATCACCTAAAAAAAGAACAAAGGATATAGTTTTCATAAGAGTTGCATAGGATTAAATCTATGAAGAGGTACAACTTCAGAAAGATTTTCTAGAATCTTTGTAAAAATCATCCTGTAAAGTTAAAATCTCAGCTTCCTTTCTATGTGCCATTTCATCAGCCCATTCTACTGTACAATTTACAGGATAGACAAAGTTTGGGTAATTGAGGGCTGTACTTCATTTTTTGAGCTGAGTTCAGGGCTTCAGTAGACAGCAAAAGTAGGCAAAGAGGATGAGGGCATATCAAGTGCAAGAGCAGGGCAGAGATTTTCTCATTTTTCTGGTTTTGTGGTTAAGACTGTGTTACACCTACACTATAGTACAACTTTTGTGTATTTCTTCCCTTGCAACGGCATTTCTTTTGTAAGTTCCATCAGAAAAGGTTTCAGGACCGGAGGGTGCATGGTTTTGTGTGCTGCCTGCATCTCGCGGATGGGGTTTTGTTTGTTTCTGCGGACCGGTTGCTGGCATGCCACGGCCCAGCACCGGTCCACAAATTGGGGGTTGGGGACCCCTGTCCTAGATGGCTTGGATTATAATTCCCAGAATTCCTAGATGCTGACTAAGAACTCTGAGAAACATAGTTCAAACCATCTAGAAGGAGCCAGACTAGGAAAGCTGACCTAAAAATTCTGAGAAAAGCAAACAAACATTGGATGGCGGCGCTAAGCTGACCCAGGAAATAAAATTAGTGGTAATTGTCTATCTTTTACCACAGCTGGGTTTTTGTGATAAAGAATGTTGAAATGATGATAAACTTTTAAAGAACATTCTTGCCTATCTTAAAAATGAAAATGTTAATATTGGAGCATTATTTACGTCCTCTGTAACCTTAAAACAAGTTGGACATTTACTCAAATTTATTTTTGATAAGATAGCTCTATTCTATTCTGTTCTGTATTTTGTTTTATTCTATATTCTGTTCTGTTCTGTTCTATTCTACATTGTCTCCTATTATCCTCTCCATTCTATTCTATTCTATTCTATTCTATTCTATTCTATTCTATTCTATTCTATTCTATTCTATTCTATTCTATTCCATTCCATTCTGTTGTATTCTACTCTACTCTACTCTACTCTACTCTACTCCATTCCACTCCACTCCACTCCACTCCACTCCACTCCACTCTACTTCTATTCTATTCTATTCTATTCTATTCTATTCTATTCTATTCTATTCTATTCTATTCTATTCTATTCTATTCTATTCTATTCTATTCTATTCTATTCTATTCCATTCCATTCCATTCCATTCTATATTCTACTCTACTCTTATCTCTTTTTCTATTCTATTCTATTCTATTCTATACTATTCTACTCTATTCTACTCTATTTTCTATTCTATTCTATTTTCTATTCTATTCTCTATTCTATTCTCTTCTACTCTGTTTTCTCTTCTCTTCTCTTCTGTTCTCTCTTCTCTTCTCTTCTACTCTATTTTCTCTTCTCTTCTCTTCTATTTTCTATTCTATTCTATTCTATTCTATTCTATTTTCTATTCTATTCTATTCTATTCTATTCTATTCTATTCTATTCTATTCTATTCTATTCTATTCTATTCTATTCTATTCTATTGTTTTTATTGTTCAAGGCATAAACTGATGAAGAGTTGGGAACTAGAGAAAGGAAATGAGGATAGAATTGCATTATTTGTCACCTCCTTATCACATTATGTAAAATTGGTCCGGAGAGCATGATCAAGGGGTACTTTGTCTTCCTTGAAGTATGTCCTTGGTGAGATTGTTGCTAAAATTGAATCATCTCTCCCAGACTGACTACTGGGAGATGTTCTTGTCAGAAAGTACAGGGTAACAGTTAGCAGGCAGGAAATAGATCAAATGATTCCTGAATTTGTATTGCCCGTGGAGAGAAGAAACTTGCTGCTGCATCTGTGGGCACGCAGCCTGTCTGACAGCCTTTTGGGAAGGACCAGGTCAGGAAACGGACCTGACATGAAATACCTAGAACTCAACTTTGTTGGTCTGTTGAATTTGTTTTAAAGAGAAGAGAAAACAGGAGATTTTCTTGAAGATCCTGATTAGCAGTTAATACCCGATCTGCACTGGGCTGGGGAAGACAATCTAGTAATCATAGATACACAAACTCACAATACCTGTCCGATGCTGCTTAGGTTCATGCTCAACCCCACTGTATTCCACCAGCGTGCTTTTATTGAATGTTGCTTCAGATACCAGCTGAAATGTGATATTGCTGTAACATATTCCAGGCAGCCAGTGATTGAAAACCGTTTTGCCTTTAAAGAAGTCTGTGGAGCGGTAAATAAACGCTACATATTAAATTAGCTCATTCAAATTCACAGTCCTGAGGAGGACTCTTTGTCACTGTCATGAAGAACTAAATAAGAATGTAAACATTTGAATCTCTTATGCTCTTATTCGCTCTCTCTTTTTCTGGTTGTCATAAGCCCTTAGAAGCTCAAGCCAAAGAAACAAACTTGAAACTTGGCAGTTATTACAACTGGCAACGTGAAATGAGCGATAACAAATATTTCAAAGAGGAGATGATATAATCTTCTTGACATGATCTGCATGAAAGAGGTTCTCAAAGCCAACTAGCTAAGGGACAGAGTACAAATAAGCCAAGCATGTAAAACTGATTGGCAAGTTACTTCTGCCAGGAAGAGATAAACCTTATGCTTCGGGGTCTAAATTCTTTTTTGTTTAAAACCCTGAAAACAAGCCAAAACATTTCAAATTACAGAACAGAAAATTCCAACAATATTCCCAATGGGAATATATAAATGTTCATCCCTAGTTTTGTCCTTCAAGCCTCTTAAATGTTATTATTAATAACTGGGACTTAGGAAAAATTGGCTAACTGATTGCAAATCAATCAAAAGAAGTATGTATGTATGTATGTGTATGTAAGCATACATGCATTCATTCATTCACTCATTCAATTTGTATAGCTGCCCATCTCAATCTTCTGATCGACAACTCAGCGTCCTAACCCACTGAGCCACCGCGTCCCTTGCATACATTCATACATGAATACAAATCGTTGTCTCCTTTAAGTCCATTTTGATCCATAAAGTGTACTTGATCCAAGTACACATGTGGTCTGCTATTACATTATTGCAGATTCTTTAAAATAAATTCCCAGTCTCACCTGTGGTCCTGGGGAGAGAATGTTTCTTTGTATAATTCCATTTACAGAAAAATACTGCTTTTGAAAGATAATTCTCAAGATTTTATTTCGTTCCTCATTCCAGAAACTTGCTGTAACCGCAAAATTGTTACTGCTTATTTCTAATGTAGGTAGTCTCGACTTACGACTGGTAACTTTGCACCCAGTTGAAATTATATGGACTTCTCCAGGGATACTTACCACCCTGGATTTGAAGTTCCGATAACTGGGCTCCCCTTCCCCCACAGTCATGTGAATTTGGGCACTCAGCAACAAGCTCACATTTATGGCCATTTGGAACATCCCACAGTCACATGATCACAACTCAGAACATTTTTTGGCAGAAACTGGTTTTACTTCCGCTTTCCAGCAAAAACTGCCATTGCAGACAGTGGATTTACCTAAAGACCACTGTGTTTGCTTTTACAAGTTGTAAAATTGATCACAGTCATGGTTAACAACTGTCATGACTTGCAACCATAATTCTGGGCCCAATTACAGTCATAGGTTGAGGACTACCTACTGTGTGATTTGGGGTTTGAAGATTTTATACCTTGTCAAAGAATTCCTCCCTCAAAGAGTTCATGCTCTCAAAGATGGTTTTAAAAACCCAATCAATAAATGTAAATGAAAGGGCTGCTCAAACATAGCCACAATAACACACACTCATCCTCAATTGCTCTGGCATATAATTTGTCTTGATTTTAAGATGCACTTTCCACCCACCTTTATATAACATGGTCCGATATTCTCTTCCTTCCCAGTAACTTATATTCACCCGAGTGAAAACATTATACTTCTCTGGATATTGGATTTCAAACAATACTTCTGTTTCAGGTGATGGTTTATAATCGTAGATGGAAACGCTGGTTACAGGTAGAGGTTCTTTGAAAGAGAGACAAAATGAAAAGAAAAAGAGTCAACTAAGACATCCAGAAAATGGTATTGAAATCCAGTACCATCTTTACAATGTTTTGAGGCTGGCACCACCAGCTGAAGGGGAGCCCCCCCTCTAGGGGGAGTAAACAGACATTCCAGTTTAGAATCTCTTTGGGGGAGATCAATCCCTTTAAACCTAAATCTGTCATTTCTCAAGGGAAGACAGACCATCCGGTGAGATTCTTATAATGTAGGGATTGTAGGAGAAAGAGTGGCAGGACCTAAGGGGGAGTCAAGCAAGTCATTAGCCTAGAGTGTCTACGTTGCCACAGTCTAAGCCCAACCCTTCTTAAATTCTGTTAACCCTTATCTAGTGCCAAAATAGTGCTAACGTTTAGTTGACTAGACTCCTGTACAGAGGCATGAGCAATACATCAGTTTAATTAGAACTTAACCTGTGGCCCTGGTCTTTTGCACCTGACAGTGATCAACAATAAACTGTCTACTTGGGCCAATCCATGACTGATTCTGGTTGCTTGCACCTGGCAGGGACTTATTCTTGCAATAAATAACTAACAATGATGGGTCCTGTCAATTAAAGAATGTCATTTTGCATCTTTGGATTTCCCCCAAGATCCTATTGGCTCTGAAGTAGCTCACTTTTTGAAAAGCTTGGAAAATGTGGAGGTGTTCCTAGGCTTAGAGGGAATTCATAGAAGCTTGCATCATTGTGGTTGAATTTGTTGTAATGGATTTATTTGCGCTTCCTTCATAGATTTTTCCAATGCTATTTTATTCCATATCTGGACTGCATTTTTACACGTAATTATCTACCTAGATGTGTTGTGGAAAATTAAATAAATAAACTGTTTTTTTCTTGCCTCTTCTCTTTTAAAATACTATCCTATGTCCATAGAAGAACACCATAACCAGAAAGATGGTGCTTATAAATGAACATGCCAGCTTGATTTTGATTTAAAATAATAGCAACAACAGAAGGGGTAGCACATTGAATTTATCTTGTTTCTCCAGAAATTCTGCTTCAGAGTTATTTCTTCCTGATGTTCACCACATTTTGCAGAACAGGCAGGGAAGTTAGAGTGATGTACTGGGGAAGAGATCTCACACTGCAAATTTGCTCCTAGACAATAAAATGAGCTTGCAAATGAACAGTAATCCTGAATGGATTTTTGTTTAGGGTGCCTCCTAATGGGTTTTAATTTTTTTAATTATTTTTTAATCACATTTTTAAACTACCCATCTTCCTCACAGATGGATCCTGGGAGGTATACAATAAGATATTAAAATATAAAAATAATATTTAAAAGTTAAAAATGTAAAAGAGGGAAGGATGAATAAAACATGGTTAAAAAAATAATTAAAATTTGAAGGGAGAGCTTTACCAACCAACCCCACAACAGTGTGCCCCTCTGGGCTCCCCACACAAGCTTGCAGGGGCCATATTTTCACTCCTTTCCAGAAGGCAAGGAGGATGGGGCCCTGGGAGAATTTTCAACAGGGCTGGGGTAATGCCGGAGATAAGGATTAGGTCAAAGAATTAGGAGTCAACTAGATCCTATACAACTCTTCAATATTTTGTGCAGATTTGTATGTTTAAAGCAAGCTTAGTTCCTGCGACTGAATATAGATTTTCCAGCAGTTCTGCCATGATGGTTGCATTAGCCACATACTGTGTTTTTCTCTGAAAACACATCCATATAAATATATCTACCTGCAGTGTTCAGAGAAGATGTATGTATATTGTACTTAGCTATAATATGGTTTGAATCCTTTTGAGCTAAACGTTCTCTCTCAGCCCAGCATGCCTGATTGGATTATTATAGCTTTACACCCAATAAAAGGGCCATCTTGAGCTCTTAAGAGAAAAGATGAGATATCAACGCAATCAATGAATAGTTAAGTGGTGCACCAATTGAAACAGCAGTTCCCAGCCTGACACCCTCCAGATGGTTATGATTGTAACTCCTAGGATTACACTGGAAGTTGCAAACCTAACACATTTGGAAAATGTTCAGTTGAGGTATGTTTGCTTATGATCATATTGCTACAAGCCCTCCGTAATCTTTGGCCAGACACTCTCACTAAACCCAACATCTATCTTACAGTGTTTTCTGAGGAGTAAAGATGAGTAAGTATTCCTGAGGGAAAAAATATGGGCTGAAGAAGGTTCTGCAAAAAATAGAGTAAATGACTACCACAAAGAATGAAGAGCTGGAAAGATCTGTTCTTTGAACCTGTCTGGGATAAAGACAAGGATCAGAGATCACCCACAAGTGTTCTAGATAGCTGCTCTTTGTGTGGGTTTGAGCACTGGAAAACAAAGGAATAATCATCTTGCTCTAAACTAGCTTTTGGTGGATGGTTTTGAAAGGACACTAAATTCTCATATTTCCTTTTCTAATCACACTCAGAAATTGCTCAAGAACTACTTTTCTACTTTTAGAAATCTTTCAATCAGCAAGTCTAAAAACACTGGGTGAGTCTTCAATCTGTAATGAAAGTAATGTTTAATTACAAGCTTAAGCAATTATTTTTAAAAATAATAAAGAGCAAAAAGTTGGTTAAAACTTTTAATTTTAAAAAGATACAAAGGACTAAGGGTCCAGATAAATTTGAAGAAAGACTTTGGAATTGACTATAAAGAATCCTTCCTATGGGAAAATGCTTTTATTTTGAATTTTTATATACGTAAAAACTTTTTAAAAATTGGACACTAGAGGGAATTTAAAATTTCAGTTAAAGGAGATGAACACATAAATTTGACAGTTACAAAATCTTGCAAAATATACTAAGACTAGAAATATTAAAGGATACATTCAGAAAATTAAGTCAGAAATTGATATTAACAACAACAATAGTGGTATCTGTCTATGGATAGACTATGTCTAAAATATTTATTTTATTTATTGTATTTTTATACCGCCCTTCTCCCGAAGGACTCAGGGCGGTGTACATGTATATGTTATTGAAAAGGAACAAGTTTTACCTGAAAGACAGGTTGAGTTGAAAGAGGACACATAAATGATAGGCTAAACAAATGTCATGGGGAAAAGATGTTACATTAGACATACTGAAATTTTAATAATTAAAAGGGACATACAAACAATAAACCAAGAGAGTGACCTGGACAATTTTTGTAGATTGCACTTACAAAAAAGACTTGTAAAAGCTTTAAAGAATCTTGTGAGAAGAGACAAAGAAGGAATGAAAAGAAATCAAGTTCAATCTATGACATTATTTAAATGGACTAAAGATTAAGATTTTTAGACGTAAAAAGAAGGAATATAAAGTTGGTTTATTTGATGAAGGTTAAAATAGGTTATTTCTGGTAACCTTTAATGGACTTTTGCTAATGCCAGGAATGAAATGACCATGGATTTGTTTATAGAAAAGAGATTATGGGAAGAACAGATATTTTTGGTAATGTAAGAGGAGGTGAAATGTTACTAAAATTGTTTATACTTGTGATGAAGGCTGGGAGTCACTTCTTCAAACAGACATTTTATTTTATTTTATAAGGTTTTTACTATCCTAATTACCGGTATACTTTTTAATAAAATTTCTTGGAAAAAAGGAGGAGAATAAGCATCCCTGGAGCCAAGGTAGGGTACAAAAGTAATGCAATGTAAGATCTAGGATGCAAGGTAAGTTATAGGATGCAATCTTTGGACAATTTCTCCAGGGCTAGGTATAAAATAATTCATGATTAAAGCCCTTACAAGACGGCCTTGAGATTCCAGAGAAAAGCTGCTTACCACACACTACTAGCCAAGCAATCTTTCATTACTTTTTGCCTTGTACAGCTTTTGCAAGCTACTCTATAATAATCTCAATTTTCTAATTATGGCAACTTTATAGACTAAGTGATTACATTAGCTTGTTATTTCTTCCTAGAGGAAATTGAATAAGGAAGAGATGCTGTATTCATTTTTATTACAAATTTATTTCAGTCCTGATCTCTTGATCGGATTAGCTGATAATTAGATTCAGCGAAAGGCCTTGTAAATTGTCTCTTTCCTGCCATTTTCCTTCTGAGAGCCAGCAAATCAAGATGAATCAAAGGAAGAGGTTCAGAAGGAAGAATAGGTGGAAAATTTAATGTGCAAAGGATGTTGAGACTCTAGAAAGAGTGCACAGAAGAACAAGAAAAATAATTAGGAGATTGGAAGCTAAAACATATAAAGAATGGTTTCTGGAATTGAGTATGTCTAATTCAGTGAAAAGAATGATTGGGGTAACATGATAGCAGTATTCCAGTATGTAAGGAGCTGCCACAAAGAAGAGGGAGTCAAGCTATTCCCCAAAGCACCTGAAGGCAGGACAAGAAGCAACGGATGGAAACTAATCAAGGAGAGAAGTAACCTAGAACTAAGGAGAAACTTCCCGATAGTGAGAACAATTAACCAGTGGAATGACTTGCCTCCAGAAGTTGTGAATGCTCCAACACTAGAAGTTTTCAAGAAGAGATTGGACAACCATTTTTCTGAAATGGAATAGGGCTTCCTGCCTGAGCAGGGGGTTGGACTAGAAGACCTCCAATGTCCCTTCCAACTCTGTTATTCTGTTATTTCTTCTCTCGTAAGGCCACTTTATCTTAGAGAGGGGAAGAGAGGCTGAAGCAAGGTTTCTTAAGCAAGCAAAACCCCAACTGGTTAAGAATACCATTTCCTCTTTGCTGGGTTTTTTTTCCCTTCCTCCCATATGCTTGTCTTTCTCTAGGAAATAAATCTCATTAGAATCCTGAACCCATTTAATTACGATGAAAGCCTGAAATCAAGTCAAGAACTGCCTAGGATCCTATCTCCCTAAACTGCCTATTTTAGTTTAATCTATGTACACCAAATTGTTCAGCAGCTACTTTAAATATGTAGATTCTTCCAGTGTGTTTATTATCAATAATGGTTGTTTTACAGACTGCAAAACAAAGAATGAGGAAATAAGAGAGTTGCAAGGGACCTTGGAGGTCTTCTAGTCCAACCCCCTGCTCAAACAGGAAACCCTTTACCACTTCAGACACATGGTTGTCCAATCTCTTCTTAAAAACCTCCAGCGTTGAACACTCACAACTTCTAGAGGGAAGCTGTTCCACTGATTAATTGTTCTAATCAGTGCTTTTTTTGTAAAAGAAAAAGGTGCCGGAACTCACACATGTCATACAACCCGCCTTGCCTACCTTACAAGGTTCCATCCAAAAAAGGTGCCGGAACTCCGTTCTGAGCGTTCTATGAGAAAAAAAGCCCTGGTTCTAATTGTCAGGAAATTCCTTCTTAGTTCTAGCCTGGATCTCTCCTGGATTAGTTTCCATCCGTTGCT